>NC_135926.1:2831359-3431359 GCF_964058835.1 Carex rostrata | reverse complement strand
TCTACTAAAATGTTTATACAAAGTTTGAGATTTGGCTGGTAAATCAGCCGAAAGAAAAGAGGAGAAAAAAGGAAAAGAATATGGGAACACAGGGAAGCACACACCTGCTTATGCCACACTAGATCTAGACTATTATCAAATGTGCTATTAATGCTATCGCTTTCCAGTTCCTGAATTGGGTAGAAAGAGATAGAACATAGAAGCCTGTACCGAAGTCGACGATCCTTGCAACATCGTTGTACGTACACCGCAATGGCAATGTGTTTTACTTTTTTCTTTTCTAGACAATAGAAGAGAAAAAAAATTGCGTTCTCCAAGGTTATGAGATGAAGCAGTGTTAGAAAGAACCCAAGCAAAAGCAACTGTAAGCTTACGCGGAGATCAACGACCCGTGTTTTCTGAAGAATCGTGCAGGTGTTGGATGGAGGATCATGATTGTCTGTGTGAGTGTGTGTAAATTATTTGAAGACTTCAGCATGTCAGCCCCTGTTGATTTTTGTTTTCGCTCAAATTGGCATGTGATGTGGTCCACGGGTTTGCAGCTTGCACAAGATCTGTACATTGATTGATATATGGTTTATAAAATTTTAAGACTTAAAAGAGTAAAAATGTGCCATAAAACATTGTCTCTAGCCTTTGCATGTGTGAATTTAATGTTCATACTCAAGATAAGATCAATTGTTTTGATTATTATCTCGTGTTAAAAAAAAATACTCTTACAAGAAAATTATGTTGTGAGAATGAAATCACAATTTGCAGAGGATTTGGGGGTATAAAGGTAATTATTAAAATTTAGTTCGTTAACTAAATAACAAAATATTCAAATAAAAGAGTAATATGTTTAACATAATATTCTTCTTATAACAAAAACCATACATTTTCTCATGGAGCAGTATTGATACAGTAATATAGAAAACAGAAAATTGAATATAATATTTATATATCGATATGTAATTAATTATAAATTACCTGTCACCCAATGGGAACAAAATGGCCTTTATCCGTATTCATACCCGTTTATCTGATGAAATTTTTTTTACCCATATCCATATCCAATAAGCTAATGAAAAAAAAAAGCTTATCCATACATATCTTATCGAATACGATATGGGTAGAGTAAACAGTTAAAGGAGTGTCATTGACACCCCTAAAAATAATTAATACCTCTTCCAGTGTTGTAAATAACGGTATGCGGTCGTCAGACGGATAGGATACATCCAAGCAATTAATCGAGAATAATCGAAAATAATCGGCCGATTAATCAGAAAATCCATAACGAAAATAATCGACCGATTGATCACCGTCAATGACTAATCCGCCTAAACAAATATTTTTTACAACACAGCCTGCATCGATTCAATTATAAGCAAAATAATGGAAGTATGTCAAGTTTAAGATCGATAGTATTTTAATGTCAGAAAATATTTTAAACACGTGAGACAAAATGTGAAATTTTAAACTCCAGATTTATAACATTCTTGAAATATCGTTTTGATATTCCATTGCCACGTGATACAGATTTCTTTTCATTTGGAAAAAAAAAAAATCAATAATGTCTGTGGACAGATTGTACATAAAAAAGGGAAAAATAATCCGAAAGGGCTAGATTGCAAAACCATTCAATTATAAGTGTGGTGCTCGTAATATAATGTCTCACATGGTTCTCTCAGTGTATGTTTGGATTGAGAGAGACTGATGCTGTTTTAGAGAGAACACAATTATTTGCACTGGCATTGCAATCCAAAAACGAATCAGGGCGATTTGATGAATATCGGATCAAAAATTAGAACCGTCTGATCTATATCATGATTTGCGTAAACAATATCGAGATGTGTGCTAATCAAGTGCGAACGAATTTTAATACGGATCAAACCGTTTTGATTGGACATTGGACCGAATTTGATTTGCTCATCAGACTGCCCTCACTCTTTCAAAAATGACTTCAGCTTGGGTCCGATGCCCATTGAACCCAAAGTGGTTCTAATGGGTTCGCTCACCATCGGATCTATTTTAAGATTCGTACGCACGAATTTTAAAGCGTATGCAAAAGTGCGAGCGCGAATCCTAAAGCAGATCCGATGGTGAGCGAACCCATTGGAACCACTTTGGGTCCAATGAGCATCGGACCCAAGCTGAACTCTTCAAAAATACATCTGCAGTGGTGGGTTTGTAATTTTGTGTAGGATATAGTCATATAGATGATTGATTGAGTTATAAGCGGGCAGCCATAGTAATAAAAGTCATAAATCATGAATCAAAGATTTTGTCTTCTTGGCCGAAAGCCTGATATTTGTGCATGCCATTGTGTGTTATATTTTATTATGTAATAGCATATTATGAGGTTCTGTAATTTCATTTGCATGCAGACCCGTATGATTTTAGGCTCACACTTGTATGGTTAAATCTAACTAGCTAGTGTGGCGGCTTTTGTAAATCAAACCGGAAATTAATTAATTATTTTTATTTTCATTCCTTAAAAGGCTTGAAGCAGAAATAACCCTGGTAAGGCGAATAAAAATATATCGGTGCGTACTAACCTTTAATTTATTAAATTTTCAATTTCCATTTTGAGTGCCTAAAGAATTGGCCCATAACTCTAAACAAAATCGTTCTTAGTATTAACGACAATAGAAGACGAATATTATCACACGAAAAATAAATTAAAGAGAAACAGGAGCTATTACCTATATGAATTTTTTTTAATTCATATTCTTTTATGTTCCAATAAATATTAAACTAATATTTTGTTCGATGATAACCACAATTAATGTTCATCTAAATTACAGCGACAACTATTTTTTTATTAGTGTTGTAGCAAATAGGTTATGACTTGTGAGTATGCATCTCTCGTGTGACTATTTCAGAATCACCTAATCAAAATATGGACAATTTCATTAGAAGTTGATAAATTTTGAATTTCGAGAAAAATAAAAAAACAGTCTGCATGTTATCTGAAATTCTGTAAAAAAAAAAAAAAAAAAATTCCAACTAAGATGTTTCTCTCCTCTTTGGTTATGGAAAATGAAAAAACTTGTAACTCGTTAGTACGACATTCTCACAACGTTATTTATGAAGACGCCGGTATAGTGCGACATTAATGCTGCCTCAATTATTAGGTATATTGTATGCATGATAATAGCGGTGGTGATCGATCTATTATCAATTTATCATTCATGTTTCAAGCCTTGCTAGGACATCAATTACAATCCTTGTATGTTATTCTTTCATCTCAAGGCCGATGTTGCAATAATTAGGTACCGATCGATATCAAAGAAACAGTCCAAACTAACAAAATTAAAAATTAAGAGAGATCGACATAAGTTTGATTGGTAACTAAAATTCATATTTAAGGCTCCAATATTCCATGAATGTTTGAAGCAACAGACCTCGTTCTAGAACTCACCTAAAAGCACGTAACTAGTTACTAATTAGGTGTACGTGCTTCCATACTTTCTATTAGAGCATCTACATCCCTGAAACTATTAGAGTTTCTAATCTGACGTGGCAGTTTCTAATCCAGTTTCAGGGATGTGGGAGAGTTTTTTATTTAGAAACTATGCATGAAAGTTTCTTATTAAGAAACTATTTATAAACTCTATGTTGGTCAAATGATTAGCTCAAATTGTTTCTCATTTTTAATTTGTTGCTGACGTGGTTTAATAGAAACTCTAAAATGAGTTTCAGGGATGTGAGAGTTAGAAACTTTAGAGACCATCATTTCTAAGAAATAGTTAATATTTATTTAGAAATCCTATTGAATTTTAGGGATGTAGATGCCCTTAGCATTAAAAGAAACTTTACCCTCCCTTCATATAAAACGATAGAAAGAAAGAGAAACAAGTATGTATGTATATATGTATAAAATATTTCGGTTAGTGTGAATCCAATATGATTCTCCGACGAGTATTATAATATTTTACATATTGTATGCATAATTTACTTGTGCAACTAAATTTTTTTCGCCGTAGAGAAAATTATTATAAAGTTTCACTACAGAGGCTACCAACAACTAAAACCTTTCTCCTAAGAATTTAGTAATTACAATTTTCCTCTAGCAGAGCAACAGTTTGTCGCGGACCGGAGTATACTTAATTTTGTTGATTTATATATTATACGGGACTTGGCTACGGTGCTATGGGTAGCTAAGAGGCCTCCCGTGCTACGGCTCAATATTCGATTTTTTGAAATCCTAACGGTCGATCCGAATCGTTCATCTTGTTCTCCATATTAATATGTGTTTGGAGACCAAATTTTACATTTTTTGGAAATTTTTTACTATTTTTTTAGATTTATTGAATATCGCTGTTTTTTATGGTCCAGATTTGTCTGAAAACAGCGATTTTCAATAAATCTAAAAAAATAGTAAACAATTTCCAAAAAATGTAAAATTTGGTCTCCAAGCACATATTAATATGGAGAACAAGATGAACGGTTCGGATCGACCGTTACGATTTTGAAAAGTCGAATATTGAGCCGTAGCACGGGAGGCCTCTTAGCTACCCATAGCACCGTAGCCAAGTCCATATTATACGTATGTAAATATATAATTCTGTGAGATAGCAAACTCAAAAAATTTGGTAAAGATTTCGAAATATAAATTACCTTTCCATTATCGATCTTATATATATTATGTTTCGAGGACCGTATTAGAGGAATAATTTGTAGAGAAAACTAGCAAATGAGATTAAAAATATATCTTCTCCGAAAAACAATACTAAAACCTTTGAATGTTGCAGTGATAATATAAATAAAATAATATATTTTTTTCGTCAAAAGGGGAAATAACGTCTTCTTCGATAAAATAATATCTTCTCCGAAAAACAATACTAATTCCAATTCAACACCTTTTTTTTTTTTGGAGAAATAACATTTTAATTGCATTTGATTAAAAAGAACAACACCATCATCAAATTAGTGCTATCTACATGTAAACAATCATATTCAACCTGCGATTAATTTTTGTACGGAGAATTTAAAAAAAAAAAAAAAAATTCCAGAAGACTCTTTAGAGAAATTTTAGGTAATTAGTTATGCAGAAGAATCAAATTCACCGCTTGCCTTTTTTTTTTTTTCTCATCTTTTCCTCATCACAATTAATTTTCTAGCTTAAATTATTTGCCCGTTGGAGAAAAAACAAATCAGCATTAAATCCTATTATCTCATAGCAAAACCGTTCATTTTATCTTTTAGCCCGGATTGTACTGCCAGCACACGTGAACAGCATAATACAGTCCCCCACCTCTAATTAAATTTTAAGAAAAAAAAAAGAAGAACGCTTGTTGAATATCAGATAATATTTCACCGCTTGAATTTGCATATAAGATGACAATTCACCTCTTACATCATATATAGCATTTAGTTCCGTAAATAATAAAAATGATTTGTCTAAAAAAAATAATCAAGGTGATAAATTCCATGTAATCAGATCTCAATGTAGCAATTTATATAACCAAGACCCCGAAAGACTGATATACTGTGAGATTCTAGATTTTATGAACGATTCATCCCCTAAAGAATAATATGTCATTTGAGATCAATACAACATTAATTTCACATTATTCGTAATATTCACTAGTAGTAGTCTAATAGACCAAAATACTTGAGATTTTGATAAGTTCCATATTTATGAAATAATATTTTATCTCAAAAGGAATAATATGTTAATAATCTCAAATCTCAATCGCTCTTTAACGAGAATACTTAATTTGAAGGTAGATGTAAGAGAAGTTTAATTCAGAAGTAGAGGTGTTTTAAGATTCAGACAATTAATTAAGATACCAGACAAAAAGAGGTTAAATAAAATGATCTTAATTCTCGTAAATGTGCTCATGTTCGATTATCTTAATTTGTAAGTAAATGCTAAAATAGTTTAATTCAAAGGTAGAAGGTTTTGAGATTCGAATAAAAATTAAGATTTTGAGTAAAAAATAAATTAAGGAATGAATTCTTAAATCTTATTAAATAATTAAGACTTAAACGACTAAAGAAACTAAAGGATAAGAAAGAAAATTAAAGAGACTTAATTTTCACTCGCCGAACCGCCTCAATATGCAATTAAGGAAGTTGAAAAGGACTTAGATGTGTTATTGAACATGTCATATGATCGGAATCAAATCCGCTATTATTTTCTTCCCGTGAACAGTAACCTGCTATCCCTGCTTTTTTGAATCTAAACATTTAATTTTTTTTGGAACGAATCTCAAAGCAATTTTTTTCAAAACTTTCCTGTGCACGCATCTCGAAACAATTCAATGACTGGATTTAGAAAAACAGGAATAGCAGAAACACTGTTCATGCACAAGAATAACAGCATATTTTGATCCCATATGATCCGGTATTACTTGTCAGTTGTTACTGTATACTGTGGTCTGAGACTCTGAGAGACAAGTATCCTCTCCAATATTGTAAACGATTCTCTTCACTTTACGATTTGAGATTAACTCCCAGCTGCTTTGAGATTCTGACTAGCGCGGAGACATTATTATTGGACTTTGAGATTCGTGCTAAGTTAAAAATAACAGTCCAGATCTAGTAATTATAAAAGATTTCCTGTTACAGTACCGGGGAGGATCTGAATTCGACTCTGGGTCCCAGTAATCCGCAGGTGACTCGCCACGTATATGGCCGCACCGTACGGGATCAGTAATTTTGTGCGAAGCATGGACTTGAGCTAGAGAACGACTAGCGCCTAGGATTCTAACATGCTGCCAGTAACTAACTTTACCGCCTCGATTAAATAAACAATCAATATTTTCGAGGTAATAAATAAATAAATAAACAATCAATCACCGCAAGAAAATTAACGAGAGCCTCAGAAAAAAAAGGTGAGGAGAAGAAAAAAAAACGAGGAAAATAAATCTGCTGTAATTCTTGGAGAATTACAGGACCCTGTAATTCCAATCCGAACCGTTAGTTTTTCTCGAGATTTGTGCATGAAAATTATTTTTTTTTTAAAATTTGTGCAGAAAATATTTGAACGGTTGATATTGGAATTTCAGGGCCCTATAATTCCTTCCGGAATTACAGCAGATACGGATTCAAAAACGAGAATGCTACAAAGTCATCAAAATAAAACTTAATGAGAATGACATAAATCTTATAAGTTTGGAACTTAGGAATATAAGAATTCAATTACAACAAAAAAATAACAAGAGAAAATTTCCCTAGCAAAATAATATTTGATAAAAAGATTTGGTTTTAATTTTGTCTATAAAAAAATACGCCAACTATTGTCACACAAATCTGGTCTATCTTTCATTCCGTATAAGATTTTTTATTTATTTAATGCTCGTACATAGTGTATTTTAGAATGTACGATGTTCACTAAATCTAACGAACAAAAAGATAAATCATGTATAAATAAGATTTGGACGACCTTTTTGGAACTAACAAAATTACTATTCTATCAAAATGAACAAATTTGAACACAATATCCGCGTTAGAAGAAATATCAAAACTGTACCTCAAATATTTTATGCAAATCTATCTATTTATTCTTTTGAATGTATCTCTAGACAAGACATGAATTTTTTCAGACACGTCAACTAAATAAATCTAAATTTTAAATTGAAAATACAGATATAATTGTGCATTATTTAGTATAAAAAAATATTACTTTTATTCTTTATAAAACTTGATATAAAATCATAAAAAAACATAGATATATTTATCATGTCATGTCCCTCGCATAATATCTTTAACGCCCAAAAATGTGCTAATTTTGCTTTTGGATATTTATTCCATTTCTATTGCTACCGCTTTTGTTCTATTGTTATTTAGAAGTTAGAACTCAAAACGCATAATCTTGTGATCTGAGTCTGAAATGACAACGATATGTGCCTTTTAATTTTACCAACTAATGAGGCAGGTAAATAATAAGTATGTTGAAAAAAAAAATCTCAAATTTAAAACCTGGATCCGTTTTATTTTCTCAATTTTTTGTACGTCTATGTATTTTGTGCAAATGACAGTCTAAATAAAAAATATTACCCAAATTAGCATTAAACATACATTCCTGGAAATCCAAACAAGCAAGGCCTATGATAAATTATAATGATAAAGTTACTAACTCTAAACAAAATAAAATAAGCACATAAGACTCCAATTCCTAGAACAGATCTATAGCCCCAACAGTAACATGTAATGCAAAACTGCCAAAACCTACCTCAAAATGCCAAAAACCCAACGCATCTTTCGAAAACCCTAACCCTAAAATATACACAGTATAGATGCCTCACCTCATGCTGCTCTAATGCCAGATTTCAGCTGACAAATAGAAGAGAAAAAATGGAGACAAAAGTAAGAGGCCACCACTTTGATGAGATAGATGCATCCCTCTGTAAATTGTAATTTCCACGTAGCATTACCATCCCATCCAGCCTGCTCTCTCATCTGGTCCTCTTTTTCTCTCTCCTAAAGGGACTGTGGGGCCAGGAGACAGCCCGGCATTCTCCTATAAGATAATACTAATAAAATAAATAATCATGAATTAGCATAGTAATAACAAACTATACAGATGTATAAAACCCCATCCATGCCTAGCCGCTGCTGCTGCTGTGCTCTGCTTTGTTCCACACTGCCAACTGGTCTCAAAAACATTAAATAAATAAAGATAAACAGTGATTCTTATAGCCTTTTATTTGGCACACTAGTAGACCAAAAGATTTGAGATTTGACCCATTGTCTCTCTCCTCTCCTCTCCTCTCCTCTCCTCTCACACTGCACACTAGTGTGAGGGAGTTTCAACTTTCCCTCCACAGAGTAACATTTCCCTTTTTACTCGCTGAGAAAGAGTGAGTGTGAGTGTGTGTGTGTAGAGAGAGAGAGATCTGGTCATATTGTGGCAATGGGAGGGGAAAGCTCAATGCCGACAATTTTTTGGGTGTTATTTTTGGGATTTTTTCTCCGAACTGCGCAATGTGAGGTGACCTATGACAGGAAAGCAATAGTAATCAATGGCCAGAGAAGGATTCTTATCTCTGGTTCAATTCATTACCCAAGAAGCACCCCAGATGTATTTCCTCTAACACTAGTTATTTTTTTTACAAATTGGGTTCAGTTTCCTTCGGAAATTTCTGTAATCAACTTACGTGTTTCTTTGTTTGAGTAGATGTGGGAAGGTCTGGTGCAAAAGGCAAAAGATGGAGGCCTCGATGTGGTACAAACTTATGTTTTCTGGAACGGGCATGAACCAACTCCTGGCAATGTACTAAGTTTCTTACTTCAATTTTTTTTTCTTTGTTTGCAAAATGCTTCTCTGGCACTGGGAGCGCTGGTTTTGTAATTTTCTCTAATGAGTACCTTTTGCATTGGCTTAATTTTCAGTATAATTTTGAAGGAAGGTATGATTTGGTGAGGTTTATAAAGACTGTACAAAAAGCTGGAATGTATGTACATCTTCGGATCGGGCCGTACATTTGTGGAGAATGGAATTTTGGGTAGGTTTCTCTCTGATTAGCCTTCTCTAGAACCCGCATTTATGTTTTTTTTTTTTCTGTATATTAATTGGCTTACATGTTCCAATTTTGTTCTTTTTTTGTAGAGGATTTCCAGTTTGGTTGAAATATGTTCCAGGAATTAGCTTCAGAACAGATAACGAGCCCTTCAAGGTCTATTTTGCATCACTTTGATTTTTTTTATTTCCAAGTTGCATGTTTTTTTTGGGCATATTATCCATTTCATAATTAACATATCTTTTATGGATTTTTCAGATGGCCATGCAGGGATTTACTCAAAAGATTGTACAACTGATGAAAAGTGAGGAACTGTTTGCCTCTCAAGGTGGCCCAATAATCCTCTCACAGGCAAGTTTTCGAAATTTCAACAGTCCATCGGAATCAAATTGATGATAAATAAATAACACGCAGTCAGATTGGTTTTCTCATGTTAAAAGAAGAAGAGACTAATTTTCTTGGGTGCACAGTTTATATATCATATACTTTTTGTGGACTGTCAAGGTGATATTTCTTATATTTATTTGTTCAAATGTCCTTTGACAACTCGACTTATTTTTTTCTTTCTGTTTGATGTCTGCATGGAGTTGTGAAGACATGCATAAAGAACAAAACTCAACTACATACTTAGGGTTGAAGTTGAGTAAATTATTGTTCTGGTTGAAATGCAAAATAGCATCTTTTGGGAGATGTAAAAGAAATGATATAGAACTTCTTTGATTTGGTTTTCATTTATGCTTCAGAACATGTTGTGTGCTGGAGCTAGATTGCACACATTACTCAAGACAAGAATTGCTTTGGCCTTAAGGAAAGAGAATAAAGAAATATGCTCAATCATTTTATTTGTTTTTTATTTGTGCAGATAGAGAATGAGTATGGTCCAGAGAGCAAAGAATTTGGGCCTGCGGGCCAATCTTATGTCAATTGGGCTGCACAAATGGCAGTTGGATTAGGCACTGGCGTACCGTGGGTTATGTGCAAAGAAGATGATGCCCCTGATCCAGTGGTATAAATTTATTACTATATTTCTAATTATTTTTTATTACATTCAAGGTCAGCTCGTGTCTGAACACTTTCATCTGTAGAAGTCAGGGAAATTTGTTGGATTTGGATTTTGAAGAACTTTTTTGTGGTCATCAAATTTAAACAATTGATATGCAGGTGCCTGTAGGTTTTTGTTTATATGTCTTCTTTTAATTTTGTACAGATTAATGCATGCAATGGGTTCTATTGTGATACTTTTACCCCTAACAAGGCTTACAAGCCCACAATGTGGACTGAAGCTTGGAGTGGCTGGTATCTTTCTTCCTTCACTTTGTTTTCTATTATATTACCATACAATATATATACCATTTACATGATTTTTTAAGATTTTTATAATAAAAAATGCAGGTTTACTGAGTTTGGTGGGACTGTTAAACAGAGACCTGCGGAAGATTTGGCTTATGCTGTTGCTCGCTTCATTCAAAAAGGCGGCTCTTTTGTTAATTATTATATGGTTAGTGGATAGCAACACATTTTGGTATTACTTTCCTATAATATAAATTTTTTGGTTATCCATAAATCCATTGTTTTATTTATTGCAGTATCATGGCGGAACAAATTTTGGCCGCACAGCTGGAGGCCCATTTATTACCACAAGTTATGACTACGACGCTCCAATTGATGAATATGGTATTTTATCAGGGATTAAGATGTGATTGTAACAAATAAATGTGGTGTCATCCATTATATTTTCTAACTAGATGTGAATTTCATTAAACAGGGATGGTACGTGAGCCAAAATATGGGCATTTAAGGGAATTGCACAAATCAATTAAATTATGCGAACAAGCTTTGGTTTCAGCTGACCCTACTGTTACTTCTCTTGGATCCATGCAAGAGGTTTGTTTTTTAAGTAATAGTTACATCAGAAGTAATAAAATGTTTTAATCCTTGACAAGTTATAGGCCTCTCTTAATTTATACATCCACATTGTACTTTCAGGCACACACGTTCCAGTCAGAATCAGGAGGTTGTGCAGCTTTCCTTGCGAATTATAACACTAAATCATTTGCAAGAGTCATGTTTAATAATAGGCACTATAACTTGCCACCTTGGTCAATTAGCATCCTTCCTGATTGCACCAATGTTGTCTTCAACACAGCAAAGGTAACTCTACTTAGTCTGCTGTTAAGCTCACTTGCATGTGAATCAAGCTTTTACTGTGTTAACAGACTTTTAATTGTGTTAACTTTCTTTCTGTCTCCTAATGTACAGGTTGGGGTTCAGACATCTCAGATGCAGATGTGGGGAGCTGGTACGCCAAATCTTATGTGGGAGCGGTACGATGAGGAGGTGTCCTCACTTGCCGCAGCTCCACTTATGACAAGTACTGGTTTGTTAGAGCAGATCAATGTAACTCGTGATACCAGTGACTATCTCTGGTACATTGCAGAGTAAGTCTTTTATCATCTAATTTACAGTAACTTTTCATTCATGTTCTTAGTTGCACTGTGTTGATTTACTCCTTGACTTTTTTTTTAAGTGTTGATGTGAGCCCATCAGAAAAATTCTTACAAGGCGGCAAACCCCCATCTATTACTGTACAATCAGCAGGCCATACTCTTCATGTATTCATAAATGGTCAACTCTCTGGTAAGTTATCTCTTTCTGTGCCAAAATTAAATGTACAAAAGTCAAAAGGAGGTAAAGTAAGCATAAAATAATCTTTCTTATTGAGTACAAAATAATCCTTGTGATAGGTTCTGCTTATGGGAGTAGAGAAGATAGAAGAATAACATACCATGGGGACATCAATCTCCGTGCTGGGTCAAACAAAATTGCTCTACTTAGTGTTGCTATGGGATTACCGGTTAGTAGAAGTTTAATGACACTGATTTGTTTTATTAATTTGACAATATTTGGCTGGTCTTTTGGGGCTGAGCTTTTCTGGCCTTTTGTGTGGTGACAGAATGTTGGGGTGCATTACGAGTTGTGGAGCACTGGCGTGGTCGGCCCTGTTGTAATTCGAGGCATGAACGATGATAGACGTGATCTGACATGGCAAACATGGTCATACCAGGTGAGACTCTATTTTTTAAATTTATTAGTTTTATTGTCCGTTCAACTCCTGTAGAACTCCAAAAGCTTCTCACTACTGGAATAACTGTGCTTTGATTTCAGAAGCAATGGAATTCAAGGAGTATCATTATATGTGCTTTGATTTCAGAATATCTCCCATCTAAAATGCATTTTGTGCAAAATTAATAAATAAAACAACTAACAATTCCTTAATTTCAGGTTGGGCTGAAAGGAGAAACAATGAACCTAAACTCTTTAGAAGGTGCCACATCTGTTGAATGGATGCAAGGATCGCTTGTGGAACAATCCCAACAGCCACTTACATGGTTCCGGGTAGGGAACAAAGCCTCAAAATTTTCATTTTTATCTGCACTTACAAAAATAACATTAAAATGAGACTTCTCTTCTTCAGGCATATTTTGATGCACCGGCAGGGGATGAACCACTGGCTCTAGATATGGGTAGTATGGGGAAAGGTCAAATTTGGATAAATGGTGAAAGCATAGGGAGGTACTGGACAGCTTATGCTCCAAATGGAGATTGCAACGGGTGTAGCTATGCCGGTTCATTCCGGGCCCCAAAATGTCAAACGGGTTGTGGCCAACCAACCCAACGCTGGTATGAAAATTCAAACAATGAATATTTTATTCTTGTCCAATATGCCTCTGCATTTGTATATTTTACTCCTGACCATGGTTGGTTGTATATCTCTCTATTTTGAGGACTTGGTTAGTAACAATTGGACTACAGGCTTTTGCAGGGCAAAAAAAAAGACTAAAATCATTAGTTAGATGTAAAACCTTGTAATCCAGTGACAGCAAAAAGAATAGATTGTGGAGGTTGGTACAGCATGTATTGTACTGATGACCTTAATAATTCACCCTCATAATTCACCCAAAGTTCTGTAGTAACTCAATTTTTCGTTCATAATCAACTACAAGTTTTCTCAAATTTTAACTAGGTACCATGTACCTAGATCCTTGCTCCAACCTACCCGAAATCTATTGGTGGTATTCGAGGAACTTGGTGGGAATGCGGGCAAAATTTCTCTGGTAAAGCGATCTGTTTCTACAGTGTGTGCTGACGTGTCAGAATGGCATCCGAATATTCACAACTGGCAAATAGAGAGTTACGGCCAACCCGAGGAGGTGCGCCGTGCCAAGGTGCACTTGCACTGCGCACGTGGTCAGAACATATCTGAGATAAAATTTGCGAGCTTTGGGACACCTTTGGGGACCTGTGGCAATTACCAGAAGGGAACTTGCCATTCTCCAAATTCTCATACTATACTAGAAAAGGTTCTTGACTCTCAAACTATCTTTTGCTCTTTGAGTATTTTACTTGAACAATTTTATTCCTCCTTTTATTAGTTTGTACAACTACAGATATATCATATATATATATTTTTTGGAACTCCAGATATATCAAATTGTTACAGGTTCACTTCATTAATTTATGGAACTTATTATCTGTCTTTTCCCTGTTCAACAGAAATGCATTGGCCAAGAGAGATGTACTGTTACAATCTCCCCAAATAATTTCGGTGGAGATCCATGCCCCAATGTTATGAAAACGGTGGCAGTGGAGGCGATCTGCACGCCCAGTATTAGCTAGCTTATTTATCGTAAATTTAAACTAAGATGAGAAAACAATAGAAGAGAATGAGGAAGGCAATTGTAAAGTGTGGATGGTTTGTAGAGCATGTTAGGAGTGTTTATTTTACCTGATTTGTAGGATGATTTTTTATCTCTCTAATTTCTCCATGTAGATTCCGGGCTAACCAACCATTAATTGAAAGTTGGGACCGGGAAAGGAGATAATGGGATAAAAAAGGTGAAAAATAGAAAAGAAGAGGCAAGATGGGTTGCCTCTTTTGCTTTTGTTAGTGTTTTCCCTTTTCACTTGTGTAAGGAATCTGTTAATTGTGGCATCATTGGCGTCTGTTCTCGTGTAATGTTGTTTTGTTTTTTAGAGCAAAAAAAATATAGATTTTGTTGGTTTATTTATAGAAAATACTTGTATAAGAAAGAGCACAACTAAACTGCAATTCAATAACATCCTTTTTATGTTTGAGGAAACTACAAATCTACAATTAGTCAATTACATGAAAACCCAGATAATTATGATTCTGTGAACCAAAAAACCTGAACATGGACTTGAAAACTCTAAAGAGAATACAATACAAAAGAAATGCATCCAAAAATAATACAGATAAAAGGATTTTGCTTTGGAATGGTAAAAGGAAGAAACATGACTGGCATAAAGAGACTTGCTAAATCTTTCAAGTATATTTTTTTCAGCACATGCAACAAACTACCTACCTTCTTTTAATGAGTCCTGGACTCCTGGTTATGGTACACAGCAATTCAGAGCATAGTGACAAGGTATCCGAATTATACCCGAATTATATCCGTTTAATTCTTTTTTGGGGTAATGCCGAACCGAACACCGAATTATTCAGTTGACCGAGCTTTGACCGAATTAAACCCGAATAATTCCTGAATTTTACGAACTTTTTCCGAATTATTCATGAATTTTTCCTGAATTTTTCCAAGAACAATTATTTTTTTGCTCCCTTGCAGGACTGAGATTTCTGATCCGGATAATTCCGAACCATTCCCGAATTATACCCGAATTATACCCGAATCACGAATTTTTTATCTCGCCGAACCGAACCCGAATAATTCATTTGTCACTATGATTCAGAGTGGTCGCCTATCTGTATTCACTATTCAATATTTTTAAATAAGTATGTATTATAGAGGTTGAAGATATACACATCTAGCTAGTCAAAAGAAGGGTGTTATTTCAAAACAGTGTCGATTTAATTTTTTTTGTTAATTCTAATTGAAATAAACGATTTATTTAGTTGGAAAAAAAATGCATTTTTTGGAATTTCAAACAAAGGAGCATTTGTTGGTTGGTGATTATATAAAATGCTGATAAGTGTATTTGGTAGCATTAATAATTGTTCATGACCATTTAAATAAGTGTTTCTATAAAAAACACGTCTATCACAGTTATTGACTCACCATCCTCCGTACGAGAAGTCAGATTTAAAATTTATTGTTTTAAACTGAAGTTAATTTGAAAATTTAAATTGAGTAGTTACTAGGCCGATTATTTTCTTACCATTTTCTAAAATAACAATAAACAAAACTGACAGAGTTTTGTTAAAAATATGTTTTTTATATTTAATCTGCGCTGTCTCAAAGACAGCACAAAAATTGCTGATTTTTATTAGTTCTCTCTAAAAAAAAGCGCAGATCTAATTTACGTTTCTTTTTTGAATGGGGCACCTATTAGATCAGCGTTCATGATAAAAATATAATTTTTACAACAACTCTGTCAATTATGTTTATTGTTTAAAATGGTAAAATAAAAATCTGGTAACTAGAACCCAAATGCAAAATATAAATGATCCTTGGATATATTATCAACTATATAAATGATCCTTAGATATATTATCAACTATAATTTTATGAACGACGGGTAAAATAGACTCGAGACTCGAGAGAGGGATTTAGCATTGAGGAGGGTTCAAATGCCTCCATGTTTTTGTGCCTCTATCATGCCTCTATTTCTCTCTATCATTTTCAAAATTCAAACAGTCGATCTGAACCGCTCAACCTAACCTCCATACTAAAATATGTTTGGAGACCAAATTTTATATATTTAGGAATTTTTTTACTATTTTTTTAGATAGGTACAAAATCAGTAAATCTGAACCATCTAAAAGCAGTATTTTTGTACCTATCTAAAAAAATAGTAAAAAATTTGGTCTCCAAACATATTTGAGTATGGAGGTTAGATTGAGCGGTTCGGATCGACTGTTTGAACTTTGAAAACAATGAAGAAATGAAGACATGATAGAGGCACAAAAACATTGAGGCATTTGAACCGTCCTCTTTAGCATTATAAACTCGGCAGATCTCAATTTATCAGGCTTCTAAATAGCTAGCTATAGCGGCGCTATAGCTACGCTATAGCTTTTCCGGATCATAAACGCTAAGCTATGAGATAAAATTGCGCTAACTCAGCTACGACCGCTATAGCTATAATAGCTGACCGCTATTACTGCTATTTGAGACCCGCTATAGCTACCGCTATGCTACATGATTTTTTTTTTGGAATTTATATGGACTTCTGTACTTCTATTCTTATTTCTAATATTACATGGTCTTCTACGATAAGTATACTAAACCAAACTATATGCTTCTATTTTTATTTGTGATTTATTCTATCATTCTATATCGAGAAATATTCAAATACTAATTCTTCATTTTGATTACTCTTTTTATAGTATTCATTTGTAAAATTATTATCGTTCGTTTCAATTGAAAGCTGATTTTGATTATTATTATAATTATAAAATGTTTAAATATGTATATTGACTTCATTTACCTTATAAAATTAATTGCTCTTTGTCTATTATAATATGTAATGCCATGAAGTATAAACTATTAAATAATGTTACTTTTTAGATTTTTTTCCTTCTTATTTGCGTAATTGATAAAAAGTATAGACTTAGATTAGTTGTCATTTAATTGTTACATCAATTCTCTAATATTGATTATGTTGATAATTAGTATAAATATAGAATATAAAGTTTGAAAAGGAAAATCGCTATGTGTGATAGCTTCCGCTATAGCTACGCTATTCGCAATAGCTTTTTTTTTTGGTCTCCCCGCTATACCGCTATAATCGCTATTTAAAACCTTGCAATTTATTAAACAGATACGAAAGACCAACCACGAACCAAGAACAGACTCGTGGAAAAAAATTACAAATTCTGACAGAAATTGTCAGCACTGCATTGACTGGTCAAACAAGCATCATAATTAATTGCGGCACTGTTTCACCAGCAGGTCCAGTACGGAGACTACGGATAATAATTTTTTTCTATAACAAACTCCGTACCCAGAATCATCATCTGGCTGACGCTGTAGTGACGCACCATAGACACACACACGAGGTATCAAGTTACAACAATTTTTGAGTTACAATAAATTACAACCGAAATTTTTAAAATTACCATTTTATAAAAAATGTTAAACCAAAACACCAGTTCTGGCTGTTTTTTACAAAAATCGCATGGCCGCTTGCCCTGGAAGCGGCCACATGGAGGTTGGCCGCTTTGGAGGGAAGCGGGCACCTATTATGGGCCGCTTTGGGGGCCAGCGGCCACTGTTCATTTTTTTTTTTTTTAACAGAATTTTTTTTTATTGTTTGTATTAAAATATTAGAAATGTTGAACATATTTCTTTGAAAATAGATGAAATACAATATAATTTGATTTATTAGAAAGACTGCAACAAATAACGCGGATCAATATTTTTCAGGCCGGATTTTTCGCAGTTGTAAGAAAAATTAATATATTTCTTTATGTGTTATTGGAAAATAATAAAAATACTTAGATTCTGAGTTATTGATCCCGGTTCAAAATTCACTTCTAGGTAATACAAAAAATATTATGATCCTTCTAGTACATTTAATTTTTAAAAAGTTGTATCTATTTTTAGAATTATTTTTAATATGAAAGTAATTTAGTATGGACAAATCAGGTTGTGACACATCATAATTATGATAAATTGGACCATCTAAATTGTGACGCATCATAACATATGCAAAAAAAGGTTTGCACGCCCATGCAATTGAGCCATCTAAAGTGTATTTACTTTCCTCTTAATGTGTAACACTTGGAAGTTCGGAACCTTTGATGACAAAAACAGAAATAGACAGGTTTGCATCAACTTTATACGAGCGTGCCAATTTGCACTCACTGGTGGTTGCTTAATTGGTTTCTAGTCTATTCAGCTTTTAACCGAATTAGAAAACTTTGAACTAATTGTTTCAGTTTTTTTTTTTTTTTTTTTTTTTGAAATGAACTAGTTTGGTTCAATTTTTAATCTATTTCGGTTTTTCTATTAATTGGTTCGATTAATATTATGATCCTTCTAGTTCGAAATGAACTAGTTTCGGTTTTTCTATTAAGGATCATAATGCACTAGAAGGATCATAATATTTTTAAAAATAGATATAACTTTTTATAAATTAAATGTATTAGAAAATCACAATATTTTCTGGATTACCTAGAAGTGACTTTTGAACCGGGATCAATAACTCAAAATCTAAGTATTTTTATTATTTTCCAATAACACATAAAGAAATATATTAATTTTTCTTACAGCCGCGAAAAATCCGGCCTGAAAAATATTGATCCGGTTATTTGTTGCAGTCTTTCTAATAAATCAAATTATATTGTATTTCATCTATTTTCAAAGAAATATGTTCAACATTTCTAATATTTTAATACAAACAATAAAAATAAAATTCTGTTAAAAAAAAAAAAAAAAAAATGAACAGTGGCCGCTGGCCCCCAAAGCGGCCCATAATAGGTGCCCGCTTCCCTCCAAAGCGGCCAAGCTCCATGTGGCCGCTTCCAGGGCAAGCGGCCATGCGATTTTTGTAAAAAACAGCCAGAACTGGTGTTTTGGTTTAACATTTTTTATAAAATGGTATATTTAAAAATTTCAGAAATTACAACAAGCATTTTCTACATTTTCAAAGTCCAAATCGTCGATCCAAACCATTAGATGTGATATCTATAATAAAATGTGCTTGGAGACCAGATTTTACATTTTTTGAAATATTTTTACTATTTATTAAGATAGGTACAAAAACTAGTCAAATTCATACCATTGAATTTTGTCCTCATCTTAATAAATAGTAAAAAAATTCCAAAAATGTAAAATTTGGTCTCCAAGCACATTTTATTGTAGAGATCACATCTAACGGTTTGGATCGACGATTTGGACTTTGAAAATATAAAAAATACTTGTTGTAACTTGATCCTTCCTCATATATATATATATATATATATATATAGAGTACGGCTAACGCGCTTCCTCTAGCATATGGGCCGAAATGCTTCCGGTGGAAAGTTAAAATTTCAAAATCCAAAAAGTCAATCTGAACCGTTCATCTTCTTCTCCATATTAATATCTGCTTGGAGACCAAATTTTACATTTTTCTAAATTTTTTTACTATTTATTAAGCCATTTTGAAAATCACTGATCCAACGGTGGCTTACCAAACAGTAAAAATCAGAAGCTACCGTTGGATTAGCGATTTTCAAAATGGCTTAATAAATAGTAAAAAATTTCAGAAAAATGTAAAATTTGGTCTCCAAGCAGATATTAATATGGAGAAGAAGATGAACGGTTCAGATCGACTTTTTGGATTTTGAAATTTCAACTTTCCACCGGAAGCATTTCGGCCCATATACTAGAGGAAGCGCGTTAGCCGTACTCTATATATATATATATATATAAAGAGAGAGAGAGAGAGAGAGTGAGTCTATGGTACTATGCATATTTCGATTTGGCACCGTGTTACGGCTCTATATTCGAGTTTTCAAATCCTAACGGTTGATCCGAACCGTTCATCTTATTCTCCATATTAATATGTGTTTGGAGACCAAATTTTACATTTTTTAAAATTTTTTTACTATTTTTTTAGATATTTAGAAAATCACTTGATCTGAAAATTCTGGACCATCCAAAAACAGTGACTTTCAATAAATTTCAAAAAATAGTAAAAAAATTTCAAAAAATGTAAAATTTGGTCTCCAAACACATATTAATATGGAGAATAAGATGAACGGTTCGGATCGACTGTTAGGATTTGAAAACTCGAATATAGAGCTGTAGCACGGTGCCAAATCGTAATTTGCATAGTACCATAGACTCACTCTTTATATATATATATATATATATAGAGAGAGAGAGAGAGAGAGAGATGGGCTATGGTGCATTGCAATGCATAGAAGGGTTTGTGCATTGGATCATAATTCTAAAATTCAAAATCCAAATGGCCAATCCAAACCGTTCATCTTGTTCTCCATATTAATATGTGCTTGGAGACCAAATTTTACATTTTTATGAATTTTTTTACTATTTATTAAGTATTTTACAAAATTGCTGATCCAACGGTGGCTGTTGATTTTACTGTTTTGTTAAGCCACCGTTGGATCAACAATTTTGTAAAATACTTAATAAATAGTAAAAAAATTCAGAAAAATGTAAAATTTGGTCTCTAAGCACATATTAATATGGAGAACAAGATGAACGGTTTGGATCGGTCATTTGGATTTTGAATTTTAGATTTATGGTCCAATGCACAAACCCCTCCATGCATTGCAATGCACCATAGCCCATCTCTCTCTCTCTCTCTCTCTCTATATATATATATAGAGTTAGGCTGGGGTGCTATGGATAGCATAGAGGCCTCTATGCTACGGCTCAATATTCGAGTTTTCAAAATCCAAACGGTCGATCCGAACCGTTCATCTTATTCTCCATATTAATATCTGCTTGGAGACCAAATTTTACATTTTTCTGAATTTTTTTACTATTTATTAAGTATTTTACAAAATTGTTGATCCAACGGTGGCTGCACAAAACAGTAAAATCGTTGGATTAGCGATTTTCAAATTGGCTTAATAAATAGTAAAAAAATTCAGAAAATTATAAAATTTGGTCTCCAAGCAAATATTAATATGGAGAATAAGATGAACGGTTCGGATCGACCGCTTGGATTTTGAAAACTCGAATATTGAGCCGTAGCATAGAGGCCTCTATGCTATCCATAGCACCCCAGCCTAACTCATATATATATATGATTTGGCTAATATGCTATGGGTTGCATAGAGGCCTCCCGTGCTACAGCTTAATATTCGAGTTTTCAAAAATTTTAACGGTCGATCCGAACCATTCACCTTGTTCTCCATATTAATATGTGCTTGGAGACCAAATTTTACATTTTTTGGAAATTGTTTACTATTTTTTTAGATTTATTGAATATCGCTATTTTTTATGGTCCAGATTTGTCTGAAAAAATGATTTTCAATAAATCTAAAAAAATAGTAAAAAATTTCCAAAAAATGTAAAATTTGGTCTTCAAACACATATTAATATGGAGAACAAGATGAACGGTTCGGATCGACCGTTAGGATTTTGAAAACTCGAATATTGAGCCGTAGCACGGGAGGCCTCTATGCAACCCATAACACCGTAGCCAAGTCCTATATATATAGTTCACCAAGAGGGTTTGATGAGCACAACACCAAAAGTATATCGGATTGGCTTCAAACGACAAATTCAAACCATTGAAATCTATGTAGTTCATAAGTGATGCATGTACATGCAAAATTTTAAAAGTTTCGAATTTATTTACCACAAGGTCAAACAGTCAAAAAAATGATGAAAAGATGAATATATAAAACTACTTATAAAAGTTTCATTTCTTTGACCGCTTGACCTTGTAACAAATGAAGTCGAAACTTTCAAAATTTTACATGTACATGCATCACTCATGAAGTACATGGATTTCAACGGTTTGAATTCGTCGTTTGAAGCCGATCCGATATACTTTTGAAGTTGTACTCACTAAACCCTCTTGGTGAGCACATCACACCCTAGCTTTGCTCTAGATTTATGTTTCAATTATGTTTATTCAAATAGTAAATATGTATCATATATTTTAATATATATTATGAAAAATTTATGTTATTCACTATTATAATTAGATAAATATTATGAACTTTAATATTTTTATTTTTTATATTATTTTAATAAATATATAATCTGAACTAGATCCGTATTTGTATCCATACGATATCCACTCAGTATTCATATCCAAAAAATATAAAAAAATATATGAATATGGTTTTACCATTATCCGCTCCGTATCCACTCCGTTTTCACCCCCATCTGCTATCCATCGGCCCAGTGTTAAATTAGATGCAAAAATCAATAATACATCCTCTCTCTCTCTATATTCAACATTTTTACGAAACTCGTGTACATTTCTCAAATTCAGGATAGGTATTGAATATACATTTATTTAACTCTAAATCGGTCTGCTATATTCACAGCATACTTGCTGTGCGTTCCATTATTCAAGCCCTAGTCTGCTATTCACACCTAAATGCCCACAATAAAATTTATTTTAGCCTTTTGTTCAAGGTAATTTTCATAGAACGAATTCAACTAATTGTAAAATTCTAGAGGTGATTTTGTAAGGAAAAGATCTAATAAGAGGATATTTTGTACGATAACAATCTAGAGGTAATGTTCGTGATTTCATGCAAAGGACTAGAGGAGATTTTGTACGGAAAAAATCATTTTTTAGTCCACGAATAAATCACATCCTTTAAAAGTCATTAAATCCCATTAAAAGGGAAGATAGGAAGAGAACGTGTAAAAAGGAAAAGACCTCGGCCTTCGCTGTACCAGACAAGGATCCACCGACAAAGAATAGAGCCCCAACAATACACACACTAATGATATTGTCTATTGTTAAAAACAAAATGACACAGGTTATAACAATTTCTATTTCGATCTATAAAAAATATATATATATATAGAGTGGCTACTCTACTTCCATAAGCATATGTGGGCTTATGCTTATAACTCGTTTTTTGTGTTTTCAATGTCTAAATGGTCGATCTGAAACGCTCAACATGTTCTCCATATTAATATATGCTTGGAGACCAAATTTTACATTTTTTGAAAAAAATTTATTATTTTTTACTATTTTTTCAGAATTTTTCAAAAAAGTCATAAAAAATATTTTAAAAAATAATATAAAAAAAATGAAAACCCTATTTTGAAAAATTCTAAAAAAATAGTAAAAAAATTTCAAAAAATGTAAAATTTGGTCTCCAAACACATATTAATATGGAGAACATGTTGAGCGCTTCAGATTGACCATTTGGACATTGAAAACGTAAACACGAGTTATAAGCATATGAGGGCATATGCTTATAAGTCATTTTTTCGTTTTCAAAATTCAAAAAGTCAATCTGAACCGTTAGATGTGATCTCTATATTGAAATGTGCTTGGTGACCAAATTTTATATTTTTCTGATTTTTTTTTTTACTATTTATTAAGTCACTTTGAAAATTGCTGATCCAATGGTGACTTCTGATTTTACTGTTCTGTCAAGCCACCGTTAGATCAACGATTTTCAAAGTGACTTAATAAATAGTAAAAAAAAAATCAGAAAAATATAAAATTTGGTCACCAAGCACATTTCAATATAAAGATCACATCTAACGGTTCAGATCAACTTTTTGAATTTTGAAAACGAAAAAATGACTTATAAGCATATGCCCTCATATGCTTATGGAGGTAGAGTAGCCAACCTATATATATATATATAGAGGTTGGCTACTCTACCTCCATAAGCATATGTGGGCATATGCTTATAACTCGTTTTTACGTTTTCAATATCCAAATGGTCAATCTGAAGCGCTCAACATGTTCTCCATATTAATATGTGTTTGGAGACCAAATTTTACATTTTTTGAAATTTTTTTACTATTTTTTTAGAATTTTTCAAAATAGGGTTTTTATTTTTTTATATTATTTTTTAAAATATTTTTTATGACTTTTTTGAAAAATTCTGAAAAAATAGAAAAAAATAGTAAATTTGTTTCAAAAAATGTAAAATTTGGTCTCCAAGCATATATTAATATGGAAAACATGTTGAGTGTTTCAGATCGACCATTTAGACATTGAAAACACAAAAAACGAGTTATAAGCATAAGTCCACATATACTTATGGAAGTAGAGTAGCCACTCTATATATATATATATATATATATATATTTTTTTTTTTTATAGATCGAAATTGAAATTGTTATAACCTGTGTCATTTTTTTTTTAACAATAGACAATACCATTAGTGTGTGTATTTTTGGGGCTCTATTCTTTGTCGGTGGATCCTTGTCTGGTACAGCGAAGGCCGAGTCCTTTTCCTTCTTACAACATGTTCTCTTCCTATCTTCCCTTTTAATGGGATTTAATGACCTTTAAAGGATGTGATGTATTCGTGGACTAAAAAATGATCTTTTCCGTACAAAATCTCCTCTAGTTCTTCGCATGAAATCACGAACATTACCTCTAGATTGTTATCGTACAAAATCTCCTCTTATTAGATCTTTTCCTTACAAAATCACCTCTAGAATTTTACAATTAGTTGAATTCGTTCTATGAAAATTACCTTGAACAAAAGGCTAAAATAAATTTTATTGTGTGCATTTAGGTGTGAATAGCAGACTAGGGCTTGAATAATGGAACGCACAGCAAGTATGCTGTGAATATAGCAGACCGATTTAGAGTTAAATAAATGTATATTCAATACCTATCCTGCATTTGAGAAATGTACACGAGTTTCATAAAAATGTTGAATATAGAGAGAGAGAGAGAGGATGTATTATTGATTTTTGCATCTAATTTAACACTGGGCCGATGGATAGCAGATAGGGGTGAAAACGGAGTGGATACGGAGCGGATAATGGTAAAAGCATATTCATATATATTTTTTTTAATTTTCTGGATACGAATACTGAGCAGATATCAGACAGATACAAATACGGATCTAGTTCAGATCATATATTTATTAAAATAATATAAAAAATAAAAAATATTAAAGTTCATAATATTTATCTAATTATAATAGTGAATAACATAAATTTTTCATAATATATATTAAAATATATTATACATATTTACTATTTGAATAAACATAATTGAAACATAAATCTAGAGCAAAGTTAGGGTGTGATGTGCTCACCAAGAGGGTTTAGTGAGTACAACTTCAAAAATATATCAGATCGGCTTCAAACGACGAATTCAAACCGTTGAAATCCATGTACTTCATGAGTGATACATGTACATGTAAAATTTTGAAAGTTTTGAATTCATTTGTTATAAGGTCAAGCAGTCAAAGAAATGAAACTTTTATAAGTTGTTTTATATATTCATTTTTTCATCATTTTTTTGACCGCTTGACCTTGTAGCAAATAAATTCAAAACTTTCAAAATTTTACATGTACATGCATCACTCATGAAGTACATAGATTTCAACAGTTTGAATTTGTCGTTTGAAGCCAATCCGATATACTTTTGGAGTTGTGCTCACCAAACCCTCTTGGTGAGCACATCACACCCTAACTTTGCTCCGTAAATCTATATCAGTCTCCTTATTCATACGGATATTCGGATATTGAATACTCACATTTAAATTTTCGAATATGGATCGGATCGGTTTTCACCCCTCATTGCAGACCGTAATTTTTGTATGCATTTATTGCCATCGCTACCCTTGTGACAGCCACAATCGGCTCAATCTTCCATCTGTTTTGCTCATTTTGGTTAGAAGATTTTATATCTTGAAATTTGATTCTTTAGAAGAAGAAAATCTCTTGAGTATCTGCTGTCTATTTACAATATGGATTAGCTTTGACATTCAATTAAAGCGGACGATTCCCGTCAGGTATTGTACTGGATCTGATTTTATTTTATTATTTTCTTTTTATCAAAAGCCCATAGGCATACTGGATCTGAATTCACCCATAGGTTAGCAGAGAATCGGACCTTCCCACAATAAACTTTTGGGTTAAAGTTAGCCCGGTTAGTATATTTATGCACATGTCTATATGGGTCGAATTGGGCCCTAAGAAACACTTTTGACAGTGCTTGAACCCTTGAAACTATCATTGACGCCATCTCATTTCCAAGCTACTATTTCACTCATCCATGGCTGCACAATCCTTCAAAACCCTTTCGCCTTTCCTTCTCTCTCCCATCCGATCGAGAAAGCTTCCCTCTGTCTTTTCTTCTTCTACTTGTTCCGTTCGTTTCTCCCATTCCACCTCTAATGTCTCTTCCGACGAGTTGCCTTCTGCTTCCACCTCTACATCGAAGTCGGTGTGTCTCTATTTCCGTGAATTTTCGTATATTACATTTGAATTTCAATTCTGATACTGTGTTACTTGAATTGATACTTGTGAGCAGGAATTGAAGCCTGGATTGTATCTTGTGTCGACTCCAATTGGTAATCTTGAAGATATAACATTAAGGTATGGGTTGATTAGCATTCAAACTGAGTTAAGTTATAAAGAACTTGTTTGGTTGTGGAGTAAAGTTAATCCGGATTAAATTTCTTACTCCAAGCTAAGGTGGTTTAAAATAATCATGTTTGGTTGGTGTTTGATTAGAGTTTGGTGGAGTAAGCTTACGAAGAGAGAGAAAATTATTATTATTGTGTTACTTTAACTGCGGGACCTACAGGTGGAGTAAGTTATTCCACCTCTAGTAACTTAATCCGGAGTAACTCAAATGTTACTCCATCTTACTCCAAATTTACTTCTCGTTTGGCTCCTTAAGGTAGAGTAGAGGGTTTACTCCACCACTTACTCCACAACCAAACATGACCTTAATATTTATTCTTTCATTAGCTTTCTGCATTTGGAATTGTGCTCTATGTATCTTATGTGACCAGCTGCTTAATTAATTTATAAGATGTATGTTTAACTATTATTTTTATAGGGCATTACGTATACTTAAATCAGCAGATGTAATACTCTCTGAAGATACCAGACATTCATCTAAGTTACTTCACCATTACAATATCAAAACACCTCTTGTGAGCCTTTTCAACTCCTTTCTTATGTTGCAAATTTATAACAGTTAAGTAGAATTATTAAAAAATTCGCTTGAAATACAGATGCCTGAACTGACATTTGCAGGTCAGCTACCATAAGTTCAATGAGAGAGAAAGAGAGGCCTCCATCTTAAAGAGGCTTCATGAAGGGGAAATAGTGGCCTTGATTAGTGATGCTGGTACACCTGGCATTAGTGACCCTGGTACAGAACTGGTACAGTTTCCATTGTATCAGTTGGCTATTTGAAATACTTAAAGCTGTATATTATCACTGTGTTGTCAACACAGATACACATTTATAACAGATCTGTGAGTTAATGTTTTATTTAATTGTAGGTGAAGATGTGTGCAAGTGAGAATGTTGCGGTAACTCCAATTCCAGGACCATCAGCTTTGATCGCTGCTCTTTCCGTGTCTGGACTACCCACTAATGAATTTACATTTGGTATAATTTTTTATAATAACTTTCTACTTTGTTTCTTTTACCCACATTTGTTTCCTGTCTTGCATTAACTGGAAGTACTAATTGATGGTGATTTATTATATTTGAAGATGTCAATAACACATTGCATGTTTACCTCAATGAGAATTTTTTTTTTTGCCCAATGACTTAATATAGTATTCTTTTGGTGATTGAATATGCACTAGATTTTACAAGATATTATTTTATTGTTTCTTACTACAATTTGGGTCATGATTGCCTGTAGCACCCTGTTGTTATTGCGGTTATTGGTGGACCTAAAATTCAACAAATACAATGTGATTTTGGTGAATGTGACCATACTTTTTTTGCTTTTCTAATGTTCCTTTTGCTTACTACTAGTTGGGTTTCTACCAAAGTGTACTAGTTCAAGAAGGGAGAGGCTTCAAATATCATCAAAAGAAGCAGCAACACAAATTTTCTTTGTACCCCCACATGGCATCCATAAATTTCTCAACGAAGCTTCTGCCATTTTTGGTGATTTACGGTGAGTGCAGTATTATTATTATTTTTTTTTTCTCTTTGAAGTTTAATTTTGACAGATGTTAATCACGCAACATGTAAATCCAGGTCTTGTGTGGTTGCAAGAGAGATTACCAAAATACATGAAGAGGTGGGTTGAATTCTAATTTGTGTATATTATGCTATGTTAAACTGCATGTGGACTATGTTCCATAGTATTAAATAGCATCAATAAAGTTACCCTAAAATCATTTTATCGGCTTTTTGGACCACAATGTTAAACATTATGAGACTTTTTAAAACAACAGGGTAATAAATCCAAGTAAAAGATTAAGAAAATATAATAATTTATTGGAGGTGAACTCCCTAATGCAGTAGAGGCGATTGAACAATGTAGAATATACTATTTTGTTATTTAGTTATGTGTAAAGATAATGATGTTCACAATTCCAATTCTATCGTTTCTCTAAAAAATTCCTTTTCTATTCAGGATGATAATATGGAAATTATATTGTAAAAGCTATTATTATCGCAATTTGTTTACTGTTTGTCTGCTGCTTAACTACTAAAGGCTAATTAATACCCTCACTGCTAAGGACCACTAAATGCTATCTAAATTGGGATTTTTATTTTTTTCCACTGGGATTTAGTTCTGGAGAGGTAATTTAGGAGAAGCAAATAAACATTTTCTGGGTCTGCGACCAAAGGGAGAAATCACCCTTCTCATAGAGGGAACAACAGATTTGGGTGAAGACACTCCCTCGGAAGCTCATCTTGAACTGGAGCTGGAAAAGTTGATCTCTAGTGGCCATTGCCTTTCCTCGGTATAAAATAACATTTTTCTACTTTTTAATTTGGTGCAGATATGAAAATTTCATTTTAACTATTCTTACAATTTTGATGAAACAGTAGTTTCAATTCAATTATTGAACCTACCTAACATGGTACTGTATGGTAAAGGTTTTGTTTGGTGCCTCCCACTGCTAACACAATTAGTTGCTGCTTGATCTTTGTTAATTTCTTATTTGAAATATGGAATGCAAAATTGTAGGCAGTTAAGCTGGTTTCTGTAGCAACTTCGGCAAAGAAAAAAGATGTGTATGCGCTTGCACTTAGATTATATGGAAATAGAAGTGGAAGCTAGTCTTGTCATTTCATATCAGTAGCTCAATATTAAGCTACAAGAACGCACAATTTCAGTAGTACACGGCTGCACTCATGTTGTTTTCTTTCTGCTGTCTTGTTCTACATTTGTTCAAGACTTCTACCATTCAAGGTTTGAAAAGTTTGGCATCTTATGGTATTCAATTTCTCCACTTTCGCTTTCACATAATTACATCTCTTTATAAATTGCAGAGGCTGCTTGAAAAGATATAGAAGGATATTCAAAATTTCAAACCTCAAGTACTGAAAATGGATAATGTAAAAAAAAAATTGAAAAAAGAAATAAAAGAGTTTAGATGTAAATTAAATGTTATTAATGTACTTCCTTTCCCCGTTCATATTTTTTTTTTAACTTTGCATACATTTAAATCAAGAGACTCCATTTCCGTGCCTCCATTTTTAAAAACTTTAATAATTCAAAATTTTAAACTTAAAAAGTCAAAATAAAACCGTTGGATATGATTTACATCATTTTATTTATGCACGTGTAAAAAATTATGACATTTTAATTTTATTTTGATTGTCATCAAGATCTTGTAAAAAAATCACTAATGTGGATGATTTCTAGACGTTGATTTTTGAACTTATTGATTCACATAAAAACAAAATTGAAATGTGATAATTTTTTATGAGCACAGAGAGAAAATAACATAGATCACATCTAACGGTTTTATTTTGACTTTTAAGTTTTAAATTTTGAGTTATTAAAGTTTTAAAACATGGGGGCACGGTGGAGACACAAAAAATGGAGGCATTTGAACCTCTTGTTTTTATTCATTATGATGCAATGTAATGATCTAGTTTTTTTTTATCAGCTTTCACAAGAACAAGTAGCAAAGAACCTCATTTTACTCAAAAATTTCATCAATGCTCTTTTTCTTTCAGGGTCGTTAATTTTCTTGTAACTGAGAATACTCTAGCTTTTGTTATTATATGAATATTTTTCTCCTGTCCATTTCTAAAGTTTGTGATTGCGGAAGGATAAATGACGATGGAGAAATGGTTGGAAGAATTAGAGAACTAAGAAAGAGACGGATCAGATGGCAACAAAAAAGGTTTCAGAAAATAAAAATGCAGTTGCTCATTTTTTGGGGTTAGTTTGTGTGCTTGTCAAACATTTCAGGATTTGAAGTTTTGAAAGCAATTAATACTTGCTTTATTTTTATTTATTTTTTATATAATTTCCCATAAATTGAAGTGGTCCCGACGGCTCGGAGTTCTTATGAGTTTTTTATCAAGATTGAATTCTACATATCATTCGCCCTTGAATGATAAGTATAAATCGTTGGTCCGTTGCTTTCACTAATAAGAGATAACATATGATAGCAAAATGATGCCACAATTTCAAAAATAAAAATAATATTTTTATTATTTTCAAATGAATAGCAAAGATAGAAGTTGAAGAGATGCCTTTTAAAAACATTGACTAACATTACATGATATTCAACTTTTGAGCATAAGAGCATTAATATTCATACCACAAGCTTTCACGTGTTCATATTACATGCATAATTAACTTGCTCTATCTCCCGAGGTTTTTATTAATACCCTAAAAAATAAAGAAAAAAAATCAAATCTGTCCTTGATTTTTTTCTTTTTAAATACTCTGACCGCTCAAATGGGGTGCGGCCAGCTCTTAGCACCAAACTGCCTCCAGTGGGACGGTCTAGTATAAGAGTTAGGCTGGGGTGCTATGGATAGCATAGTGGCCTCTATGCTACGGCTCAATATTCGAGTTTTCAAAATCCAAACGGTCGATCCGAACCGTTCATCTTATTCTCCATATTAATATCTGCTTGGAGACCAAATTTTACATTTTTCTAAATTTTTTTACTATTTATTAAGTATTTTACAAAATTGTTGATCCAACGGTGGCTGCACAAAACAGTAAAACCGTTGGATTAGCGATTTTCAAAGTGGCTTAATAAATAGTAAAAAAATTCAGAAAATTATAAAATTTGGTCTCCAAGCAGATATTAATATGGAGAATAAGATGAACGGTTCGGATCGACCGTTTGGATTTTGAAAACTCGAATATTGAGCCGTAGCATAGAGACCACTATGCTATCCATAGCACCCCAGCCTAACTCCTAGTATAAAACCTCCTAGATATTCATTTTTTTTTCTCTTCTGCCCACTCAAAATTCTTTCCAACTTCAGTGGAAAGAGAAAGAGAAGAGAGAAGATTTTGGGCAATTTTTTTTACGACTACATGTAATTTATTTCTTTCTAAATGTTTTTAAATTTATTTTTTAATTACTAATAATTATTTTTAATTTATTTTATTGGCAAATATAATAGTTTGTTAAGGACAAAATATTAATTGTACTGTATGTGGGCGACAAGCTAACTCGGGGTGTGGAGGGCGCATAATGCACAAAAGATGCTGCCTATGCCTTCGAAGTTAATGAAAGTACCACATTTTTCTGGAACTTAAGTAACTGATATATGGAAAAACTGGTTTTAACCCTAACCAGTATGACATAGAATTGGTTACATGGTTTGACACACAAAGATATGGGGGGGAGGGGGTAATAGACTTTTCTTTGTGAGATATCTTATAACATATGAGGGGTACTGGAGAAGTGTGTACAATCCATTTGAGTCAAGGAATATCCCAATAATGGACTTATATTCCATGAGGGTTCCGCGTCAGCCCAGGGTTGGACCTTCTAGGATAAATTCAGGTTATGACAATTCGGAGTACCACAGCTTCGGTTAAGAAAACCAGGGATACCACAACTCGGGTAATGACAACCCAAGATACCACAACTCCGGTTATGTACCACATATTTATGACAATTATGTACCTGATTATATCAATAATTATTCTTCTGATTTTACCGAAGAGGTACCAGCATCACCCCCCCCAACATGAACCTGTAATACCTAGATTTTCATCTATACCAGAGTTAGTACCGTTACTATTACCCATTAATCAGAATGATACTAAGATTGATGTTGTTGGGATTTATGCCATACTAGAAAAGGAATGGACACGGGGGATGATTTTGAAGAGGTTTGGGATTTTGATCACTTATCAGATGGTGATGCAAATATACTACCTACTCCTAGGGAAGACCGTGGAATAAGCATCTTGTCGCCATATTCAGCGATACCATAACTTTTGAAAAGACATATATTAGTTTCTTTGGTAAGCGTGTTGTATATAATCAGGATTTTATACCAACACAGAGGAACTTGTAAAGAAAATCCATGAGACTCATGTTAACGGCAACTGGGAATGTAAAATACAAAAAAGGACCGAACAAGATTGGTTGTGATATGTAAAAACGCCCCGCGTTGTGAGTTCCACCTTTTTGCAACCCCTGCGGGTCAGGGGGAAACATGGATGATTAAGAAACGTGAACCATCTCATACACGCAAGTCTGCGTCCACAAGGGCGGACCATGCACAACTGACGGCATCACTAATTACCGATGTAATTGAGAAAGACATTAAGGATGACCCATCGATGAGCATTAAGGAGGTGGCTAGAAGTGTCAGAATAAAATGCCAACATGCAACCCCAAAATACAACAGGTTGTGGAGAGGTCGTGAACTTGCGGTTTGCAGAATATTTGATAGTTGGGAGGGTTCATACGACTTGCTTGCACCGTTGCTCCAGGCCATAGCAAGTACAAATCCCGACACTATATAGGAGCAGTGGCATGTCAACATATATGACAAGAATGGAGTACTAATGGAGGAAGTTCAGAAATTCAAGGGCATAGCATGGTCTTTTGGTGCTTGCATTCAAGTTGTGTCATACATCAGATCGGTTATCAGTAATGATGCATGCTTCATGTCTGGCCGTTACGATGGGAGACTACTGATAGCATGTGCATATGATGCTGAAAACCCGTTGTTGTCTTTGGCCTTTGCAATTGTTGAGAAATAGGATAGTGATAATTGAGGATTCTTCATGATTTTTTTACGAAGACGAGTGGTAGCGGAGAGGTTTTTTTGTGTCATATCAGACTAGCACAAAGGAATCAAATATGTTTTTGATCGTACATATTACGGTTGATTAACAAGAACTGACGAGTGTGTGCACAGGTTGTGTATGCAACACATTGCAGAGAACCTTAGCGAGGCAACCGAAAACGATACATGGGTTTCAGACACATTTAGACTACATTGCAAAAAGAAGAAGCCAAGAAGGATAGAAGAAATGTTTAGAGATTATGCAAAGGTATGTAAATTTCAAGTGTTTACAATTAAAAGGATTATTTTTTATTTCAAGTGTTTACTTATATTATTTTTCTTCTTCTTATTTTTCTATAGTACATGGCAAAGGCAAATGCCTACTTAATGGAGGTGGACAAAAATAATTCTAAAGATCTCCAAGAGTCACCAGAATATGAGAAAATATTTCAAGTCCATGATGGAGGTTACCGTTAGGGAATTATGACCACTAACAGGTCCGAGTCGCTGAATGCAGTCTTCAAGCAGAGTCGAGCGTTACATGTGGCTGCAATTGTAGATGACACTCCCACTTAGTGAGACGAGCGTCATTCACCAGATCCGCATTCTTGTCGATGCAATTGGGGTCAACAGCTATGTCATAGTTAAAACAAAAGAACATATCCACCATATCTCTCTTCACCTGACATAAGTAACAATGTCCTCATCCAGTTTGAGGGTTCATGATTTCCCAGTCATCGTCAAGCATTTCTCTAATTGGTAGATCAGCAGTGCTCAGGAATTCTTCGGGATCTCTGGGCGAAAACATACGTTGCAAATTTCTCCTTGCGAGGGCTTCACCCATCCAAAAATTGTTAATAAGTGTTCTTTTTTTTCTCATGTTCGGTCTCACTTCTTCCTCTAATTTTTTTGACTTTAGGTGTCATTGTAACTAGAGTTTCAAATGACAGTGATGGATTAGACAATTGGTATTGATTCTAAATATTTTCTAATAATTTGTAACAATATATAACAATTTATAACAATTCCTAATAATTAAAAAATATTTAAAAAGAAATTAAAGAATAATTTAATAAAAAAAAATTACCTGTAATTGTCAAAAAAATCATCTGAAACTGCCTTTCTCTTCTTCTTTTTCTCTTTCTCTTTCCTCTGAAGTTGAAATGAATTTTGAGTGAGTAAGAGAGAAAAAATGAATATATACGAGGTTTTATACCAGACTGCCTCACTAAGGCTGAGAGCTGGCTGCCCTCTATTTGGACGGTCAGGGTATAGTTGAAATGAATTTTGAGTGAGTAAGAGAGAGAAAAAATGAATATATATGAGGTTTTATACCAGACCGCCTCACTAAGGCTGAGAGCTGGCTGCCCTCTATTTGAACGGTCAGGGTATTTAAAAAAAAAAAAAAACGAAAACAGATTTGATATTTTCTTTATTTTTTTAGAATATTAATAAAAATATCGGCTCAATCTCATCACATCTTTCTAGTATTTCGGTTTTCGTCTCTCCAGTGTGCACTGCGAAGAGCAGATTGACCATTGTTTTTCTCCATTCAGCCTTAAAATGGACGGAGCCAATGCCGACTGATTCACAAAATCTCGTAACAAAGCTCTCTCAAAAGTATATTAAAATAATTATTTGATAGCAACGTTGGAGGTGGAACTTTTACTATGGTAGTTATCAACCTATTACCTATCATTGCGAGACTTCATGTTATGTATAACAATTAATCATAGCTTAATATTATTATTTATTAATGCACGAAGTATATTGTAATTTTTTTTAATAGCCTGATAGCAATTGTAGCTAGACAGTTAGTACATCTGCATCTAAAAAATATATATATAAAAACATAATGAGTGAGGCTATGATACTCTACACAGCGCACAGTGATCCGTATACTTTAAATCAATATCTTCGTTTTCACTGTCCATACATTCGATCTGAACCTTATAATGACAATAAAAGTAGGTAAATTTATTTAGCAGTTATGTCCACTTCCATCTGCTCCTATATATCTGATAGTATGGATTCAAATCTGCTTCTTTTCTTGAGAGAAGGAGCACCCTTCTATTATTCAATCCGAACCGTTCAAAATCGATCAAATGGTTTTAATTTTTTTTTCTTTTATATCAATATAATCTATTAAAATCAATTAGATGTAATTGAAGTCATTTGATCGCTTTTAAACGGTTCAAATTGAAGAATAGGAGGGTGCTCCTTTTCTCAAGAAAAGGAGCAAATTTGCATCCTCGATAGTATGCCTTCCTGGTTATCTTTTATTGATGTCTTACACGCAAGCATAGGTCATGTCTTTCCATATATTCTTGTTTCCTGTAAAATAGACCTTTTACAGGAGCAAATGGTATGTTTGGTTGTAGCAAGAATATGATATTCTTAGAACAAGACTATTCGGAATAGCTTGTTCTTTGTTTGAATGGAGTTGAATAGCTAGAATAGTGAATTCAACCCTTTTATCTTATTAAAATTGCATATTCTTACAAAAAGTTGGATTTAACTATTCTAATAAGACAAATGACAAAATAGCTATTCTTGTTTTGCAACCAAACATACATTGAAATATCTATTGCAGTCTGAATGCAGAGGCTAGAGTGGAATAATCGTGTCGTGTCGTGTCATGACTAATACACTATGATTTTGGTCACGTGCCGTGATAAAAATGACGAAAAATAGTCACGGCACATAAATAATCATACCACATGATCACGACGTGACTAGGGGTAGGGATGGCAAAAAAGCCCATTACCCGGTCGGCCTGCTCATACCCGGTCGGCCCATTACCCGTTCGGCCCATTACCCGGTTGGCCTGACACTGTAGCAGGTCAGGTAGGGCCGGGCCTAAAAACGGGCCAGGTCAGGTGTGGGATTCAGCTAAAGCCCACAGGCTACCTGTTGGGCCTAACTTATTTGAATGAATGAAACTTTTAGGTTATAATTCAGCCTGTCTCATATTTCCGACAAAACTCCCTAGGTTTAGCCAGCCGCTCTTGCCTCTTTCATTCTCTCTCCTTCTCCCTTTCTTGTTTGTGCCCTCCACACGAGTACACGAGAGAGGAGAGACAGACGACACGCCAGACCTTCCTTCACGCCTCAACGCTAGCAGCCGCCACACTAGCAGTCGGATCTCTGAGAAGCAGCCGGATCTCTGAGTCTCTCTCTACACGCCGGATCTCTGAGTCTCTCTCTACTCTCCGCCTCCGCCACACTAGCAGCCGCCTTCGCCACACTAGCAGCACTTCGCCTCTTGCAGTCTTGCTTCAGGACTCAGGTTTGTTTACTATATTACTCTCCTTTTATGAATTACAAATGTCATAACCCGGCAATGAATCGAAATGATCCTTCTTAACAGTTGTGAGTTGTTCGTATATATTATTATTCTTGACGATTGCCTACTTAGGTGCTTGCTTCTTTTGTGAATTGAAATGTAAGGTTATCTATTAAGCAAGGAATAAATTTGTAGCCATGTTCCCTTTTCTATTTTTTTTTTCTGCTGTTTATGTTCTTTTGCTTGGCATGATTGAAAAAAAATTATTTGATGAAATTTACTAAGGGCATTTAATGGTTGGTTGGAGAAATGAAATGAAATCATTTTGACTAATTAGAAGCTAAAAGGTCAACTTGCTGTTTTTTGGAGAAATGAAATCAGAAGCGACAAGATTCTGATATGTGACTCTTTTAAAGTAACTGATGACAGAATGATCCCTCATAAGTCCTAACTAAAACTGTACCAGCACAACTTGTGTTTAAACAGTAGAGTCAAATTTTTGTCATGTTCATGTTCCAAGTGCAATTATTGTCATGGTCAATTATTTTTTTAATCAAGTACTGTCAAAGCTTTTAATTTTTTGAATTATATGTTTTTTTAAAAACAGTGTGTTAAATGCATGCAATTGATTAAATACTCTTCTTTTGGTAGGCAAAATGGCAACCCCGCAAGAACAAGAGACACAAGATATTGTAATGGAAACCATGCAAGAACCCACTAATCGAGAGGAAGCAACCTCTTCCCCTAGAGAAGGCTCTGCTGCAACACCGGTAGCAAGTGTTGGGGTAAATGCAACACCGACAACAAGTGAGACACCGACCTCAAGTGCTCCTAATCAGCCTACTGTTGTGGATACATCTAGGCTGAAATCTGATGTGTGGGGGCATATGACAAAGAAGTGTATTGATGGAAAATACAAGGCGGTATGCAATTATTGCGGTGACAAACTTGCAGCAAACTCAAACAGTGGTACACGACACCTCAAATTCCACATAGAATCTTGTTTAAGAAAAAAACAACAAACATTCCCTATAGCTTTCCAAAAAATGTTAGTTACTAAAAAACTAGAGGGGAAAACAACCATAGCAAATTACATTTTTGATCAAGAAGCATGTAGAAGAACACTTGTGGAGATGGTAGTGTTGCACGAGCACCCTCTCTCAATTGTTGACCAAGTGGGATTCAAGGCTTTTGTCAACACCTTGCAGCCATTATTCAATTGTCCAACCCGTAATACAGTGAGAACCCGTAATACAGTGAGAACCCTAGTCTAGGGGCGGATGTCCTAATATCATACATGAGTCAATTGATCCTATTTTTTTTTGTATCTATAGGTGAATTTCTGTATAGTTTAGAAGAAAATGTTATAAATAATGTGTAAATTGATTCTCATTCGTAGAAATTTTTTTTATATGATTGATCTACATTTACATTTGACCTACATAGTTCGAAGATCTGATTTTGCCTATGAATCACATGACTAGTTACATTAGTCATATTTAATCATTTTTAACTATTATTTTCATAATATAAGTTTGATTATTGAAAATAAAATATATGCCATGCGGTATCTCAGGGGGTGTTTCATGTTGCTTTTTGTCGTTTATCGTCTAATTTTGTGTTGTGTTTTGTTCTGTGTATTTTGTTATCAAGAAATAGTTAATTACAACACGTAACCGATACAGTTTCATATCGTAGTTGTTCCGTTCTGTAACGAAGCTAGCTCCGGAATACTATTTTTTCCATTCCCCTTCTACGTGAAGGAACAGGATATCATTAATTAATTCCTCATGGAGTCATGGTCAAATATTGCTCTGTACCATTTGCTGCAAGAGATAAACGGATACGACAATAAGCTGAGTGTTATATAAAGCACAAATAAAGTTAGGCAGAGGGGAGTGTATTCAGAGAGAGGAGTAAAAAATATATCATGCATCCAATTAACCCAAGTCAGGCTACGCGCTGAGCAAGATCTGTACAATATGTATATATTGTTAATTTTATGATATGCTCTAGTAGCACGAAAAATATATAATAAGACCAATTCGATGTAAGACTTTTACACCATGTTATTAAATAGTGTATTGAGATATTTTTGACCGATTCGATGTAAGGTTTTAAGTATATTAGGTATTAAAAAAAATTAAAAAACCAAAGATCAAGTTTATTAGGAGGTGACTTTGTGCAAGAAGGTGTTTAATTACTCAGCCATCATTGGTGGATTTAATAAGAATGAATGGAGTAAATTGATATTTTCGTGTTTAGATGTGATTTTGCTTTATAGTTTAGAGTAAAATGTGAGAAGTTATGTAAAATTGATCTTCATACTTTAATGCAGAATTTATATGATTAACTCTTATAAGGAAATTTTTGAGTTTTGACATCCATAATTTAAAATTTTGCCTCCGTCCTAGTCATAAGTTGGACTACGATGCTTTGGGAAGTAAAGTTGTTACTTTATATTTCGCTCATATTTTCAATTTCAAAATTCAAATAGTTGATCCGAACCTTTCAACATAATTTCATATTAAAATGTATTTCGAGACCAAGTTTTACATTTTTTTTTTGTTGAAGCTTTTTACTATTTTTTAAGAATTTTTGAAAATTATTATTTTTCATTAATTCTTTATTTAATGAAAAACAATGATTTTCAAATTTTCTAAAAAAGTAGTAAGGTTTTTTTTCTTCAAAAATTGTAATTAAATTTGGTTACCAAGTACATTTTAATATTGAAATTATGTTAAAAGATTTGAATTGATTATTTAAATTAAAAAAATAAAAATATGAACATAAAATAAAACAACTTCGTTACTTTTTAAAGCACTGTATATATATTGAGATACATAAATCAATATGAGGTTCAGGGGCATATTTACGTATATGGCAGGGGGTGCTAAGCCACCCTATGATTTTAAAACTAGTAATTATGTAATTAAAATTTAGTTGAATTTTTGAGTTTTTTAAACTTTTATATAGTCTAGCCCCCCCCCCCCCCCCCCCCCCCCCCCCTCATAAAATAACAAAAGTGTGTTGGTAGTCGAGTGGTTTGAGCTCTAGTTATTGTGTGTAAGGGTCATGGATTCAATTTTCACTGACTACATTTTTTTTTATCTTTTTCACATATTACATTTTATAGATTAGCCCTCCTATTCAAATTTTCTAGTTCCGTCCTTGATGAGGTTTGTGGGGCCCACCTATATCCAGGGGTAGGCGACTGCCTACTCTTGGATTTTGAAATACAGTATCAAGTTTGTATATAGTTGGTTTGGATTTGGGTTTTGACTATCTCTAGATTTGAGTTTTGCCTACTCCTTACTGAGTCAAAGCTCTCGATTAGTGAAATTGGCCGAGTCGTTACAATTTTGGTAGTCTTTTATCAATCTATTTTGAAATATACCAACAAGAGAAAGGTGAATAAGAATGGTATGATAGTAGGACCACAATAAATTTGTTATTTTTTTGTGAAAGGAATAGACTAAAATGTTTTATAAAGTAATATACTGAAATTTAATGTAATGCATTGAATTATTTTTATTTGATAGAAGCTTGTGAACTATACTTCAATGTAAAGTTTAACTATTCAAAATGAGCTGAATTTTATTACGTTGAACTATTACGTTTTCAATTTTCGATTTTAATTCATGGTTAATTATCAATTCCGCTTCCAATGAAAATTATTTAATAATAATTTATAATTTAAATAAAATAATAATAATAATAATAATTAATATAATAAGAATTTATTTTGCCTACCCTGATGAAAATTCTGACTACACCATTGGTGAGTTCAAATATTAAAAAATTAAAAAAAATTTTTGATCTTTTTCACATATTATATTTTATAGATTAGTTTTCCTATTTAAATTTTCTAGTTCCGTCTCTGTTGAGGTTCGTGGGGCCAGATATCAAATTATTGTTGCTTTCTTTCTCTGTGTCCGTGTAGGGAGAGTTGGAAGGCCAATTCAGCAAAACCATTGTGGGATATTTACGTTAGCTGCTTGTGATTGGTTGGTTGTTGAATTGTTGGTTATAACACTGCATCTACTGTATATATAGTGTGTAAACTTAAAAGATAGTTGACTTGAAAAGTGCTGTCATCACTTTCCCAATTTGCATGGTGTGCTATGAGGAAGACATTATTTATTTATTTTTAGTAGAAGGAAGACATTAAGGACCTATTTGTTTTTTTACAGAGTTACACGTGGTGAGCTTTAACAGGAATGAGAATCTATTTTTGAAAAAATGAGAATTTAAATTATTTTTGAAAATGTGTTAAGATGAATGTTCGGTTGTACTATGAAAATTATCATAGGAAATTCTAAATTTTAAATTATGTGTTACATCTCCGTTATCATCATGACGTTGCTATTGAATAAAATATTAGATATGACGTGAGATTAAAATTAACTTGATTCACTAAATCTCTACGTTGCTATATAAAAACTAATAATTCTACACGTTTGTTATTTTTTTTAAAATATATTGTGCTAAATATATAGCCTTAATGCTTTATTCAAATTTTTTTTTAAAATTGTAAATTGTTATACAGTAAGGTGTCACAAAGGATCCATAATTAATGTTCTTCTGTCAATTTCATAGAAGAGAGAGCTGTCTATTGAGCGTAGGAAAAAAAAATATCAAGTTTGAGTGAATTGTGAAATTCCCATAAAAATGCTTATTTGTTATGGGTAAAACAGTCCAATTTTCTTTCCATAATGACCAACCGAACACTATTTTGGAATCAAATCCTATTGAGTGGAACTTCCATTGAATTTATGTAGGAATTTGGTTATTGGTACTTCTTTGGAACTCGTTGAAATAACATAACAATTTTTTAGTAATTAAATATTAGCCGTAAAGTTATGTTTAATTATTTAATATTTACAATAAATTGTATTTATCATTAATTAAAAGTTAGTTCTTAATACTGTAACAATTTTAAAACAATAAGTTTTATTTAATTAAATGACTCTGATACACTCCAGCATCTTTTATCTTTTAAATACTATTATTAACAATTGAACATGCGACATTTATGTAAAGAGACGAAACCCGTTCACAATAAGTAATACTGCCATTATTTCAGAAGCTTTCATCCTCAGAGCTAATTCAAATTTGAGCTTGTCCTTCAAGAATTCGAACTATCTGACTTTGAATTTAAGGTCGCTCGCTCTTTATTAAGCTATCTTGTAAATCTAAACTGGTCTGAGTTAATTCGGAAAGTTTAAATTTCAAACTCAAATTTTAAGCCTGGCACGCAATTAAATTTGGAGACATCCGTAGAAGCTTTTTAGCCGTTGATCCTCCACATAATCATTTAAATTCATAAATGACCCAAAAACATGTGCGTCCTTGTGCAAAGCATGGACCACCAGGCACGGAGGCACCAATTTCTCACCGATTCTAGTTTTTTGATAGATACTGCTAATGACTCATGAGAACCGTGCGTAAGAGGATAATTCTTCCTATAAACAGCAGTGTACTTAGCCCTATGTAACCTAACCTATGTATTATTGTTTCCCATTCTAACCTTTTTTTTTTTTTTTGTATTGTTTCTGTGATTTTCTATATTTGCTCACATGACATAGGCTCTTGGGTGAAAATCTTCTGTTCTTATTTTTAAAATATCATAGATTTTTTTTTCTTCATCCAACCATATAAATATTTTCAACGGTTCAGATTGAAGAGAAGAGCAATAGACTTCATCTTCAAATCTGAACTGTTAAAATATGTTCCTACTTTTCTATAAGAAGAGCAACATATTTGGTCCCTAGACTCTTACTCGCACAATTTTCTGATTTGATTTTATTTTTAAAACCCAATTTTTCTTTTTGTATCCGTACTTTTATACTTCTTGATGATTTTCTTTTTTTATGAAATCCGAACTTCTATACCTGTTCACTATATATATCATTAGACGTTTTGTTTTGGAAGAAAATACAATTGTTTAAAATCTAGAAAATCTTAATGTTTAAAATTTAGTGTCCATGTTGAAGATAATTTGAGAACTTTTATCCTCATCTCATGCCTACGAACTTTGAAGCATAGTGATAGATTGGTGGTTCATGAATAATTTGGTAAGGTCAAAAGTTTATAATTCTGAGTATACTTCGGAAATTATTTGTTGTTTTAAAATACAAATAATATATTAGGCATTAATTATTTTGTGAAAATAAATAAAAGGTTTGTAAGTTCGATTACATAAAATAATGTGTTGTTATTATGATTTTTAACTTTTAAGTGAACAACACAGTGGCAGGAATGATTGCGGAGAGAATGCAACAGAAAATCAGGCATTTTATTTAAGAGACGAAAAGGAGGAGGATTTATGTACCTGGCTTATTGCTCTCAGCACCAATGGAAATTGAAAAGGGATCAATCATTTAATAAAGGAAGATAGAAAATAGGTACTGAAGTGGACAAAATCTCTTTTTATGGAGACTTTAGCAGCCCTGTGGACCCACCACAATTAAGGCAATCCAGGCCCATTACGTGTCAGATACTAAGTCACGAGTACAATTTCGGCCCCACTTTTGTTCCCATCCCTGTGGGCCCATCTTGATTTATGCTTTCTTAAAGAGAGAAGATTTTTTTAACGTCTAATCCCTCTTTTATAAAAATCTGAATGCATGAGTTTTAATGTGTGTTTTTTCAGCCAAATGCATGCATTCATATTCATATTCGTATTCGGATTCAGACCGACGTAAGCAGCATCAGCAAATAATAACATAGGAAAATGATTTCATAAGGTTTGTTTTGTTGGGATATGTGAAGTACGAATAAGAAATAAATGCAACAAAAGAGTAAACTTAATTGTAAGAAAATCTTATATATAATATTGTAAGTAAACCAATTCAAATTCAAGTTAATTTTAATGTATTTATTTTTCAACATTTATTATCACTTGATTTGATACAAAAATAACTTGAACAAATATATATATTTTTTTTTGCATGTAAATACACTATTCATAAAGTAAATCGGTTTAAACAGTTTGAATTAGTCGTTTGAAGTCTATTCAATATGTTTTGGATTTGATATTATATGACACCAATGTCATACTAGCCGAATTCATGATTGTATATTAATTAAGAGATAAACATTTGATATAAACTCAATAGTCATTATAGATAATATGGTCCAGCTAGCAAAATTCGTGATAATGAGAGGCACAAGTCCAAAACGAGCCAATTAATTCATTTAAATATTAAATCGTACTTGGAAAACCAAATCGAATAACAGTTATAAATCAGTTATCTTTATTCCACCTTAAATGAAATTAATCCGATTTTAAGAAGCTACATCTAACTACAAACTAGGCCTGAGCCCTGAAGTTCCTTGTTGTTGTCATTTTGGTTTGCTTGAGGTATCAGATCACATGCACCTCGGTTTTCATACTATTTTAGTATAATTAAATGCGTTGTTTTCTGAATAGAGCTATTGATGTTCTTTAAGCTCAACAAGGTTTTTAAAGCTTAATTTCAAAACTTCTCGAACTAATTTTAAATGATGAATTAATTTTTTTTTAGTAAAGTTGGAGGGTCAAACTATTCAATTGGTTTTAATATCTATTAGAGATTTTCATTTGAATTTCACACTCGCGACCTTATGACACTATCACTATATCAAATATTAATTCTTAAGTTATATAATAAATTTAAATTGTTAAAATTAATTTACATCATTCATAAATGATGTATTTACATATCAAATTTATAAATTTTGAAACTAATTGGTGTAAAGTTAAAGAGAGTATAGGAGAATCTATAGAGTCACAGGCTCATGAATTTGGTTCCTGACTCGAGGGTAACAGAGTAATCTAAGCCTCTCTTAGGGCCTGTTCGGACGAATCACTGTTCACGTGGGGAAAAAAACTGAATTTTTTTTTTCCCACGGGAACAGCATTTTTCAGTTCAATTCCCGTACCCAAGCTCATTCTCATTTGTCGGCCAAATAGGCCCTTAAGGTCCCGAGAGGAGGCAAGGAGCCGGGTGTCTCAAAATCTCAAATACATCATGGGTTTTGCTCAAAAGAAAAAAATAAAAATAAAAACAAGGTTAATTTATTTTTATTTTTTAAAAGGCAAAAGGTTGCCGCCCTTTTCATTGCTCAAATGTGTTAAATACAAGGTACAGTTTGGTTATCTAGCAGGATGGAGTTCTTAATTTAAAGTGTGCATTTCTTATTTTCTTTAATTAATTTTTATCAATTGATTTTAATTAAATTAATTTTGCATATAAACACATCTCGTGAAGTAGATTGATTTTAACGATTAAAATTTGTCTTTTGAAGTCAATTTGATTAATTTTTGAATTAAGTTGACCAAATTCCTATATGCTTTCCTAGTGCAGTTTTTGTTCAATGTACATTAAAGCCATCCGATACACCTTAAGATCCGTTATACAAATCTTAAAGCACAAATTTGCTTCCGACCAACCTCGGAGCCAATTTTTTTTTCCTTTCCATGTAGCTAGATAGTAAGACCATATATGTGAATCTATGTACGTATTCGTATATGCGGTTTAACTTTTTTTTTTAAACTTTAGAATAGTATAAGTAAAGTATTATAAAAATAAAAATAATCTACTAGACATTGAACATTATTATTATTAGTTTTTACTAATTATATCCTTGATTAAGAAAATGGACCTTATTAATTAGCTGAATTGGCCAAGAAGACCCTTTCCAAAATTGAATTCATAACTTCAATACATGAAGCTTATATCTACTGGTTTTCATGTAAAAGTTTCTTTAGATTATATGTCTTAAATTATTGTCAATGCCGAATCAATTTACATTTTATCAATAAGATAATACAACTTATTTGTTAAGTTCTAAATCCTAACGAATCTAAATAATAATTCAAGCAGGGAGCAACTATAATAACTTTGTAAGAGGTTTTAAATTCAAGTTTAATAAACATAATATAATACGAAATTAATAAGACTTTTCCATCACTAGAAAAATTTGTAACTTGTAACACATCCTCGCATAAATAAATATCATGCTTAGGTAAATATCAAATAACAATTTATCTGACACTATACCACCAAATTAAGATTCTGATATCTCAATCGCTATATATTGTGAACGGATCCTCAAGCAGCTTTTCCTAGGCGATATAAACTATCTCTAATTTATAATTTATTATTATATACATCTTTTGGTGAATATTACGAAATTGCTAGGTTACACAAAAATTTCCAGTCCTTGATTATTTTTAAATAAAACATAGAATAACATAGCAACATTTTTTTTTTTATTTAGCACGACAGGCCAGAAATTCTGAACACGTTTCTAATAAACTGATAGTGTTATAATAACACAAACTGTGATTTATTGTCCTTTTGATACATCATTAGTTAAATTATAATTAAAAAAATACTATTAATACAAGAAAGAACGGCAACAGACGGATTAATTAATTGTTGGTATTAACGAAGCTCAACCAATCACCTTTAGCTTATTTAATAAACTAAAACAAATATAATAATTTTATTTCTTAATTGGTGCTGCAAGCTAGTTTGTATTAATTACTAATTTTTAGGAAATAAAAAAAAATCAGCGTGACCGAATAATTTAAAGTACTTTTGAAGGTAATATTTTATGCGCATTGCAATTTGATTTAATTTCATTGAATATGCCTAATTTTCTTAATAAAAAATACATGCTTGAGATCATGATTCATACACTTGGCAACTGCATGTTTGTTGACAAATTAAGTAATCTGTCTTGTTGTTTTTTAATTATACTTTGTTAATATATTTTCTGGGATCCCTCCTTCGTTAGACTTGCTTGAAAATGCATATAATGAATGTAATAGTTGGTCGCATTATAAATAATTATTGCTGAACACCTTTTAATACATCTCTTTTAATATTTTTGTCACCGACACGACGATAGTTGTTGGAACTTTATTTGAAAACTCAAAATTCCAACTCAATATATTATTAAAATATCCATTTGTAATATTTACAAATTCGAGAGATTAAAATGTAAATCTCATATCTAATAAATTTGAATTCCGTTAATTTGTTTTCTAATGGTTATAAAAGCCATTAAGCCAAAAGGAGTTACACAAAGCACCTCTGTATCTCATTAATCTCTATTAATCTCTTCATAAGACAATTAATCAACGTATAAGTTGCTAATGTTTTGAATATTATAAAGGATACATCCTTCTCTGTTGAAAGACATCGGAGAAATAAAACAAATAAGAAACCTTTGATTAGCTCCCAGTCTCTTTTGATTTATCCTCCATTTGTATTTTATTCCAATTAATCAAATTCTGATCTATGCTGGATATTGCGGAGTTATCGTCAGTTACTTCCATGGCGTGCCTAAGGAGCAACAATCCTGGATTATCTTGGTTGCGGTTCCATTTTGCACGATGAGACGGAATACGCTTAAGGAAAGTGTTCCGTACACGATCCGGGTAACTCTATTTCAATTTGATTTATTTTTAATTAATTTCTAACTATTCGAATATTCTGAAAATTTATACCAACAATAGTGACATGCATTTTTTTTTTTTTTTCGTAGAGACTTGAAATCAAAATTCTAACGGAGATTGAGTTGAGACTTTAATTTGAAAACAAGCGCACAATGGCTTTTAATTAGTTGTAACTGTAAAATGATGTATAGATAATTGTTAAATGTTATGATATATTTTATCTTAGGAAAAAATATAAGGGTATTTTGTATCAGAACTATATATGTAAAAAAAAAGAGATGGGTTATGATGAGTTGCGAAGTAAGGATCTTGTTTTATTTCATGTTCATATTTTCGTTTTTAAAGACCAAATAGTTGATACGAACCGCTTAATGTGATATCCATATTGAAATGTGTTTGGAGACTAAATTTTATATTTTTTGAAAATTCTTTACTATTTTTTTAGATAGGTAGAAAACTGTAGTTTTTTGAATGGATTCTAGATAAAAAAAAAACAATGATTTTAAAATATTCTAAAAAAATAGTAAACAATTTAGAAAAAAATATATAATTTGGTCTCCTAGCACATATCAATATGGAGATTATGTTGAGCAGTTCAGATCGACTATATAATCTTTAAAAACGGAGATATAAGCGTGAAATAAAACAAAACGCTTACTTCGCAACTCACCATAGCCCAACTCTTAAAAATAATAGCCTTGTTGCTTTTGGCGACATGATTAATTAATGATTGAGATTTGAGTATTTGCTCTCTAAATGAATTTGTGCTCAAACAATGCTAGGATTAAGATTAGGATTTATATATTACGAGTTAATTTAAATGTATATATGTATAAAAAACCAAATTGTCCTTTTAAATAACAAATTTTAAAGCACCTAGTATGTATTTAGGTTTAAATTTGAGTTAATTCTATCAACTAAATTTGAAATAATATTAAGTATGTCTCTATTGTACTTACACTTCTTGCCTAATAATTTACACAGTAATTATGATTTTGATTATAGCAGCCATCAATATAACACCGCTAAGATTCCTAATAAGATTTCACATTCTGTCAAAAATCCAATGAGTTGGATCGATCAGAATGCTCCTCACCTTAAACAACTTTTTTTTTTTTTTAATCTCATCCCCATTTTCAGTATTTTATAATATTATGTGTACTTTCAAAATGCATATACTTACATGTCATATTGAACTCATCCATTCAGACAAATAAGTACCTAAAAAAATTCCAAGTACTGAAACAACTGCTGACTAAACAGCTTCTGAATAGAATGAACTGTAAATGTATGTGTTCATACTTCATACTTTACATGTGTGTTCAAAATCCTTGCATTCAGTCTTTTTGTTTATGTTTTTCAAAATTTGTTTATAATTTTTTTTAACTGTATGAACGAATGAATTTAGCCAAAATTACTGAACGAATGCATTTAAAAATTATGCATGTAGTAATCAAACTAATTATTAAACCAAGATTGTTGTTAATGTTTTATTTTTTCAAATCAAGACAGATAAAACAATTTCTCACCTCAGTAGATCACTAGCGAAAATGATCAATGGCTGCTTGTTAAATTATATATATTTCACTTTGCAAAAAAAAAAAAAAAAAAAAAAAAAAAAAAAAAATATATATATATATATATATATATATATATATATATATATATATTTCTGTTATCACAAATATATTCTGCTTGTAGTCTTGTAGATAGGAGAAAACAAAGCACCAAAAAAAGTACAAAAGCGGATCGGATTCCGATCCGTTTGCACCCCTGGAGCAATTAGGAGCTCTAAAAGAAGGTGCTTTATAGAAAGTTATGGAAGCTCATAACTACGTCCACTATTTGATATTAATGTTAATGTCTCTACATTAAATGACGCTCTTAGAAAATTGGGACACAAGAAATATTAGCTCGGAAAAAAATCACATTATGTCAGATTAGATTTTGTATAGAGTAGGATGTTAACGAGTCGAGTCGAGTCGAGTCGAGTCGAATCAAGTTTTACAAATTTTGAATTTACGTCACGTCATAAGGAATCGATCTGAGCGAGCTTGATTGTTGCCGAGCCAATCACGAATGAAGCCGAACTAGCTCATTAACGACTTATAATTAGTACCGTGAAACATGCATAGATAAAAGATTTTTGTCAATTTAAAGTTGTGAACCACTCATAAATCACAAGTTAGAAAGAAATTTTTTTATAATGAACTTCATCCTCTCATAATAGACACAAAGAGGGATAATAAACGAGTTGCATAATAGCTTCATATTCTTCTTTCAGCGAGCTAAGACATAAGTCAGCGTCAAGTTTAAACTCGTTAATAATGAACCGAACCATAATCAAATGAGTTAATTATGATTTTTTCCTGAACTAATCCGAGTGAGCCGCTAACTACGAGTTTATTATTGCCAACCCTAGTATTGACAGCAATTAGATGAGGTTTAAGGCAATGTAACCACCAAAATAATCAGGCACAATTGATTAAGGGCATGTGGTCTTTAAATAAAGGATGATTAGTTTAAGCAAACTATATTTTTTTTGTTTATTGCAACTTTGCAAGTGATTTGGATTTCGTTTCATCCCCTGTTCCATGCTTGGGAGCACAGGATAAAGGCATTACAAAAAGAGAAGCTAGGCTGCTGTAGGCCCAAGACCTACTGTTAAATATTTGGGGTCTAGAAAGAAAAGAAAAAGAAAAGATAGGTTAGAGAGAGAAAGAGAGCGATAGACTGATAGAGGCCAAAATGGATGTTTCAAGCAAGGTTTTAGGTCTACCAACTGGTTGTTATGGGAATATAACCTCTTAACTATATAATTACACAACCAAGTCAACAACTCTGCAAGAATAAGCTATTTGAAGAATTGTTGCCTATTCCGGAGTTTTTAAAAATTAGATTCTCTATCCCAATTAAATGTTCAACAAGATTATGACTTACTTTTATGTATATATACATAGATAATACATCCAAGTCAACTTCTATGCAAACATTCAATCTGTCTTTGACTCGTTCATTTTAGGCATACTATTGTAACTTTTTTTTTGAAATATTAGTATTATTCTTGTAAATATTTGGGAAAAAATGTCTTTATTTTGTTGAAGTATCACAAACTATGAAGTTTGGTGGAAAAATAAAATATACATTGACATGCTGTTAAGTTGAAAATAAAACTTAGGAAACAAGACTTTAGTTTTTAGACAGTCGTCTTTAAAAAAAATAATATTGACGCACGCACCCTTAGAAAACCACAAAAAAAAGGTTCATACATGTTACATTGTTATAGCAATTAAGACTGTTGATTTGCTTGTTATGAAACGGTTGAGTGACAAACATAATCAATAGCATGATAGATATATTAGCAAAATCCTAATTAAAATGACCGTTGAACATTTTTGTTTGAACTCATGTTGTTGCAGTATGTTTTTTTTCAAGTCAGTTGATGATTTTTACTTATAATTTCATTAATTAATATTTATACAATGATTTATAAAGCTAAGAAAGAAAGATAAATTAGCCAACTCTAACCCTATCAAAATAAGTTAATAAAATGTCTAACACCGTGAAAGTCATGGAGCTTGAGGTAGATATAGATGGGATTTTGTACTAAAAAACAACAAGATCAACTTTCACTGTATACTTAATTTGAATTTTCAAGGGATGAAATAGTGAACCCCATTTTATCATATAATAAGCTAAAGAAAAATGTAATACATATTGTTACTAATATAGAAATCTTTAGGTTTTACGGATGAATACACATTCAATAAATGAGAATCAATTGATTCCATTCTTCAAAAAAAATATCTCCATGTTGTTAGAAATTGTGTATGCTTGATTCTCATTTTTTTTTTCTCAAGAAAATAAATCAAGTTATTATTTATCGTTGTGTGCATATTGATCTTGAGAGATAAATATACTGCCTCCAAACCAAGGTCCCTTGTAAGCTGATCTGACCATATAAACGGCTGAGATGGATAAACAATTTTCTGTGTTATGAGATCCTTCTAATTTTTTTGTTGTTGCTTTCATTACCAAGTACGTTAATAATGAAGTTTAATATACTAAAAAAAACTGTGAAGAAATTGTAAAATTAGTTGCACCATCAATCACTCAACTTTACACCATTTAATTCAATCCAATGTTGTAATAAACAGCTGTTTAGGTTAATTAATCGACCGATTAGTCGTTGGCAGCGATCAAACTGTTCCGAATTTTCCCGACTAATCAACCGGTTATTCCCGATTATTTTTTATTAATCGTTTGACGGTACCTATCCGTTCGACAAACGCATATTGTTATTTACAACAATTCAATTTTTTGATATACATAAAAAAATTACTAACCAATTCATGTTAAACTCTTCTCGAATCTTTGAGTCTTGACTATATTTTTTAGTCCGATAGAACTCTGAAAATTCCTCAACGCATCGCTTGCTATAATTACATTTTAAGTTTTTAACATAATGAACTTCTTTCCTCGTACATATGAGAACAAATATACTGATACATTTGAGAAATAAAAAAAAATGGGGCTCAAAATGAAAATAGCGACTAAAATTACGCAATAAAAAAGTGAAAAAGGGTGTTTTTGTAAGTAGGTATGCCTTTTTTGGGAGGGACATTATCGGAACTTCTCACGTACATAATACAATGCTGGGTTTCCATTTTCCAAAACCTCCTCTGATGATAATGTAGAGAGAGAGACTGAGAGAAAGCGAGGAGAGAGAGAGGGAAATATTAAAAAGTCAGTTTCTTAAACTACAGCTTAGGTAGTTTAGCTCCAATTGGTGGACAAATTATTTTATTTTGATGTGGAGGCCCAAAGAAAGCTGCTAATTTTGTATAAATCAATTCAATATTTGATCCTAGGGATCTGATGTTGTATTTTTGTTCCAATTTGAGAGTATTTTAATTTCAAAAAGGCAGAATCATCTCTTCGTTATGAGTTATTTGCTCTTGCTCCCCTAACAAGCTGCCCTCTCTCCATTTCCCAAGGTATCAATTTCAAATTTTGAGCTTAATCCTCCTGTAAGGTGTAGGCATGGATTTTTTTTCAAGTTGATTCAAATGTTGCTTCTGCTGTTTCTTCCTTCAATTATGCATCAATTTATTTTGGTTTCTATTTTAGATAATTTTTTTAAAGTGCAGAATACATAACATACTTTCGCGCATGAGCTCAAATTTATAATTAAATTTTGAAATTTTGGAATGAATTTTGCTGCAAAACTGGTTCTTATATTCTCCTTTTTCGTTGCTTTAGTGAATTTGATGTTTGAAAACTCAATTCTGACTTCTGAGAGCTTTGTGTTTTCTTGACTATCTTCTATGATATTTTTGTATACAGGCAATACTGCTAAACCATATTTAACTTTCGAGATATTTGTTTTTCAGATGCTTTTGCCTGAACTATACTAAACTAGAAGTTTGTTTTCCCAAGTTACGATCCTTACAGCATGCTTCTTGGTTTTTCTTAGTTTGGAATTTGGTTTGTTCTCTCAATACATAACAAAAGGAAATATTTTAGCAAGAAGACTAACGGAAAATTATTCCATCTCATTGTTCTTTGCAAATTTTGAACTACCTGACAACCAAGCTTTGCTACTTATCTTTCTAAATTCAAAATTGTGTGCAAGGTTCTTTATAGAACTGGCTAACCAATTACCCAAATAAGAAATATAAAAGATGAGATAATAAAGTTTGCACTTCTCTCATTTATATTCTTTTGTTACAAATTCTCTGAGTCTTATAATGATCCTAATTCTTGCAGCAAACTCTTATAATTTGCACCTTGCAAACTCAGCATTTTACCCAAGTACCCTTCATGTGCACTTCATGTTAATGTTCTATCAAGACACTACTGAAAGAGGAAAGCATGGCGACCTTTTATTTGAGTTCTACCAACCAAAGAGACTCAGTACGCTCTTCGTACCAAGACACGACTGTACCAGCAAACATGCTATATGATACAACCGACATTTCAGGAAATCTACTTCAATTTCCTGTTTCCATGGTTTCACAGAGTCAATTTTCTGGAGTGCCTAATGCCATTAGCAATACTGAGCTTGACATGGGAATAGGTACTCAAATGATGCTACTAAATGGCTCAGTCGCACCGAGGCAGGGGTTGTCGCTGAGTCTTAGCACACAAGTACCTGTACCAGTGTATCAGTACCAACCATCAAGTTCTACTCAAGATTTCTTTAACAAGCAAAATACTTATCCTGACCCGGCTGTTCACACGCGAGTTCTACAAAATGTAAATTCAAATTTGAATTTGACAAATTCAATTTCAAATTCGAAATACTTGAAGGCGGCTCAATTATTATTAGATGAAGTTGTCAATGTGAAAGAGGCCTTGAAACAGAGAGGGGAGAAGAATCAAAATCAGGCAACTGCAAGTGGCTTGGGTGGTAATGAGATCGCAGATCAAGGTGCAAAGATTGAGAACAATAATCAGGAATTAGCAGGTAACTCAGCTGCTGAGCTGTCACCGTCAGAAAGGCAGGATCTCCAGAATAAAGTTACAAAGCTATTGGCTATGCTAGAAGAGGTTTGCATTTATATTTGAAATTTAAAATGCCAAGTGCTTCATTTTATTTAATTATATTGATATAGGGAATTTGGTCTATCAAATGCCGTTATTGCCTGCTTTTGTACTCATTTGGTTTTAGGTTTATTTATTTATTTGGCTTTTTATTGACCTGTAATTTTATGTCTAATTTTTTTTCATGCTGTTATAATACCTTATAGCCAAGTGGCACTGCATGAAAACAATCCAAATCTCATCCCATAAGGCATATTATTATTACCTTTCATCGCCTAACTAATTCACTTTATCATGTACCAATTCCGGTACATAGGTAGATAGGAGGTACAAGAGATACTACCATCAGATGCAAATTGTTGTCTCCTCATTTGACACTGTGGCTGGACCTGGTTCATCAAAACCATATACTGCACTCGCACTCCAAACAATTTCCCGACACTTTCGCTCCCTCAGAGATGCAATAACTAGCCAAATACAGTCTACCCGTAAAATCCTAGGCGAATCTGATACCTCCAGCAAGGCCGGCGGCATATCAAGGCTCCGGTATATAGATCAGCAGATAAGACAGCAGAGAACCATGCAACAGTTTGGCATGATGCAACAGCACACATGGCGACCCCAGAGAGGTCTGCCTGAGTCGTCAGTCACAATTCTGCGTGCATGGCTTTTCGAGCATTTTCTTCACCCGTAAGTACTTTTTATTTAAGTTCATTTACATTTACTTCAAAGAGCGATCGATATTTATGGTTTTTTGGTAATGGCACATTTCAACAGGTACCCGAAGGACTCAGAGAAGTTATTGCTAGCGAGACAAACAGGATTAACCCGGAGTCAGGTAAGCTTTATTGCTGTGTCTATATTTCCTTTCCTTGAGATTTTGAATTCCCACACAATGTTTTGTTCCTAAAAGAAAAAAATGAAATTGAAATTGGTTCTGTTATCGTCGACTGAGTAATTGGCATTGATAGAGTGACCATTACCCTAATGTAACTTTTGATTATTTTTGGCCCAGGTTTCAAATTGGTTTATTAATGCGAGGGTTCGTCTATGGAAGCCAATGATAGAAGATATGTACAAGGAAGAGTTCGGTGCTGATGCCGAGATAGACTCGAACTCCTCATCAGAACCTCTACCAGCCAAAGGTAAAGAAGAGCCAAAATCGTCCCCGGAAGATAATGAAAACCTAAACAGCCCGTCAATTGATCGGAACCACAGCCACTACCATCATGAACAAGCAAGTCAAACGGGTCAAATGAGTCAGTTCATATCCTTCTCCCAACCCATTGATAACTGTGGGCCCCATGGCAACTTCCAAAGAAGTGATATGCAGGAAAACCCTGCAAGCAACAACAGTCATGTTTTGCAAGACCCGAGGTTAATGGCGTACCACATGGCTGAAATGGGGCGGTACGATGGTGGTGCCAGCAACAGAGGTGTTTCACTTACACTAGGGTTACAACATGTTGTTCAAGGTCAAGGGGAAGAAATGTATGGTGGTGGGCCCCACAATTCTATACCTTTAGGTGCTGATGCAGGAGATTTCGAATATATGAGTATGGAGGATCGACAGAGGTTTGCCTCTTCACATTTATTGCATGATTTTGTGGCATGACATAATTGACATTTATGATGATTGAATAATATATGGCTAAACTTGTCAATTTAGAATGATAAAATAATATGTATAGGGTTTGTAATATACACGTGTGATAAAAAGATAGGGCCTGAGTTAAGTGTGAGCGGGGGTATATAAATGTATTATATAGCTTGGTGTAAAGATAGATTGCTGATTTTATATTTTTTTTCTTTTTGACTCATTTGTGATAATCACAAGATACGCAGGAGAATAGCTCTGTACAGATTTCATATCCTAGTAATAACTGTCCTGGGATTTATTTCTTAACAGAAAGCAAGACGGGCAGAATTTTTTGTTTATAGAAATTTGAAAATAATATAGGATAATCGATGGATTGCCTCTCATAGAAGGAACTTTTTCAGTTCTTTTAGGCGATTTTCTATGGATACGCTGGATCTTAAAGGAATCAAAAAGAAATTCGGTTCCTTTAAACTTGCCTAAATAAATCGAAATTTCGATTCCTATGAAATCAAAATTTCCATACAATCTATCTATTATTCTATATTATTTCTATATATAAATATTCTGCAAGATGTGCAATGTAATGCATTTTCTATATGGATTCTGTGTGCAGTGTGCATGCGTGTCTTGTTTGAGAGAGGTCCATGGCAATTAATTTATTTTAAGGAATCATTCATTCCTAAGTAATAAAATAAGGAGAAAGAAAAGTTCACGAATTTAAAAAAGACGTCAAAAATAAAATAAAATTCACAAGTGACTGATTCAGAAGTATTTTTGTAAACATTCAGTCAATTAACGAAATTGATAGCAATTTAATTAAAGCTTAGACAAATCTGAAAGGTTCTAGGAGAAAAAGATCAAGTACAGGGTTTCTGAATAATTGAAAAATGTTTTTAATTTCTTAATTAACGACCGGGCCAGCAAAGGACAAAACGTTCATCACTAGACTTTAATGACTAAAATAACCGAATTAAATGTCGGTATGATCGCAGATTGCAGATCAAACTGGATCTTATCCATCGGTAATTAAGAGATGTCAATAATACTCTCTTTTGTATGTTTATATGATCCGTATGTAAACAGATACATATAATGTTTTTTCGTTAACTTATCAGATACAAGTAAGAATAAAAAAAAATTATTACAATAACAGATAAGAATACAAATAAAGACTATTTTGTACCCGTGTGTGTGTATGACAATGATGCATAATATATTATAATTTTATTCATGATCCATATCTATAATGAAGGTTCTTGAATATATTATAACGAGATTTTTATTCAATGACATTTTTTTTTCTGTTTATTTCATTTGTACTGTATTCAATGAGATGTGTATAGACAAAAAAAAAATTCCATTAACTTATCTTTTTAGGATAAGGGTAAATTTTTTTTTCATTAACTTAATAGGTAAGGTTATGAAAATGCTTCCACCCAATTTGTTGACACCCCTAGTAACAACTTGTTCTTAAGTAGCACTGAAGTAGAAGTTTAAATATCACATTCAAGTTGCACAAAACAAAAGCTTGCATTAATCTTTTTAGGATAGCACCAGTAGCAGCAAACCAAATTCTCTACATCTTATATAAAAACTGCAACTACCATCAAAAGGCAAAATACATCGGATTACTGAACCGCTTTGAAGCAATTTTAGGGCCAAAAATGAGCTTCTATAGCTACCGGCTACCACAACCTAATCTCCAGAACATCAGTACTTCATCATCTGTTATACATTGTAATATGATATAATCAGGTAAAAGTATCTCAAAGCATTTTATAAGAGGATGAGCTTCTTGCATATATGCCCTCCCAAAAACTACGAATTAGTTTATCCTAATAATACCTCTTGAATCCAGTAGTTAAGACATTTACCTAGTACAAGTGAATTGAACCTGCCCAATTGCCTTTTGGAGTTGTGTACACTTCCCAACTGAGTTTGAAAAGGGCATTTATGGCAACTAAACTTTGTGACACAAAACATTGAATAGAATTAAATTAGATTACCTCTTGTACAAAGCATTGACATCTTCGCGCAAAACATCACTCTCGAAAAATACATCCCCACAATTGTCAAAATCGACTTCTTCCAACCCTGGGCTGTAATGGCACAATTCACTCTCCCTCCACTCAAACCACATTTTGGTGACAACCTCTTTGCATAAGGAGGTTGCATGCTCTTCCTCCTCTGGTGACTCGCAAGCCACCAGCCGATAACAAAATACCTTTTTCACCTACATACAAACAATTTTTAAACAAATACGGCCAACATTTACCAAATCATGTATATAATTTGATGAGAATGCTTACACTCTCCCATTTACTTCAAAGAATACCCATATTATCATTCTTTTCTCATTCCTCTGCAGAATACAGTTTAGAAAGAAAATGAAGTTTACACATCCTTTTGAACAAAGTTATATGTTTGCCTCTACAAAATGAGAGAAATTTTATATTCATACTCCTTTTATCCTCAGCCAGGCAAAGATTTCTCTTATCCTCACATATAAGAGAGAAATGTCAAAAATTGCCCTTTTATCCTCAGCCAAGCAGAGGAAATCTATGAGGACAAAATGGGTAATTTATGCAATACTTGAGAACAAGGGAAGCAAAAATAATATGTTTATTTTGGAAGGGTTTTCCATGACAATTTTTGTCTTCTAGGGGCATTTTTGTGATGATCTGATGTTTGTAGGGGTGCCCATGAAATTTCTTCTTTGAATGATATGAGGAATGGAGAGTACAAACTACAAAGCATATTTATATTGCCAAAGAATAAACCTGGCATATCCTTATGCTTTACCAGAGTATGCATGAGAAACATCATTTTCTTCCAAAGCATCAAAATTAACAATAAAAAGGATCAAATTATATAAACTCAGGTGTACTTACCTGACCCGGCCGAAATGCACGGCCAACCACCTGCCTCATGACAGATGGATTTGCATGCTGATCTAATATCACCAATCTCGAAGCCCCCACAAGTGATATTCCCTCACCGCATGCTTTCACTGACCCGAAGAGAATCTTTGCATCCTTTGAATTGTTAAACCTCTCTGTCGCCCACTCCCGATCATTCTGAGATGTGCTTCCGGTGATTCTGAACACCTCGTTGTTCAGGACCCATCCCTTTGTCTCAATTACAAGCTTTTGAAGCAAATCTAGGGAACGCAAGTACCTGCCAAACACCAACACCTTCTCATTATTTGAGACAGCAAGGGAGAGGAGTTTCAATATAAATTTCGCCTTCACTCCTTCTGATATATCTAGTGATTTCAAAATGGTCTCAATCTGACTGTCCTTCATCTCCTCCAGTGATGGATGAACAGATACCAATGCACATGAGGAGTTTCTCTTGAAGACACCATTCGAACGGCAAATGGTTTTAACTATTCCTTTTTGTCTGGAAGTGAGGTTCAGCATTACGGTAAAATCAAAGAGGCCTGGTAAATCATCTAGAAGGTCACCCTTGTAGTAGTGAAGGATGTTCTCAGTTAGCTTCCTCAAACCTCTAATAACATCGATTTTTGTAGAGGAATTCTTTTCTTGTTTCAAGGTTTCTTCTACTAACTCACAAAACAGGGCCTCTGTAAACAAGCTGGTATTCCTTCGACCAGCCATGTTGACCTGGCTCAAGATCCGCCGCACAATTGGCCGTGCATGTTCGCTCATAAGAAATCTCGGTCGAATGAGGTTCACTATGTTGAAAACCTCTTTCACATGATTCTGAAAAAGCGTACCAGAGAGAACAACCTTTCGTACAGTTTGAACTTTGGCAAGAGAATTCAAGCAATTGGTCTCGTCATTTCTTGGTGTATGACCTTCATCGAGAATTAACAATCCTGGTACATTTAACAGTTTATCACGGCACTCTCTTACAGTGATATTGTCTGAGTCATCAGTGACTATAGATGCAAATTGCTGATACCCCAAGAGAAGAATGCTTTTACTCCCCTCCCAAGACTTCAAAATCTCAAGCTGTTGTGATCGAGTATCTGCTTTGCAGCTATAGAAATCATACAAGGGGATGTCTTCTATTTGCCAGTTTTTGAATTCATTCCTCCAGGTTGGAATTATACCTTTTGGGAGAACAATAAGGGGTCGCAAATTGGGGTACCTGCCCAGAAAGCTATGTATGAAGGTGATCAGCATGAAAGTTTTCCCTGAACCAGGTGCATGTGCCAGAATGCACCCACCAGGATTGTCTCCCGTCAGGTTCTTTACCAGGAAATTGAACCCCTCCAGTTGGTGAGCCCTAATGTGCTTTGAATGCCTTGGATGGATGGCCATGTCGGCACATATTGCCACTTCATCAAAGGCAGCAAGCAATTTGGAGGGCCTGTCAGAAACATTTGAGTCTGTCCGGCCCCTGGGCTCTACAGGATATGTCTTTATTGATCTTGAACGCTGTGACCAAAAAAGAAAAAAATCAGCACTCAACATAAAAGTGAAAATAAGAAAAACTGTATTGATGGTGCTGTAAAGGGACCAGTATTAATTTTGCACCCGCCCCCTACTATACATATTACCCGGTGAAAGTACATATATACAGGTAAAAGTACCACAACAGGGGCTGGTTCTTCCAGTACGATACTTTTCTGGACTACTACCACAGGGATGTGGCATCAAGATACACCAACAGGTAAAAGATGTCTTAGCTTAACTATATGACACATAATTGCTACAACAGTTCAGTGTTTCTATCAAGTATAAAAATTTAGCCTGCGTAACAAACTAAAATTACTTGTGCTCACAGACATCACTGGTAACCAGTACGCAAACCTCAAAAGCTGCAGTGCCACAAAGGATTTAAATTGCATACCTTGTGCCACTGGTACTCAAAAATTGTGTCAATTTTCTTCTGGATGAGGCCACAGATGCGACAGACAAGGCCATGTTGCTCATCTAGTTTGCAGTCATGCACACACACTTCTTCTCCATCCTCTTCTTCGCATGGATCCGGCCTTTTGATGGGTGTAGCGTCTCCTTCTTGACCTTCATTCTCCTGGACAAATAGAGAAAATTTAGTGAAGCTTTTGGAAACATTTGAATTGTGAACTTTGCTGCTTCACCAGTCAGGTCTGGTATAAAACCGCCAGTCTTTTCAAATTTGCAATCAGCTGATCTGATTTAATGTCTTGGTGACTATAGTTTCCTGTGCTTCTTTTCTCTTATTAAGTTTCTTACTAGAGGCAAATTCAAGAGTTCCGCTGATTCTAAACTGATGAATGGTGCAAAAATAGCTATAAGAACATCAAATTAGAAATTGAGGTGTATTTGAAGGGTTCAAATAATAACACAACGTTTGTCGGTGCTATGTGCATGTGTAATTCAAGCGTTTCAGACTTGCATACCTTCAACAGTGCTAGTTACAGCCAAATATTCCCCTATTTAAGGATGGTGACAAATACTTCATGAAATAAAAAATTCTCCGTTCTCTTTTTTTTTTTTTTGAAGGTTAGTGGCTGATAGCCTACTAACGATTGTATAAATAAGAAAAGTATCTACATTTTACCGGGGGTACCCGGCTTACCCATGATAAAAAAATTCTCCATTCTCATGCAAACCCTCAAAAGACAACTTCTCTTAGGATTACTGCTGTCAAAACCCTAGCAAGTAGTAACCTATTTATAGAGAGACAAGTCTCATTTTGAGGTGATGGCAATAAAGAGCTTGCAGCTTTGGAAAACTACTCATTTGAAGTTGGACCGACCATATATGTCATAAGCTTACTTGCTCTCAAACTTCTATAACTCTAGTTATGCAGACAAAACCACTGTTTTGAGTTGACTGCTGTGCTTCGGAAACCTAAGACAGCTTTGGGTGGCGGAGGTATAAAGCTGATGGTTTTGTAAAACCACACTGGCACTTAATAATTTCTCAGTTGTGCCAATTCCATTTAAATTAGAGTTTGCTCTCAAACTGCAGAACTCTTATTTATGGAGACAACACTGATATTTTAGGCAATCACAGAGATTACTAAACCCCGAAACTGCTCTCAAACCACTCAGGGAACTAATGTTTTCCCGATTTAACCATTTATTGATCATAATTTTACTACTCTCGATTTGTGGCAACCACAGTTTCTCCAAACCCCTAAGAACAGTTTTGGATATGTCACAGAGGTGAAGGCTTTGGAAACCACTGAGGCACTGATACTTTATGAGTCACACCAACTCAATGCTGCGGTTATGGAAACTAGAAAAAAAAGGAAGAAATAAACAGCTAGAAATAATAAAAGCACCTGAGCTATTTCCATTGCAAGACCCATATCCCGCCATAACTCCTCCAAACCATCACCAGGCAACCCATCAACATCATATGAACAATTTGCTTCCATATCCGGAGACTTATATAAAGATTCATCTTCTACCATTTCAACATCCTTTGCAAAATCTGGATCATATGTTCTAGCCACCTCTCCTTCCTTGGCACAACTCTGTTTTAAATACATAAAACATGAAGTTCAATGAGTAAAATTTAAAATTCTGCTTGTAATTTACATTTTTTTAGCTCATGTAATTAGACATGAGTGTTTCTACGTCTCATAGCTGTGTATACTTTTAGAAAGTTCAGAAACTTAATGGTGCACATTCTGTTCCAAAAATACCCTCCATTAGCAGTTGGCTAAGTAGTCTATTTGTTTAACACAATGACTTAATTTAGCTTAACTGAAAATGCATTATTTCTTTTTTGTATTTCAAGTGTTTATTGCTAGGATGACAAGAGGACATGTGTTCAAACTTCATAGGTAGAAATTATGGATCTGGAACTCTGACAGCCTTCTCCGTTTAAAACAAAAAGATGAGAAATAAAAAGGAAACCTTAAATATATGAATGTTCCTAGGCAAAAAAAAAAATCATGTAATTTATCAATCTTAGTTTCTAATGTTTTCTATGAAATCATAGTTAGATATTATCTGGCTTAGTTTGCCATTATCATGCACCACTGAATATCTGTACCAAAAAATGTTAAATGTTAATAATCGAATTTGGGGTAAAAACTGGTCCATGTTGTCTATCTGAACCATAGAATGATCTGAAATTCATGGATATGGAAGGTGAAAGGGACAAGTAGTGAGTAGTCATGTACCAGATCAATAAAAGTTTTAAAAGGTAAAAAATAATAGACATGGGAGTTAGAGATGGGGAGAACTGCGAATACAAATGACATATTATATTCAGATTACGAAATACTAGATCATCTGATTTAGCATATCGGGTCCCTTCCTAGCCAGTCTTCTAGAGAGAAGTTGAGATTAATAAACTCTAATAAAAATGCACAACTAAACTAAAATATTCCCAACATGACCACACAATTAAGTAGATATAATCCAGTCCAGAATGCACTTAAATATACAAAATGGAAAAATAGTTATTTGCAAAGTCCAAAATTTTGATTCAAAAAGTTGAAAATTGGAATCGGAAGTGCTTTTAGAGGCATATTCAAAACTCATACAAAACATGTAAAAACCTAAAAAATATTAATTTGATAGTTGACAAATACTAAATGACATCCATAATTGAACTTATTAAAATTAAAAAAAAAGTTCATGAAAGCTCAGATCAATCTTCACAATTTTATTACATTATAGGTTTCCTGTTTTGGAAATGCCTATACCAATACAGAATATATGTTTGAGTTCAGATCAATCTGGTCGGTGCCAGTATGAACAGAATACTTGTCAAGTTTCTCCCTTTACTGGTATTGTCACTGTACCATTACCCAAAAAATATTTAGTAAAGAAATATACTCAAGGACTACTTACATTTGTATTTGTATCATGTGATCTGTGCTCACAAGGAGTGGTCATTTGCGAAACATCAACTGCCACTTCTTTGCCCTTGTAATTATTTGTACTTGTCCCAGAGTTGCCATTCTCTTTCAACAGGTGTTGTTCCTTGAACTCTTTGAGAAAATTCTCCGCCCATAATTTGCCATAACTACCAGCCAAGTTTTTAACCGGCAAACAATCATTTGACCCTTCTTCATCAGAATCAATTGTTATTACCTCAACTCTACGCTTTTTGCCCTCATTTGCAAAGATATTGCCCACTGATCCCTCCACAGTTCTGGCATTGCTCTGTAGGGCTGTTACAGTAGCAGATTCTTTTGCTTGCGCATCACAGGGTCCCTTCGAGTGGGTAATGTTTGATTTTTGAGTTTCAGCAATAGACCGCATTCTTGCAGCACGAAGGAATTTAATTCCTCTAGCTACTTTTGCAAGCTTAAAATAGGTTTCTTGTGAGATATGGGTTTTATTTGGGTTTGTTTGCTGCATCTCAAGTCTCCTTTTCTTGATCCGGTTATCTCTTTTGTCAAGTCAGGTAGACCTAATGTGAGACAACCTGCTTTAGAAATTTTAGCCTTTTCTGCAGGTGGGATTTCAATCTCTGCAAAACTGATGGTGAATTGATGTTAACTAAAATAAAAATTAGAAGGGAAGAAAATAAAGCATCAGATGATGCCACCAGCTACTAGTAAGGGAAGGATGATAACTTGTAGTAAACTAAAGGAGATTATGTAGTATCAATGCCATAAACTAGCATAATACAAAAAGGAAAACAGTCACAAGAGATAAATTATTGGCAGTCTATAATTTTTTATTTATTAATTATGACTTGCTCCAACATAAGGTTAGCTCAGTATATATATGTATATGTACAAGGATCTATCTGCTTTTCAACTTATTAAAACTCATGCAACATTGAAAGATGCCATTTGCAAGGCCACCAAGTTATACAATCAGTCAATCACCGAAGCAAAGGGGCCAGTGAATAACAAGATTATAGCTCTAGGTGTTAACTTCAATTTATTACCAAAATGTTCTACATATATAATAGTCCAACACTGCAACCTTTTTTCATGACATATTGTATGTGATACATTAAAAAGATTTAGACCAAAAGTGGTATTACTCTCTGACTGGAATATACTTCAAAAATTAAAGCCAGCCAAACCACCTAACAAAACAAAAGTAAAAAGGGGGAATACACAAGGCATGATCTATTTGGAAGCAAAAAAAATCAGACTTAAACATTTAAAAACAAATTAAAATTATTTACAGTCATTTAAAACATTTCGTCTTTAGTACCCACTACTTTAATTTAAATGACCATAATTAATACTCAAAATAAAATAAAGTAACCTTGATTTTACCACCTAAAGCTAGTTTTCCGGAATCGATAGATGAACGGAGGATAAAGGAAGTACAAGTTCCGCCAAATTACGTATAAAGCTCTTAGCTTGAACTGAAGTGAAGAGTGTACTCAAAATTGTGAAACTCACAAATAAATAATGGGAGGAAAATATTCGTTTGCGAAAAATGTTTTCACACGAGTGAGCTAATAAATCATTCAAAAATACCCTCCCCATAGTCCAGAATCTATTAAAAACCCGATCAGAGCAGTGTACACGTTGTATTGTCCTAACTCCTAAGTATCAAATAATCTATAAATACATGTGAATTCTACTTGAAAGAGGTATAAGACACCTCCGTTTCCTTAAATCGCTATAAAAAATCAAGCTGAAAAGGAGAGAAACTCACTCCTTTCTCTCATGCAATTTGATTTGACGCCATTCGCCGAGAGAGAACACCAAGCGACATGGTGAGTGAATTCATATAAGCTGCATGACTGATGGAAAATAGTGAAGGTAGACATAGTCTAAAATTACATGTGTGCACCGGAGAGTGTTCGAAGGAACAAATCCGTAATTCATGAACTATTAAATAAGAAAATAAGTATATTGAAATCATATTTATTTGAAAACCACAACAACCGATAAATTAATTAATATAATTGAAAATATAAATTGATTAAAATATTATCTGTAATTTAATATATTACTTTTCTAAAATTTAATACTTTTAGATAATAAGTTGTTCGTAGATTAGAAAAACAATAGATCAAAACCATTATGCTTTCAGACATATCAACGACTGATTAGATTTCAAATCACAAAAAAAAAGAATTAAACTCTAAAAAATATCCATAATTTTATTTCAATGTTTTGATATTGCTTAATCAATTGATGTACTTGTTAAATAAGTTTGTTGTCATTAATATATCATGTTAATAATGTGACAATTAAAACAAATATCAAATCCTAGTGCAATATAAAACTAATAATATTATAAATAATTTTGCTTCTCTCATATTATAATATATAGTTAATCAAATATAACAAACATAATAACTATTGCTCTAAGGTTTGTGCATATTGCATTTATGTAAGAATTATATTATTTTTTGTACTCTTATAAAATAATTTTTCTTTTTCTAAATTTCATTTTATACTAATTCCTTCTGATTTAACTCATTGATGGCAATAATATTCATTTTATAAACATCAATTTTTAGATATTTTATGCTTACTAAATTAGTTTTCAAGATTCAAAATTACTATATATAAAGTGGAAGAATTGAAGAAGATGAGAGAGAGAGAGAGAGGACGAACTTTCGAGAAGGTGAGTGAATATGACAGAATGGAAGGAATGAAAAAAAAAACATTTCACTAACACGTAAGATTCATTCATCAACAATACTGTCAAATATTATTCATATCTGAATTTAAAATTAGTATATGAATACAAAGAGGGAAAATCGAAAAAGATTCGAGATAGAGAGAGTGGGGGCGAACTTTAAAAAAAATAAATGAAAATGACAACAAGAAAAGAATGAAAAAAAGTTTCACTGATATGTAAGATCCATCTGTCAACAATACTATCGAATATTGTTATCTCTAAATACAAAGTTAATATATGAAATAAAGATATAAAATATAACATACGAATTATAAATAGTAATTTATATTCTTGTAACACAAAAAAAGGAATTATATTTGACTTGAGCATTCAATGATAGACCGATACCCCAAATATCTTACACGAAATTTGCGCCTCTCCCAGTCCTTTGGACTGAAATTCTGACACACTGAAACGTACCGCCGTACCGGTAGTATGTTCTCTCCTTTTTTATATCAAAAATGGAGATTTTCATTAAGCTTAAATACGATGTTATAATGTATTTACTCATTGTAGACATTTCACATGCGATGTCACTTGTCAGGGTTGAGTACTGTCAAATATTCTTAGTTATCCATGTTATTATGAAAATAATCAATACATTCTTAAACTTAAAACACATTACAAATAAAAATAGGATACATTTATACCGTCATTAATTAGCTCATGAACACATGAGTAAAAGATGTCCGGTGAATCGGTGATATATTTTGACTGGAAGTCTCCATTCTGTTGTAAAGGGAGAGTGCCCGCGTTGGATTGACGGTCACGGTAATAATGATGAAAATGTACCCTTCCTCAATAGTCCAGTAATCGTTCTTATGTGAAAATTTCCATGTAGTGATCTGTGTATCAGTTATCTATCATAATAATAATACTTTTTTTTTACTTCCGGCTCTCGTTTAAGACGTGTCCAAGATTTTTAAAAATATCCAAAAAAAAATTATTTTATTAAAAATAACCATGTTTCAGTCAGAATTTTAAAAATACTCAGACTGCGGAAAAAATCCGCGCCCCGGATTTTTTTTTTTTTTAGAGTTTGGAGAAAGAAAATATCCATGGTTTGGGTTTTTTTTTATAAACTTGTTTTTTTAATAATATATGTATATGTATATGTATATGTGTGTGTATATATGTATATATAATATAATATATGTATAATATATGTATATGTATCAATAATATAATATATGTACAATATATGTATATGTATATATTATATTTATGGATAATATAATTACATATAATTATACATAATTAAGATTTTTGTATAATTATATAATATAATATAATTATACAAAAACCTAAATTACTCTACATGCAAACTAAAAAATTTCACAATTAATAATTACACTACAAAAACCTAAATTATACTAAACAAAATACCGATCGTTGTACGCCTACCGTCGTACGAAAACTTAAATTGCATTTTTGAGGCACTAAACGATGTTTTTTTGAAATTCTGATGCTTCTGATGCGACGATGCTCGGTGTATCTATGTATCACCAGGCAAATTGGATCCGTCTCGTCCTCTCCTTTCCGAAAAGTCATCATACGCGCAAATCCGACATTCCTAGCCAAAGTTATGGTTGTTTAAAGTTTTTTCGAACGATAGAACTTTGAAAATTCATAACTAATTGTAGAAAAATTCAAATAAATTAAAATTTGTGTCAATTTTGTGTATTTTTTAATGTTCTACATGCTGGTAATCACTTTTTCAGTTTGGTCCCTGTATCAGTCCAAACTTGCTAATTTACCAGCAGAGGTCAAATTTGATATATAATTATATGTAATTATATTATATATAAATATAATATATACATATACATATATTATATTAGGAATATGCTAGCATGCTATGCATAGCATAGAACCCCTCCATGCAACGGCTCGGATTTCGAGTTTTCAAAATCCTAACGGTCGATCCGAACCGTTCATCTTGTTCTCCATATTAATATGTGTTTGGAGACCAAATTTTACATTTTTTGGAATTTGTTTACTATTTCTTTAGATTTATTGAAAATTGCTGTTTTTTATGGTCCAGATTTGCTGAAAACAGTGATTTTCAATAAATCTAAAGAAATAGTAAAAAAATTCCAAAAAATGTAAAATTTGGTCTCCAAACACATATTAATATGGAGAACAAGATGAACGGTTCGGATCGACCATTAAGATTTTGAAAACTCAAAATCCAAGCCGTTGCATGGAGGGGTTCTATGCTATGCATAGCATGCTAGCATATTCCATTATATTATATATACATATATATACACACACATATACATATACATATATTAGTATTACACATATATTATTAAAAAAAACGAGTTTATAAAAAAAAAACCAAACCATAGATATTTTCTTTCTCCAAACTCTAAAAATAAAAAATTCCGGGGCGCGGATTTTTTCCGTGGTCTGGATATTTTTAAAATTCTGGCTGGACCTGGTTATTTTTAATAAAATAATATTTTTTTTTTTTTTGGTATTTTTAAAAATCTCGGAGACATGTGAAGCAAAAAAATAATAATAACAAATAAATAATTTTTTTAATAATAAATAATTGAATCAACAGTAAAGTGAGATGGTCCCTTTAATAGTACGGATTGTGATCAGTTATCCATGTAGTGATCCGTGTACAGGGGTGCTAATGAACGGGCCCCCTGTTCATATTCAGTCCAGTTCGAAAATTAAATGAAACGGGCCCTGTTTGTGTTCGGTCCGAAGTAAGAAAGTTTATGTTCATGATCAGTCCATTCGATAATATTCATAACATAATTCGTTCACAACTAAATCCTATTCAGAACAAGCCCGTTTCAACAAACTGGGCCGGACAGTGGACAACTAACTTTCAGGGTACTCAATGTTTATCACAGCAGGTTTGAAGCTAGATCCAGGAATGTTTTGAACCCTGCATAATTGACTTATCAGTTGCCTCAAGCATCACTAAAGGAGTCAATTTTGACTTATCAGATTCAGACCCACAACCCATTAACCCATTAGAGAGAAGGAGGGAGAGCAAAGAAGGGGACGCAAACCAAGAATGGCGAGGAGCAAGAAAAGGGTCTGAAAAAGGATCCCAATCTGCTGCTATTCTAATGAGAATAGCAGCATCCTACTATTCATTTCCTCTCTATCTCTCTCTTCAAAGAAGAGAAGAGAGAGAAAGAAGATCACGTGGGAGAGAGAGTAAGAGGAGAGCATGGGAAGAATAACACCGGATCTCATTCCCTGAAAGAGGGGTCAAGGTAGTATAGGAGAGGTGGAGTGATGGTGAAAAGAGGTCGCGAAGAGAGAGGCGAAGTGACGGTGAAGAGAGAGGTGTCGAGATCGTCTGGGAGGTCACAAAGAGAGAGGTCATGAAGAGAGAGGTGGAGTGGATGGTGGCAGTGGTGACGAGAGAGGTCGTGAAGAGAGAGGGTGAAAGGTTGATGAAGAGGCGGCTAAGGAGCTCAAATGGGAGAGAGAGGTGTTACTAGGTTAAAGTCTAAACGGGCTATAACTGAACTTTTGAATGGGCTATAACTGGACATTAAACGAGCTGCTCATCACATGTTCAAATCCGGTTCATATGTAAGAATTAATATGAACGTGAACAGAGCTTTGGGCCTTGTTCGTATTATAGACTGTTCAATTATAGTTTGCTAATTGTTTGGCCTATTTGTTCACGAACGGCCCTGTTCAGTTAGCAACTCTGTCTGTGTATCAGTTATCCTCTCTCCGGGTGACAAATCAATTGCATCCTCAATCGTTGGATTAATGAACTACGCTTTGAATTGCAGTGTAGAACTAGGGTGTTCTTCATTTCACCAAATTTCTTTTTAAACTTAATCCTAAAACTATTGGATTGGCTTTAAACAATGAATTCGGCCAGTTGAAATTCATCTACCTTATGAATCAAGTGATAAAAAACATTTAAAAAATGAAAACATTAAAATAAATTTATAAACCTTATAATTTTGACCACTTATTTTTACACTAATTAATTCGAAAGTTTAAAATTTTCGTATGTGTACGCATCATTAATAAGGTAGATGGATTTCAACAATTCAAATTTGTCGTTTGAAATCAATATAATAGATTTTAGAGTTGAGTTCACAAAGAAGCTTAGTAAATTTAAAAACACCCTAATTATTGTACTCTTGAATTGCATCCTCAATCTTGGATGACATGCTAAAGGTATTCTCTGACACTGCCCATATTGCACCATTCTGATTCTCTTTCAACCGTTAAGCTTCCTCGTGCAATAATAGATCATATGGGATGCTTCAAAAATACTTGAGAACATGCAAGTACTTAAACAAGGAATCACATCTGCTGAAATCCCCAGGGATTTCAGGTACCTTGAAATCCAAAATCCAACCGTGCAAGTTTTTTATACATGAATTTTAAAGCATACAGTTTTTTTAAGCATGAATCTCAAAGCATATAGACGGTTGAATTAAAAATTTTAGAGACTCTAGAATCCCGAAGGATTTCAGTAGATTTGGTTCCCTTAAACAAAATATAAAGGCTCCAACAGTGGCTGTTTTATAGTCCCAAACCGTCAAACAGACTCACAACTGTTTGACATGCTTCAGTATTTTGACCTTGGAGATTTCATACGAGCTATGATTGAGGTGACTGAAAGCTCTGTAGAATCCTGACAACATGCTCTACAACTTTCATGTGGCACATTATTCCAGATTCGGAACATAGGATGGTTAAAATGGCGTCTAACAAGGTGACAACTTTTGGAGGATTCTATCATAATTAGTTAGGTGAGAGCTATATATGAGTGTGTTTTAAATTTAGTGAAAAGGGATGGTTGTATTCAATTTCTAAGCTGTGTTTTGAGCGGCCAATTTTATTAATGTTCTTAAAAAACAAATTAATTTTAAAAATACCCATACATTGAATTTTGGAATGCTCTACATGCTGGTGCAATCACTTTTGCATTTTGGTCCCTGTATCAGTCCAGACTTGCTGATTGTTTTTGTGTATATGTATATGTGTATATGTTTATAGAGTGATGCTTCTGTGCATACAAGGACATATTTGTAAAATGAACATATTTTTATTTTCAAAGTTCAAACAGTCGATCCGAACCATTCATCTTGTTCTCCATATTAATATGTGCTTGGAGACCAAATTTTACATTTTTCTGAATTTTTTTACTATTTATTAAGATGAGTACAAAAAATATCAAATTCAGACCATTGAATTTTGTACCCATCTTAATAAATAGTAAAAAAATTCAGAAAAATGTAAAATTTGGTCTCCAAGCACATATTAATATGGAGAACAAGTTGAACGGTTCGGATCGACGGTTTGAACTTTGAAAATAAAAATATGTTCATTTTACAAATAGGTCCTTGTATGCACAGAAGCATTTGCCATGTTTATATGTGTATATGTGTATATGTTTATATGTGTATGTGTGTATGTGTTTATGTGTTTATGTGTTTATGTGTATATGTGTATATGTGTATATGTGTATATGTGTATATGTGTATGTGTATATTATACATATATTATAAAAACCAGAATAAAGGCCAAGTCCTTAATTAGTGTTATATTTAGACTTGTGATATCCAACTGATAAATAAAATCAAAGTTCACCAAAAAAATAAAAATAAAAAAAATCAAAGTTATAAAGATTTACGACATCACTTCGTAAATATATCAAATATTTTATTTTTTGGCATACACTCTAAATAAGAAAACTTTTTTTTCACAAAATTATTCAAATCAAAATACTAAGATCTCTATCTAAATAAATAAATAAAAAAAAGTGAACATTGAACCGCCTGTGCCACGGGCGCCCCGCTAGTTGAAGTGACCCGCCCGTCGGACGGGCGGTCCGCTTTTGTTTTGGGCCGCCCGTGGGCCTGACGGTTGGGGCATTTTTAAAAAGAAATTCAATGTATGGGTATTTTTAAAATTAATTTTTTTTTAAGGATATTAATAAAAATGGCCGTGTTTTGAGTGACTCTAGGAGGTTATAATTGTGTTTTGGTATTAGAAAAAGTGGCTGAGAGTTGTAATAAATGTTAGGAAGACATTAGAGATAAAATATGGCTATATAATAGTCTAAAATTAGTTTGTAATGGAACTTTTTGAGTATATAATTTATCATTTGAGGTGAGTTTATTTTCTTTTTTAAAGGTTGATTATAAAAGTTTCACACAGATTACTTTGAACAGGAAATTAATTTTAGTTGGTATTTTAATATCAATCATCTGTATCTTTCTAAATCTCTCTGTAAAATTTGTAAGAAATGAGACAACACTTTCCTCTCATATTTGAAAGATTGATATCATTTACTTTGTTAAAAAAAAAACAGAGTAATTCAAAATTGAGTCAACCTGAACCGTTCGTTTCAAATCAAATGGCTTAAATTAAAATGCTAGAGCCCTCCTATTTTTTTATGGAAGAAAAAAAAACACGAACTCCGTACTTTAATGGTGCAAGACCCCTCGACTTTTGTGCATATATATGTAACATTTACTACTCTACAGAAAAATATACAAAAAGAAGAAGAATGCATTTAATATAATTTACTTTTCATGTCACACGATGTTAATATTATTCTTATTTAAATATCGTCCGTAGACATTGGCAGGAGGAGGTAGAGAGCAAGGGGGTAGATTACGGGCTCAAGAGGTTTATAAAGAAAGAGGAGGGTTCAAATGCACTCAAATTTTTGTGCAGCCAAGTGCACTTTATCTTTCAAATCATTTTTCTTCGTTTTCAAAGTCCGAATAGTCAATCCGAACCGTTATATGCGATCTATATATTAAGATGTCCTTGGATACCAAATTTTACATTTTTTGGAATTTTTTTACTATTTATTAAGTCACTTTGAAAATCGCTGATTTTACATTTTATGGACCATTGGATCAGCGATTTTCAAAGTGGCTTAATAAATAGTAAAAAAATTCCAAAAAATGTAAAATTTGGTCTCCAAGCACATCTTAATATATAGATCGCATCTAACGGTTCGGATTGACTATTCGGACTTTGAAAATGAAAAAAAAAAATGATAAGGTGCATTTGGATGCATTTGAACCCTCTCAGAAAGAAAAATAAGGCTTAATTATAGAGACAACAGACAAGTCTTTTAAAAAAAAAAAAAAAAAAACAAATTACGGACTCAAAAGGTTTGGTCTCAAAATATAAACAACAAATTAAACAACTTACAAAAAGCAAAGGAAAAAAAATGAGGTTTGAAAACATAAAACAAAAGGAAGAGCTTAATTAATTAGTTAATAATTTGAAACGATCGTTTATGCTTGAGTTATACCACTCATAAAACGATTTTTTTTGTAAATTTTAAACCATTTCATAACTACGCCCTTCATAAAAACATTTGACTAAATAATACAAGCATTCGCAGCGTTGACTCGCCTAGTCGCCTATCAAAAGTCAAAACACACTCACCATGGCATATGTGGCATTGAGGCATGAGCTCACAATTTTTTGTTTTTACAAACAAGTTTTAGAAATAAGAAAAGTCATGTCATGATTAGTCCCAGTAAAACTAAGTCGAGGACAGTAAATCGAGATTGTCTCTACTGATCTTTATATTTTGATATCTTTGTATTTTTTTTATTAACCTAAATTAGACTCGATTTGTATTGGTTGCTGTGAAATTGAACCAATTAAAGGTTTAAATTTCTTCTTAAAGTACTTATTCATTTCAATACTTTAAAATATAGCATTCAAGATCGGGATCAATTACCAAAATACCAAATCACCAAACTTAAAGATTACCAAATTATCAAATTAAAGTCTTCAATACCTTGATCAATTATCATAAAAAAAGGAAAAAAAAATAGGGTTTGAGCACTTACCAAAGAAGAATCGGAGAAGGGAAAGAGTCGAGGAAGAGTCGAGATCGAGTAAGGAAAAAGAGAAGAGTCAAGCAGAAGGCCAGTTTGAACGAAATAAGAGATGACGACACAACACACAAATCACTCTTTTTTTTTCTTTTTGACAACCCAAATCATTTTTTGACAACACAAAGCACTACATTTAAATAACATCAAAAATTCAAATGAAATTGAACATAATAAGGTAACCTATAGTTCTTTTTTATAAAATAAGGTAATATATAGTAAAGCTACATCAATGTATCTTATTAATTATATCTCATCATTAATCATATGCTATTGGAGTATTGCCATTTTTTGTGTGTAAGACCAATTTCTTTTTTAGCCTCCCCATTGGTTAATTCATATTATATGGGTAAATATCAAATTGCAGCAAATACAAACAAAAATTCTTTCATGTACATGACTGTCGTATTAATTTACAGTGTTAAATTTATACAACCGCAAGAAATTGTTAGGTGAAGTACTAACAAAAATCTCAAAATACAGAAATAATTAAAACCCTTCTCTCTAGCTAATTATATTCACATTTGAAATTGTTAGGTCTAGAGCAGTATAAACCATCTGTGTCAGATAAGGCAGTTTCCAACTGATAAAAAAAAAACTATACACAAAATTATATCGAAATGGATCATTCTTCTTGATTTTAAGAAAATTAGCAAATCAGCTGTCTTGATCTTGACGAGGAGCTGTGTCATGGACTCATGGCCTGGGACATGACCCACCTGAGTTGCTAGGATTACCGGTGCAACCTGACGGCCCCGACCGTCCCAACAACATCCTGCCTCTAGATACCAAACCATGTACCAGTATATGATCTCCTCCTCGAAACTGGTTGGTCTCTTGTAACAACCTCGATGCTTCAACGTGACTGTATATGCATACGATCAAAAGAATGATAATAGGAATCGTAATGGTAACGCGGTACTGATATCGACGAGCTGCCATTTTTTGTGATATTGTGAATCGATCTATAATTTCTTCTTGAATAATGTGGAGTCGTATAGTTTCATATATATAAATGCAGTGGAGCTAGTTTTCACACGCTTTGAATTTGACTTAACATGAGTTCTGATTAGAAAGTCAATCCTCTGTCAAATGGCGCATGGGATTGACACTTTTTTATTCTGGGACCGTGGAGCTAATAAGTCAAGAAATTAAAATATAAATAAATGAAAAGGTTATAAACTATTTAATTAAGGGTGTTTCGGTTTCAGTATGTTACTGAGTTCGATCACATGTCGATGCGGGTCACAATAGGAGTGTCAATGACAAAGTATTCAATAAGACGGATATGTGCAATTTTTTTTTATTAGTTTATACGGTACGAATAAGATAAAGTTTTAAGTTTTTTTTGTTAGCTTAACGGATATGATATAAAAATATTTTTATCCGACCCGTATTGCAATTGGGTACCCTATATAGGTCACAACGACACTAGCTAGCCAGCCCCACCAATCTCTATTTAACACGTGTACAACGGGCTTGAAAAGGAGCTCGTGATTAATTAATAAATATTGAGATTTTTCACACCTTTTAAATGTAATGCGGAATTTTGACAGCATAGTCTCGCTAGCATTATTATTTTCTTGTAGCAAGTACTTTTAGACTTTTCAGTAGCGTTTAGAGTTCCTTGTCAACCAAGATAGTAATAAGAAATTAAGCAAGTCAAATGTTGGTGAAATGGATTATTTTGATGGAATTTGTTTCTTCGTTGACACGTCTCCCGAGTTCCGACTCCAACACTCGGTTTCCAGTTTCACTGTCGTATTATTCGTATATTATATGGAATCCAAAAAGTAGGAACTTTTATCGAAGATATTAAAGAGAATAAAAATCACGAAATCTACAATATCTGACAAATCCACAGCTTACAAAATTAACTCCATCTGTAATTTGAGCAATACAGCTGCTCTGTAAATTAGTCAAGACACCTTAGATTGGGTTAAATATACGATAGAAATTAAATTTTTTTCAGGGAAATATACGACAGATATTAAGTTGATGCACAATGTACTGACTGGTTTCAGATTTGTAAATTATAAAATTATTTCTTTTCTAGCAGACTCGAATGAATCGCTTGATTTTTCTTTTTAGAAAAACCAAAAGTTCAAATGTTTCTAGCGGGCACACCTGAGTCTGGAGATCTTCTACAGATTTGTATAGAAAATATACACTTTATGTTAGTACAAATTCATAGACAAATCTCACTTGAATATATCCGAATTAAAAGTTTAATATATTTTTTGTTGAGTGAGACTATGTTGGTTTGCAATAAACAACTATTTAGTGTGTTTCAGTGCAATAATTATTCGATGTGTTTTAATTTTCATCTACCATTCATTTTTACACAAATTTGACGCCTACCGTATCAAATCAGAATCTGTATCCTCTCAGGTATTGTAGAGGATCACCCTCACTTTACGGTTTAAGATTAAATCTCAACCGGTTTGGGATTCGGATCACAATAGGGGCTGTATTTTTTGTCTTTGAGATTCGTGCCAAGTTAAAAAGAACAGTTCAGATCTAGTAATTGTAAAAGATTCCCTTATCAGGTATTGGAGAGGATGTGAATTCATCAAATCACACTAGATAGGTGTATATCATCATAACTAGGGCAGGCAAAAAAGCTCGTGGCTCGTGGCCCGCTTGGTATTCGCTCGTGACTCGATCGGTAACAGCTCGTTCGTTAGTGGATCGAGTTAAAATTAGCTCGCTCGCTATATACTCGAGCCATAATTAATGAGTTTGAGTTTGAGTTTGGCCTGGCTCGGCACGAGCCAGCTCGGTCGTTAACGAGCTATTTAATATATATAGTTTAATAGTTTAATCGGATCCGTTCACTTCATATTGGGGATATTATGGTCTATGGATGTTATAGCCAGTGTTGTGGTAATTGCACTTTGGACTGTGTTTAAGTTGATTGGTAATGTTGTATGGAATATGTGTGAATTAATTACAAGCAACTAAGTTAATTTGTATGAATTTGTTTGATTTGATATGCATGAATTTATTTAGTAAATATGTTTGTATGAATTTAGAATTTTGATATATTTGTATGTATGAATTTAGCTGTAAATTTAATTTATAGTAGTTGATTTGCTTAATTACAGTTGAATTAAGAGTAATCCTCAGTAATTAGTCATATAAATATTATTTTGTTTTAGCCGTAATTGATAAGATATGTTATGAAAATTTAAGATATAGCAGGAAAGAAAATATACAAATTTATAAATATGCCAAGCTAGTAACGAGCTAGCTCGGCTCGCTCGGACAAGTCACGAGTCGGTCTTGAGCAATAGTTTTAGCTCGGGACCTAAAATCCAAACTCGCTCGCTCAACTTGATACACTAACAAGCCGAGTATGAGTGTGGCCTAGCTCGCTCGTTAAGTTGCCACCCCTAATCATAACCTCACTCATTTTTATAATGAACATTCCCCCGTAGGCCCGTACACATCCCACTTACATTTGAACCTTACTTTTATAAGATTTAACAAAAGAAACTTATCCGTTTAGTGAATTATTACCATTCTTGATGGTTATTAAAATAAAATGAAACATAATTCGAAATCCATTTAACTTAACCTCAACTGGGTTTCATTCTTAAAAAAACCAAAATGGAAATAAAACAATTTGTTATATATTTGTTGAAAAATGATAAATATTATATGTCTATTTTATTATTGAATTGTTGAAATTTTTAGAAATAATAAAACAATACAGACATAAAAATAATGGTACTTGAACACTCCTCTTTTCAGTTTCAAATGCAAAACGGGATTCTAAGTAAAGTTATTATATTATAACTGAGGGTTTTCTCCGCTAATTTCTCAAAACAAGAGAAAACCCGCGCTTTTCCTCTCTTCTGGAAGACTGGAACTATCACCTCCCACTCCAAACTTACCATGTCGGGGCGCGCGATTAGGGTTTTGAACGTGGCGGAGAAGCCCTCGGTGGCGAAGTCAGTGTCAGAGATCTTGTCCCGTCGTGGCGGCGGTGGTATGCGAGTGAGAAATGGACGGTCGAGATACAATCGAGTGTTTGAATTTGAGTACATGATTCGAAATCAAAGGTGCTCCATGGTGGTCACCTCGGTCACTGGGCATTTGATGGAGCTCGACTTTGACGAGAGGTACAAAAGGTGGGCCTCTTGTGACCCCGCCACGCTGTACCAGGCCCCGGTACGGAAGTTCGTACCACAGGTATATGCAAGAATTTACTAGGTCTTGTTTGAATGTTTTCAAGTTTGGTTTCTTTACTCTACCTTTGCTGTATCTTTTCTCAATTTTTGCTGCCAGGGGAATCAATCTGTCTGATTCAGCGTCTTTTAAACCAAAATGGATTGTTCATTTCCCTTGTAACAAACATCAATTAGTAAAACCATAATTAAATTGGTTTTCTTATGATTACATGTGCTCATTCATGAATAACATATAACTACTTAGTTCTTATTGACTTTAATTGGCCAACTTGACTGCACGGTCTCTCTACAGTTTTACCTGAACTGATCTCTCCATATTTGCTGTACCAGTGGTCTATATCTGTATCATTCAGTCTTGGACCAGCATGATTAGAATTGGTACTGACTTGTACCAGTAATTCATGAGACAATTTTTAATTATTTGATTGATATTCACAAAATTTCTTTTCATGATTTCTGATTGGATTTATCAATTATCAATTGGGGACAAATTAGGCTCTAACAAGTTCTTTCTCTGCATATACAAAATTAAATTCACAACTTTATAAAAAATACGAAGGACAAGTTGGATATTAAAACAACATTAGAGGAGGAAGCCAAAAAATGCGAATGGCTGGTACTGTGGCTTGACTGTGATAGAGAAGGTGAGAACATTGCATTTGAAGTAATAGAAGTTTGCACTGGTGCAAAAAACAACCTCAACATTTATAGAGCTCATTTTTCTGCACTAATCGAGAGGTAATCATGCTTTCAAGTCAAAATGATGTTTGATTTTCTACAGTGTTAAGTGAATGCTAATTAGTCACTTTGAGATTTTAAATAGAGAAATACACGAGGCTGCTCAAAATCTTGTCAGACCCAACAAGTTGTTTGCTGATGCAGTTGATGCAAGACAGGTTATTTTAATGCATTTACTTATTTAAATTGTATAGCCAAAAGATTACATGGTTTTGCTGTATCTTCTTCTTTTTTGGAAATCTTTTGGTTTCAGGAAATAGATTTAAGAATAGGTGCTTCATTTACTAGATTTCAAACAATGCTTCTGAAGGATGCATTTATAATTGATTTCGGTGAAGAGAGGAATCTCGTGCTGAGCTATGGCCCCTGCCAGGTTTCCCTGTCAAAAAAATTACAAACATATTAAATTTTCACAAGCATTTTCGGATATTTAACACTGTCATTTTATTACCACTCAGTTTCCAACTCTAGGGTTTATAGTGGAGCGGTATTGGGAAATACAAGCTCACGAACCTGAAGAGTTTTGGACTATAAACTGCTCCCACACATCAGAGGATGGGACTGCATCGTTTACCTGGATGTGAGTTGAAGTTCATCTGTGTTTTTGAAAATCATTAACATCATAAGTAAAGCTATTAATCAGGATTGGAAAGTTGAAAACCATAAGAAATGATATGAGCAGTACACTACTATAGGTACTATAGTAGGTTTTCCTTGGCCATAACAGTTATTGGGTGTTCTTTTTTTCATATTTATTTTCATTTTTCCTTTTAGACGGGGTCATTTGTTTGATTATGCATCGGCTATTGTGATATATGAGATGTGCACTGAAGAGCCAACTGCAACTGTAAGAAAGCCATATTTCACATAAAAAAATTGAAATAGAGTTTTGTATATAAATCTCAACTTATGGGTGTTTAACTATTTTTTTTTTTTTTCACTTTTTCCCCTTTGTGGCTCTGTTGTTAGGTAATAAATGTGAAAAATAATGAGAAATTAAAGTACCCACCATACCCTTTGAATACGATTGAGCTTCAAAAACGTGCCTCCAGATACTTCAGGATGAGCTCGGAGCAAACCATGAAGGTGAATTGTGAAATATTTTTATCCTTGGGACCTGAGAAAGGCAGCAACCCCTTGAAAATAAAATAACAAAATGAGAAAGATACTTTTTTCTTGATAAATTTGATTGATGCTTCAAGGTCTACACGATTATAATTGTTTATACTGGATATTTGTGACATCATCTCTAACTCTTTCTTAAAATGCTGGTACTATATGTTGTCCATCTAGGTTGCTGAACAATTGTATCAAGCTGGGTTCATCAGCTATCCTCGTACTGAGACAGACAACTTCTCTCCAAACACAGACCTTGCTGTTAGTATTTGATTTCTTTTGTTAGTTTCTATTTCAATTTTTCCTTTTATTTTTTTATCCCTATTTTCTCTAGGAGGTTTGGAATTAATGCACACCTTAAAACCCAAATATCTTTCTGTGATGCTTTAGTGCTGTGATAATACTATAGGGTTTGATCATGAAATTGTACCTCTGGGCACCAGCTGACCTATTTACTTTGGTAATTGAAATTTAATGTACGTAGACTATCCCTCATTTATATGATACCAGGATCCCAATTCTACAATAAGCTAGTTCTTACAATGTGCAACTAATTCCCTAGTTAACTCAACTTTCTGATCCCTATTCAACCCAACACTCTTTTATTTGCCCCAAACTGTACAATATTCATCTCAAATGAGGCTCAATTCACTTTTACCCACTTTAGCCTTGATGCAACACACCTCAGTTCTATCTCTCCAAAATAAAAAAGAATGATAAATCATCAAAGTCTAACTGAAATGGTTTGATATTTAGCTGGGTTCTTAATTTTCTCACCCAGGGCATAGTTCGGGACCAAGCAGAGCATCCAGCGTGGGGCCCGTATGCACAACGGCTTCTTGACCCAGATGCAAGACTATGGAGAAACCCTAGCAATGGTGATCACGATGACAAGGCGCATCCCCCTATTCACCCGACTAAGTTCTCTACCGGCGAGTCAAACTGGACCCAAGATCATAGTGTGCGTACAAGAATCAATTATTAATGACTATTTTCCAACAGCAGCCAGTAGCTCTCTTTTAAGCAAACATCCACCTTTAGTGTCAATTGCTAAGACTCCCAGTCAATGAAAGTTTGACTTAATTTTCCCTTGAGTGACTCAATCAAATTGCTTTGAACCAGCAGATACAGACTAAGAAATCGTCTATGTTTTGTTGTAACTTGTTTTTGTTTGCGGAAATATTGCTGATTGAAGGTAGCTGTAAATTGTCACATTTAGTGCTGTATTAATCTGAAGAATGGATACTATTTGTAATCTCTCAAAAAGTATGGTGTCCGATGCAAGTGTTAGAAATATTGGATGTTGTTTGCAAACGCTGTAAATTAGTTGGTTTAATTTCCAAACCCTTTATCACTAGGGTATATGAGATACTTCACGTTTTCTAGGTTCATAATTTGTGTTTATTAAATTTTGACAGAAATTGTATGAGCTTGTTGTGCGACATTTCCTGGCATGTGTGTCACAGCCGGCCGTGGGAGCTGAAACCACAGTTGAAATAGATATTGCAGGAGAACAGTTTCACGCCAATGGCCGTGCAATTATTGCGGTACAATCTTTATTTATATTTCTTACTTTTGAGTTTTCTCTGTCGACTATTTTCCAAATAAACTTGCAAGTAATAATGTTCTCATTCTTTTTATTCTATAGTAGCATATCACTGTAATGAAACTTATCTCCACTTATATTTTTTTGTAAGATGTGACAACCCAGAGGCATAGCTTAGAAAATGCCCTTTTCCCCGAAAATATGTTGTATCATGCATTTTCTGATTCAATGTTTATATTCTATTATGTAGAAAAACTACTTGGATGTATATCGCTTTGATTCATGGGGTGGCTCATTGCTCCCTACATACACTGTTGGTCAACAGGTCAGGCCTCCTGTTATCATTTCTTCTCTCTCTCTCTCAATTTGGCAGCAGCAGCCAATTGAAACGAGAAAAGAAAAATAAAAAACACCTAAATACGCCCCCCGGAATTTCTAAAAGAAGTTGATTTTGTCTTGTATAGTTTATTCCAACCTCATTAACACTTGATTCTGGAGTGACTCGGCCGCCACCTCTTTTAAGTGAAGCCGATCTCCTCAGTTGCATGGACAAGGTGTTTTTTCAAAGTTGTTTGTGCTTTATTATAAATTCCTAACATTTGAATTATTAGATCTAAATTTCTACTTTACTTTGATAATAGTAGTTATAATTATGAATATTTTTATTTTGTTTCGTATAATTTTTTTCAATTTGGGGTTATCGGGGTCATTTACTCAGGCTGGAATTGGCACAGATGCGACCATGCATGACCATATAAAGAAGCTACTTGATCGATTCTATGCCACAAAAGATGCAAATACACGATTCTCTCCGACAAATCTTGTACTTAATATCTCTGTGTTACTTCCCTATATCTATATTTAACTTATTTCTGCTCATTTATAGATGATAACTTGGCAAATTACATGTAGGGAGAGGCACTGGTTATGGGCTATGATGATATGGGGTATGTTCCTGAAAACTAGATTCAATAGCATATTTTCATTATGGTAATTAAACTCTTTGTACTTGTTTCTGTAGGTATGAACTATGGAAACCGTACTTGAGGTCAATGATGGAAGCTGATATGAGAGCTGTTAGCATGGGCACCAAAACCAAATCTCAAGTTCTTGAGGCTTGTTTGCAACAGATGAAAGCTTGTTTTCTTGATGTATGCTTGACAGTTACAAATACCTAAAACCACCCTTATTTTTTATTTTATTTTGACATTTTTTTTGGTTTTCAGGCAAAAGTGAACAAAGCAAAACTTTTAGATGCCATGCAAGTGTTTTTCCAGAGGTATTAACTCCTTCCCTTTTTTTTTTCTCTATCGAAAGAGCATAATTACATTATTGTAATGATACCAACACAAACCAACTGATGTTGTACCTGCATGGACAATACTATCAGGTATGTAACATTGTATTGTCTATCTGTTTTTCATTTCTTCTTTCTTAGTGTATGGTGTTGTGACTGGTAGAAGACCCAGCTAGTACTAATAATTGATATACGCTAATCATACCTAACCTTTTAATTTACCATGTGATTTTCAGATCGAATAGACCTCAAGGTGGAGATGTCAACCAAGGTGCCGCAGTGCGTCCATGTGGTGCATGCCGTGAATCTGACATGGCATTAAGACGAACACCAGTATGTATAGTTTTTTTTTTTTTTTTTTTCTAAAAACTTCTTTAGGCAAGTATCACGGAAACTTTTAAATAGTTTTAACATTTACGTCTTTATATTATATAAAACAGAATGGTGCCTTCATGGTTGGTTGCATGCGCTACCCATTGGTAAGTTTTTGCATCCTTAATGACAAAACAACAAGAGTGGTATAATCCATTTACATGGTAGATGGAATGAAATTTTTGGAATGGCTTTTTTCATATGTTATTTATTGCCTGGTTTGGTACAAATTTTCCAGTGTAGGAATGTGGTTTGGCTTCCCGGATCCATATCAGAAGTGTCAGTAACTACTAATATATGTCCAACATGTACTCCAGGTAATATCCATCATAATATATTTTCTTGATTATTGTCTCTTATCATGCTTTTGTATTATTTTTGACATTTTATTCTTTATTATTTAATAATCAAGCAGGTCCGGTTTCCATGATTCAATTCAAGTTTCGTCGATTGGAGATACCTCCAAATTATGATGTCGACCATTTGGGTATGTATCAAGAATGTTAATATTTACCTGAAGATCTTAACAATGTTCATAATGGTAATAACCAACTGAATGTTGGGTGAAGAAATATTAAATGATCAAATAGAATATTATAAAGGTATATAACTTACATATTTTGAAAAGTACTGTGCCTAATGTTGTTACTGTACAGAGCTATTAGTGAATCCTCGTTACTCTCCATTGTCTCTCTCTCTCTCATTTTCTGTTATGAAGTGAATCTATTATTTTATCTTCAGGTTGTATTGGTGGATGCGACACAATACTGAGAGAACTAACAGAAATATGTGGTAGAGGTCCACGCAATGATGTTGGTGCAGGTATGTTCTTAGAAAAAGAAATATTGGAGAATTAATGAGGCACATTATAGAGGGTAGCTTGGGATAGAGTTTGGCAAGATTAGTAGGGGCAGAGAAAAAACACAAAGCAGAAGATAGATGCTTGGTGATTTCCCCAAAAGAGAAACACTTATGGAGGTTGAAACTTCTAAAATTAATAAACATTTTTGCCTGAGCTACTTTAATTTCAGTTCTTAATCAACTACCTAATTGAATTGGTGAAGCCTATTCTCAGCAACAAATAGGAATCAAATCAGTATCAGATCAGTTTATGCCAAGACTAAAACAGACCTTATCTGAAGTCAATTTAATTTGAAATAGTTGCTATGTTATTAATTGACAGACCACTAAATCTAAACTAGACTTAGATTTGATTTTTCAATGTTTAAAATGAATCAACTAATAAATAAATTATTTGCTTGTTCAGGAAGAGGTCAAGGAGCAACAGAGACTCCAAGAAGCACAACAAGTGGGACCCATTCAAGGCTGTTGTCTTGCACGAACTGCAACCAGACAGGTCACTCTTTTGATGATTGTCCATCTCGGTTTGTCGATCCCCGTGCACCTCAGTCAACTTCTAGAAACAATGGCAGATACTCAGGTTTAAAAACTTTTAAGGTCTAATTGAACTATTTTTCTTTTGGTCAGTATTGCCAAGAAAGCCTAAATTCGGTACTATAATTCAAGCTTCTTATATGTTGTGATATGGATCAATTTTGATTTGGACTCATTTTTCATTTGGTGGAAATTTTAGATCAACTGCCGTGCCGACAGTGTGGAGGGCCATGTGTACAGCGAACGGCAAATACAGAAAATAATAGAGGACGGAAATTCTACAAATGTCAATCTGAAGATTGTGGCTTTTTTATGTACTTCCTTTTTCTTTAACTAGCTGCCATAATCTTATATAGGCTTTTGCTTGTGTATATAGAACTGTCTAACGAACTTGTTCTTTTGCAAATGAGCAAAAAGCAACTGGCAATTAGGTTTATTCGGGCAATTTAGTGAGGGGTCTACAAGAAGAGATGCATCCGTGTTTTATAGCATTGCAGATGGAACACATATTTAAGCAGTTTTGCTATTACATTACCATTGAACATCATAACTAGCACTCTGAAATAGAAATACCTTTACCTAAACATTGACAAATAAATATATTTTTCTATTACAAATACAGATGGGAGGACAATATTTTAGATAATAGCATGGGACGGGGTAGTGGTGGGGCACGTGGTAGAGGTGCCAGATCAACAGCTGCCTCAAGAAATGGCGGGCATGGGCGTGGCCGTGGGCGTGCACGTGCACGTGGCCGGAGCAGTGCAAACTCAGATGGTTTTACATTTGTGACAGCAACAGGTGAGCCAGTCTCAGGTCGTTGTTATATCTGTGGCGATCCATCTCATTTTGCCAACACATGTCCAGAGCGAGGTGAAACCTGAAACTGTACCGGCATTTAGTTTTGATTTAGCATGATTGTCATTGCTTGTATGTTGTATATGTGCAATATGCATGTTTTGTGGTTCGTTATTTATCTAGTAATATTTACAATGTGTTTTCCGTGTACAGGTTACTCGTATAGAATATTAGAATATATTTGGACTATATGCCTGAGACATTATCTTAAAATTGGTCTGTGTAAACTACTTGACTACCAGTAACAGTAAAGTGTGTTTTTCTTTGAAGAGTTGATGCATAGGTGAATACAAGGAACGTGGAGGGTCATTTTGTAAGTAGATCTTTTTCCCTACAAATTGGTAAGCCGGTGCTTGGTGCTTGTGACCATCCATGACAAACAATTGTGATTTAATGTCTGTTCCGCTATATTTTATATTTTATATTTTACTGTTACTAATGTCATCGTGTTTACCTGTTCATGTTAAGAACGCTAGTTAAATTAACGAATCAAACATTTCTGTATATGCTTTTTTTTATATAGAGGAAAAAAAAAACAAATAGTGTTGCATGTGAGCAATCTTTTAGCTATACTTTATTTTTTTTATTTTTGGCACATCGGATACTTTATCAATAGTTTAGGCTCTTTTCAGCTGTAATTATGAATCTCTTATTCATATTGATCGGTAAATAACATTTGAGGGCTCCAATATGTATACTGTACGCAGTGGCATTGAAGAGATCGAGTTTGAAATGCAATGCGAACAAGTTTATTATTTGCTTATCTAGGGGATAAAGGCCACATTTTGTCTTTTTCATTTCGGCTCTCTATCTAAACCTTTTAACATGACAAATATGCCCCAGGCTGACAAGTTCAAAAAGCCAACTTCATAAAAAAAAAGGTAAAAGAGAAAATTTCCTCTTTAAAAGCTTGAAAGCTCCGGTTCTGCTCACCCAAGAGGCCAAGGCAAGCAAAATCCCATACAACCCTTGCTCTCAGCCTCCTATAATAACCTAAGAAAGTATTCCATACTCTGTTGGCACTTGTCGGATGCACTATAGATGAAAAAGGATCTTGAACTTCATCTTCCAGGAGCCAATGTACCAATTTTTCATATCTCAACATTACAATGGACATGTTAGAAAAGGAACTGAGAAGGAAAATAAATAAATTTTCTCTTCAAGCAAGAACAAATTCAGTTACCTGGAAACCAAAATAAGCCAACCCAGTTTCTAACAACAAGCTAGCCATCTAACAAGATAACTGATTGTGTGACTGGATGATTTCAAGAATACCAATAGGAGATTCTGATAACGCTGCTGGTAGATGTAATTTTTGACAAAACAAGCAAATTAATGGATTCTTTTTTTTTTTTTTGACATTTGGAAGGATGATTAAATATCCTTACTCTGAATAATAATCCTAGTGTTAAATACAAGACTACGCAGATATCCTTTTCAATTCAATAATTTTGGAAAAGTTTTGCGATATCTCGGTTCTGAAATATCTCATCACAAATCGCTTTTTAGAAGAATATGTGGATTGTGGAGTATAAGAAGCAACTAATCACCTACAGTCAGCATTCCATCCTTTATTGATTCTTTAAACAGGCAATCTTTTGAAGCTCCCGCAAGCGTTCCATAACCTCCACCACAAGCTTCAGTCCCTCAGGGTTATTCTCTTTCATCAAACTCAACACATTCATAGTAAACCTCTGATTGGCCTCAATCGCCTCAAATCTCTCCTGGAGTCTTATTAACTCATATTTCGGTTCTCCCCGCTCCCTCCTTTCTAAAGCTTCCATTTTTGCATCTTGTTTCTCTGTCAGATACCTTAGCTGCTTCAAGATGTACCCCTTCTCATCCCCTAGACCCAGTTTTTTCTCAAATTCTGAAAATCCCCTCTTGAACTCCTCGACCTCTGCCTCGAGATCGAGCAATTCCTTCTCTCTATCAGTCAACAAATCGTTCAATTTCACAAGGGCATCGTGGTCGTACTCTGCTTGTTCTTCCATCATTCTAAGATATTGAGATGATTCTAATTGAACCTCGGCCTTCTCTTTTTGCAACCTGGTTATCATGTTCATTGCCTCGTTAGCTGCAACAGTCGAGGCACTCCTCTCAGCCTCCAACTCTTTGCGCAAATTATGGATTATGGTTTTTAGATCATCCACTGTGATCTCCCCTGAAATATCTCCAAGCAGGTCTACCTCATATGAATCCACACTTGACATTGATATGCGCCGGTTAGTGGTATCATCAAAATAGGTGTTAGGACGGGGGGCCCGTGGGGTGGACATTTGGGAAATGAAAGTTTTAACTTCCTCTTCGCTTCGAGGGTTACTCTTGGAGGAGATTATTTCAGAGGGGCGAGGGGATTGAACTGGAGCACGGTTACTTAAGACCCGCTGAATGCTAATGTGGCATGGGGTACGCTTTGGGGGACTGGGATCTGAGGTAGCTTGGCTTGCTTCAAGGAGAGCTGGCTTTATGCATTCTGAATCACCAATTTCCTCTATATCTGCAGGAAAAATGGATTAGTAAATATATACACACACACATATAAATATATATATATATACATGTGTGTGTGTGTGTGTGTGTGTGTAAAGTAATTCTCATCGTTTTGCATCATAACCTATCTAACATGCAAAAATGAAATAATCTTTTGCAATCATATTGGTTAGTACATTGTACTCGAGGTACTGCCACGATTCTATATTATTGAAATTGTTATTATTATATTTTTTAATGCATACATCATTGGGTCTATGCTCAAAACGGCCCAGATAGAATTTCTCTACCCTTGGCGAGGTGTTGCCAATAAGCATTATTACTTGTGCCCCCCATTATGTTATGTCAAGCAAGATATGCAATTGTTGTCGCACCTGTAAATTGGTATCTGTGATCATATCCAGATCATGGTTTTAGATGACAGGTGAAGTGTTCTTATAAGGTGGTAGTATACATGCTTTGGTGTATGGTTGATTTCCTTTCATGAGAAGAAAATTAGAATGTGGTTTTCATGATGTAGGAATTGAGAGGCACTGACAAACTCGAGGAAAGAGAAACATGAGAGAGCCTGTACAAATGTAAGTCTTGTAATATTTATCTGCCCTATGGTGAAAAATGGTATGATGATAATCTACAGCAAAACTGAATTTCTTAAAGTTGGTGTTCTTTCTTCAAGATATGTTTGTTTGTTCACATTGATACCTATGTTGCTTTCATATAGTATCCGGTTGTTGTAGTCAGGTGTGCACTGCTTTTCTAATTAACTGGTCAAAACTTCATGTGACTTCACATGCACACGATATATTCGACTAATGGCCTCTATGATCATCAGGAGTTTCTGTGCAACATACACGGATGCTAGTTCTAGAGAAGTATGAAAATGAACAATGGAAGTTATATTAAACAAGAAAAACAAAGTACCTTTGGCCTTTGCCGATTCTTCTACTATAGCCGGTTGAGGGACAGATCGAGATAAGGCAGAGAGACTGATACCTCTAGTATTACTCATGCCACTATGGTTCCAACTTATATCCTCTAAACCATGACCGATACTGGCATGAGACGATGCCATCTCACTTGACTCCGCTGAACCAATCTTCTTGTCAGAATGGATCATAGAATTGGTGGACAAATCTGGATTTCCACGAATTATCTTGTCTGGAATTACACTTGCACAGACCACATCCTTCCGATTTGAGACACCAATATTGAAAGATGGGTTCTTTGCATCAGTATCCATGGAACCTTTCGGGTAATCTGATCTGATTTTGTATTCAGATTCAGAATCAGACATGGTCTTCAGCTCATGGTATCCCTTTTCTTCCAAGTCAATTAGATTTGTCATGTCAGAAGGCTGCTCCTTTCTGTCACTAACCTTCTCTTTCCCTTTCACTTTCTGTAGAATCCGAGTATTCCCTGTTTTCCGAAAACAGCACAAACATTCTCCTCGATCAGATTTTAAATCTTCTTCAGTCGAGTTTGGAAATGAAAACTCGCACCGCTGGCAGAAATCTTGAGCGAAACCGAGCTTGTTGTGTCTCTGACAGTATGCCAAACAGGAGATCTCCAGCTTGTGCACATCACAGATTGAATCTCCACTGAACCATGATCTCGTATAGAGTTGAGAGCACAAGACGCAAGGTGCTTGTAATCTAAAATAACGAGCGAATTTGAAAGCGAGATGTGACAATGTGGCGGTAATGAAGAGGAAAATTATCAAACACCACTCAGAGCATGCTGCTGAAAAACGGGAAAGAGTTCCAGGAGGTAAATTGAACGGTTTAGCACGATTTTTCGAGACCATGGTGTTAATTCGGGGCGAGCTCTGTGCGAAAAATGTCAAAAATTCGGTATCGATTAGATAATGCAACGAATTTGAAATAAAAAAAAAGGAGAAGTATCCAAGCTAGGTGATTAACCTAATCGAGAAAAAGGAAAAGAAAACATTCAAAGGATTATTTGGGAAAAAAGATAGGAGTAGAGAAAGGTACCGATTGGAGCTCACCAATGGAGGACAGAGAGAAGGGAGAGAGAACAGGTACCGATTGGTGCTCACCAATGGAGGAGAGAGAGAAGAGAGAGAACAGGTGGAATGGTTTGGGATTGTGCAAACGCCCGCCTCTCTCTCTCTTTTCCAAATTTGGAGGCATTCAAATAGCCAAGATCTTCTATCGCGCTGCACCTGGTGCGTGCAGTACAAACAGCTGTTGGATTTATTTGTGATTTTCCGTTGCCTCGTGGATCGTGCAGCTAATTTGAATCCGAATGACTGACCCGCAGGAATCGGAGGCGGTGAGATGTGCTTAGGACCAGATTTGGTCCGATGCCAGATCAAGTTCGTCCAATTTGTATCAAAATTCGCGTCAAAACTTTATTTTCGCGCGAATTAATTGCATGCGAATCTTAATGCGAATCGAACCGTTATTAATGGGACCCGGATCGAATTTGGTATGATACTCATCGGATCGCACCCACTCCCTGATCCGCATGTGAGATCGAAACTCGTGCTCGTTAGTTCGTTGGATCTGTACTGCTCGTATGTTTTCACGGTTCCGATCATATCTAGGGCAGCACCCAAATGTAGTTCCCGTTTTTAATGGTATTAATTTGGAATTCGTATCTATGAGATATCTCAAACTTTGCATGACTTTATGGAAAATCACAACCGTTTAAATACGTTCTGGAATTCGTATCTATGAGATATCTCAAACTTTGCATGACTTTATGGAAAATCACAACCGTTTAAATACGTTCTGCACGAATCTCAAAGCACACATAATACTGACCACTACATCACCCCCGAATAGGCACCGGACACGTTGGTCATGCAAAAGTTGAGATATCTCAGAGGATACGCACTAAAAGCTTATAATTGCCTAATTGGCAAAAGTTCATGCTTCGTGCAAAATATTAAATTGGCACTAAGGCTCCCTTATAATTACAAATCCATCGTCGGTCACGCAGCACGAGGATAATAACTTGTATTTTGAAGCCTTTGACAAAAATCCAAATTCCAAATATCTAATTAATATGAAATCCAATTAGATTCCCTATTGAAAGTATTATACAGTTCAAAGTAATGTAATTTCAAGGTAAAAAGGTTTGACCATCCGTGATTAAGTCTTTTTGTGTTTAAATCTTTTTCTGTACCATCAGATTACTGTGAGACTAAATAGATGAAAATCAAACAATAAGAATATTCAAGAAGAGAGAAAAAATAGAAATAATAGAAGCAGTGAGATTGAAATCATTATATAATATACATATACTAAACAATCTCTAAAAAAAATCATAGCCAATCGCTTCATAGTGAGACAGTTGGACAAAAAAAATTTAAAAAAAAGAAAAAATCATGGCCAACCGTCTCACTGTGGGGCGATCGGGTATGAAAGTGGATCGCCGCACAATAAAACGAGCAGGACATATTTCGAAATTTTAAAAAATCAAAGACTGTTATAAAATATATTTATGTGGATGTTCATTCTATAACTTTCAATATTAATTCTCATTTTATTGCCCACTACCCCCACTACTATGGGCATTCATTTTCTCATTTATTATTGTAACATCTCTTTCTAGCATATAAATATAGGTTTTGTAAATAGAGAAGGTACACACATATTATATACAAAGAAAGTAAATAAAATTTTGTTATTGCTCTCTCTATCTCTCTGTTATTTACTTTACTTTTGTTGCAATTTTATTTTAATTTTACAATACGTTATCAGCACGACTTGTTCGGAAGAAGTTGCAAAGTAATCATGTAAGTAATTTGTGTGATCAATTATTATATATTTTATTAATTTAAATTTCATAAAAAAAATTTATTATATTTGTTTTCGTTTATAAGAATCATTTCTTGAAGTGAATGGTGGAATAATAACCTGAAGTTATTATCAAAACTAAATATTTATTAAGAACATGAAGTTAATATTACCTGAATATAATAATAAGAGTAATAACCTAAAGTTATTATCACAACTAAAAGTTTATCAAGAACCCGAAGTTCGTATTACTCGAATAAAATAATAACTTGAAGTTATTGTTATAAATATTTTTCTGCGCATCTGTTTCGACCTCAGTTTCGGCCTTGGCAGAACACACTGTGTTTCTGCATTTTTTGTTCTGCCAGGAACTGTTTCTGTTTAGAACCTGAAGTTCTATTATAAATTTTAGTATAAAATTAATATAATAACCAGCAGTTATTATAGGCCACTGGATGAATAATAACCTGAAGTTATTCTCAATTTAAAACCTAAAGTTTTATTAGAAATTTTCATATAAAATCAATATAAAAACCATAAGTTATTATAGATCATTGGATGAAAATATAACTCGAAGTTATTTCAAATTAAATTCTACAATTGCGCAGTCAAGCAATTTAATACCCGGAAGTTATTAAATACATATTTTATTATAACCTGAAGTTGTATATATTAACCTGAAGTTATTAATACATTTAAATTTATTTATTTATTTATTTATTCATACAATTTACGTATTATTTATATTTATTTATCTCCTTTTTCATAATATGAAGATCTGGCATTGATAATCTGAAGTTATGATGTTAATAACCTGAAGTTAATTTATATATATCTTGTAGTACATATGGCAAATCTCACAAAATTTAAATTTATCTCCTTTTTTATTTTTTTTCATAACTCGAAGTGATGGTAGTAACAACCTGACATTGTAAATACGTATTAATGAAAAATGAGAAAGAAAAATATCTTGAAGATGTTTGTTTCAGATGTGGGATGACAGATCATTGGTCGCGTACCTGTCATACGCCAAAGCATTTTGTAGAGCTTTATCAAGCCTCAATTAAGAAAAAAAATGTGGAAACTCATTTTATTGAAAATGACCCGAAAATGAATGCCATATGGATACACATCTTGATGTATCAGATTTCTTACATAATGTCAATGAAAAAATATATATTATTACTTAGAGAGAAAATGTAGTATAGAAGTTTATATTTATGTTTAATAAAAGTTTAGTTTACTTTTAAATTTTTATATGCAAATAAGTTTAATGAATAAAAATAATTTATTTTTTGCATTTTAAAGTAAAATGGCTGACGCAATGATAAGTAATGAAGATCCATGTCTGGTAGACAGTGGAACAACTAATATCATATTGAAAAGTAAGAAATACTTTTCACAATTGCATCTTGGTGAGAATAATATTCACACTATATCTAGCACAAGTAATTTAATAGAAGGCTCCGGAAGAGCTTGTATTTTGTTTGCTGAAGGAACAAAATTAATAATAGATGATGCATTATATTCAAGTAGATCCAGAAGAAATCTACTAAGCTTTAATGATATTCGAAAGAATGGTTATCATATTGAAACTATGAATGAGAAAAATTACGAGTATCTTCATATCACATCTATTAAGAATGGCCAGAAAATCATAATTGAAAAGATGCAAGCAATGTCATATGGATTATATAGTACTTATATAAGCAGAATATAATCAAATATGGTTGCTAACCCGAAGTTAGCTGTTACTAACCAGAAGTTAGTTGATCCAAAATTATTTACATTATGACATGACAGATTGGGTCATCCAGGAAATATAATGATGAAGATAATAATTGAAAGTGTAAATGGGCATCCCCTAAAGGACCTGAAGATCATATTATTAAAAGATATGACATGCGAAGCATGCTCTCTTGGAAAACTAATTATTAGACCATCTCCAAATAAAGTTGGACCAAATGATTAATGGTAGAACTCATGAAAAAGTTGATAAAACCCCATAAGAGGTTGATGAAGTTTCAGAAGAAACTTAAGTACCAAATGATTATGAGATTTCTATAAATTATGTAATAAATGGTACTATATTTGTTACGTTACGAACTTTTTACAATTAAATTCAAATGAATTAAAAACAAGAATCAAGTTAATTGTGCTAATAAAATGGAAGTTAAACCTTAATTAAGGTTCCCCTAAATAAGTAGGTTAAGTGTGAATCGAAACCGCGTCGAAATTTTGAGATTTTGGAATTTTATAGGCTCAGTGCGGATGGGATTGACCCGCAGTGCGGGTGGGTGCATCCGCACTCATACAATTCTGTGTTGGTCCAAAATTGACTAAGTACTGAGTGCGGGTGAGTGACCCGCAGTGCGGATGGGTCCAGCCGCACTCATGAATTTCTGTATTGCACTGAATTTTCCTGAAATCGGCTAAGTAGTGAGTGCGGATGAAGTTGACCCGCAGTGCGGGTGGGATTCATCCGCACTAGGCTCGGATTTTCTTGAATTTGGTCTGAAAACTTTCTAAGTCCCGAGTGCGGGTCAAGCCACCCGCAGTGCGGATGGGTGCATCCGCATTCAGGGTAATTTTAACCCTAAAATCCAAATCAAAGCTTTTCTCTCTCTCTCTCTTCCACCATTCCCCATTTTAAGTGATTTTCGTCCAAGAGAGAAGAAAAAGAGCTCGTGAGTTTCCGTTTCTTTCAGACTCCCGATTGTTGCGAGAAATCGAGTTTGGAACCGAGAAAGCAGCCGAGGATCTCTCCGAACCCTCATATTTGGTATTTCTTTCTCTCTCTATTTCTTTCGAAACCTCGAATTTTCTCGATTTCTCAGATTCTCGTTTTAAACCCGAGATTTGTGTTCGAATTGCTCGAGGACTAGTTCCTCTACACTCCTTACTAGTTTGTTTGTCAATCTTTTTCCCGATTTCTTCCGATTTGTGAAATCTGATTTCTAGGGTTTCGTGCCAAAATTGAAAGTGGGCATAATCGTGATTTGATTTGTTTAACCCGACCAATTAGACTTGTAATCGGTAGGGTTGCCTCCTGATCGTGAATTTTTAGAACGTTTAACGGTTAATTTGAGGTTTTGACCAAATTAGGGTTAACCAATCGGTAAATTGATTTGATTCGAGAACCAAAGTAATAAAACGGTGATTGATTGTTACCAAAGTGAAATGGTATATGGCTAGAGGGCCTAGATGCATTTGTGCACCGTTATATGAGATTTTTAATAAGAAAGAAGGAACCGAAAAGAATTGATTAGGGACGGTACCAACCCTAAGTAAACGTATAGACCACTAAACCCGAATTAAACCAAGTAAACGTATAATATAGGTGTAGGCTCGGTCGAGCAAGATATCGCGAGACAATTCGAGACGCCCGATCCGTAACTAAGCGTTACGCTCATCAAAATAAGGTGCGGGATTCTTGGACTTGTTTGATACTTTATTTTCAGGAATTAAACTGTTTATTCGTTTGTCATGTTGAATGATTAATTGTTGCATATTTTGGAATTCATGCTGCATATAGATTCTTGCATAAATGAGAATGATTGAATTGTTCGGTTAAGGTTAATTGGCATGTTGGTATGGTTATTATTTGATTAGTTCTATTAATTGTTCTTGATATGAATGAATCTGCCAGGCCGACCTGTTTAGGTGGCTGGATAAGGTAACGGTGACCTATCCGTTGACCTGTGTTTATGAATTTGCCAGGCCGACCTGTTTAGGTGGCTGGATAAGGTGACGCTGCTGACTTATGCGTTGACCTGTTCGAATTTGCCAGACCGACCTGTTTAGGTGGCTGGATAGGGTGACGCTGCTGACTTATGCGTTTGACCTGTTAGAATTTGCCAGACCGACCTGTTTAGGTGACTGGATAGGGTGACGCTGCTGACTTATGCGTTTGACCTGTTATGATTTTGCGAGACTGACCTGTATGTGTGGCTTTGATATATATATTTGCTTGAGATTTAGCAAAGTTGACCTGTATAGGTAACTTTGATTCCAGGTGATTGCATTTGTCAAGTTGACCTGTATTGGTGACTTGTAACCGAACCTTAGGAAATGGTTAAGCCAAACAGCAATTGCAGATGGGTGTCTGATAAAGGGTCCAGCTTGGTTGGCCATCTGTAGGCGTCTGTAACCCTACAGATGTGGGTTTGATAACGGTTCAGCTCGAAAGAACATTTGTGGTTGCTACCAGTCATAATGAAATGAGTTAAGCCAAATTTATGTTGTGTTTTGAAATCCATCTTGGAAATTCCGTGAACTGTGTTTCAGGTTGATTAATTGCTGTCGAGCATTGGCATTCTGTTATTTATGATTATATATATATGTTTGAACTGTTATTGTTTGGGTTTCATTTTTGAATATAGAGTTTGATTGCAAGTCCAATAATCTAAACTGTGGCAAATTTCGCACTGAGAATTTATTCTCACCCCCACCCTCCCGGTTATTTTACAGGTACTGGTGCGACTGATTCCGGAGAGGCACGAGAGGAGTAGGCCTTAGTAGCTTACCAGTATATGACCCTAGATATGTCTTGGTTGTATAGATTTAGGGTAGGCATCGTGGTTGGTATCCGGATGAGATACTTTTGTTGTATTATTTACTGTCCAGACTGTGTACTCTGATTTTATATTAGAAACTTGTTTTTATTGCTTGTTGTTTGGTTTGAATTGTTAATTGCCTTGTAAGCATACACGACATTGTATGCTTACGGCGGGGGACTGTTACGACCCGTGGCCGCGGGGTGTGACAATATTAAATAAAAATAAAACACATGTTGATGAAATATTTGCATTTGCTATAGCAAGCGATGTTATAAACGAAGAAGATAATGTGCTAAAAACTCTAGAAAAGTGTAGACATATAAATAATTGGCCTAAATGGAAAGATGTCATACAAGCAGAATTAAAGTTCATTAGACAAGCGGCAAGTATTTGGACCTGCAGTCCAAACGCCCAAAGATGTTAACTCTGTAGGTTACAAATGTGTATTTGTCATAAAAAGAAATGAGAAAAATAAGATTGTGAGATATAAAGTAAAGCTAGTGGCACAAGGCTTTACACAAATACATGGAGTCGATTATGAAGAAACGTATTCACCTCTAGTGGATGCGATAACTCTCAGGTATCTAATAAGTCTCACAGTTGCAGAAAATCTAAAAATACGACTTATGGATGTTGTAACAGCTTATTTATATGGTTCACTTGACAGTGACATATACATGAAAGTCCCAGAAGGATTGAAAATGCCTGAAGTATGTAAGTCAAAACCTAAAGAGATGTACTCTATAAAATTAAGAAAATCTTTATACGGACTAAAACAATCTGGTCAAATGTGGTATAATCGACTGAGCGAATACTTTCTAAAAGAATGATATAAAAATAATATAATTAGTCCATGTGTTTTCATTAAAAGATCAAATCTAGGTTTCACAATCATTGCATTAAATATTATTGGATCTCCTGAAGAGATTGAGAATACTGCAAAATTATTGAAGAATGAGTTTGAAATAAAAGACCTTGGTATAACAAAATTTTGTCTCGGCTTGCAGATCGAACATATAAAGAATGAAATATTTATTCATCAATCCAATTATGTTGAAAAAGTATTAAAGAGATTCAATATGGATAAAGCTCATCCTTTGAGCACACCAATGGTCGTACGATCGCTAAATGCAGAAAATGATTCTTTTCGCATGCAAGAAAATAATGAAAAAATGATTGGTCCTGAAGTACTATACTTAAGTGCACTAGGGGCATTATTATATCTTGCAAATAATACGAGACCCGATATTGCATTTGCAGTAAATATGTTAGCAAGATATAGTTCCAAAAAACCATAAGACATTGGAATGAAATTAAATAAGTATTTTGATATCTTTGCGGAACTAGAGATATGGGGTTATACTATAAAAAATATACAAAATTCAATTTAGTTGAATATGCAGATGCAAGATATTTGTCGGATCCACATAAAGCACGATCTCAATCGGGATATGTATTCACCTATTGTGGAGCTGTAATTTCATGGCGATCGACAAAACAAACTCTTACGGCTACATCTTCAAATCACGCCGAACTGATCTCCTTATACGAGGCAGGTCGAGAATGTGTTTAGTTATAGTCAATGATTCAAAACATTCAAGAAGAATGCGAACTTGAAAACATCAAGGTAAATCCTACTCCGCTATATGAAGATAATGCAGCATGCATTGCACAAATCAAAGAAGGATATATCAAAGGAGACCAAACTAAACATATTGCGCCAAATTTTTTTTTGACACATGACCTACAAAAAGAAGGCGTAATAGATGTTTTCCAAGTTCGATCAATCAACAATCTGTCAGATTTATTCACAAAATCTTTACCGACAAAGGTTTTTGTACAACTCACAAAGAAGATAGGTCTACATCGATTGAATGATATTCAATGATATCAAAATGAGAGGAAGCGTTATACACACTGTACTCTTTTTTCCTTAACCGAGTTTTTATCCCAATGATTTTTTCTTAGTAAGGTTTTTAATGAGGCAGTACATGGTCTTGAAGTATTATGTTAATATTGATCCTGAAATATCATATTAATAGCGTATAATGAAAGATGAACATCCAAGGGGAAGTGTTATAAAATATATTTATGTGGATGTTCATTCTATAACTTTCAATAGTAATTCTCATTTTATTGCCCACTACTCCCACTACTACGGGCATTCATTTTCTCTTTTATTATTGGAACATCTCTTTCTAGCATATAAATAGAGACTTTGTAAATAGAGAATGTACACACATATTATATATAAAGAAAGTAAATAAAATTATGTTATTGCTCTCTCTATCTTTCTTATTATTTAATTTACTTTTGTTGCAACTTTATTTTAATTTTACAATAAAGACAAATTTGTTAATTTTTTTAGGGCATTAATAAATAAATCGGCTCCCTCCGCCTCTGCTATAAAAATAATCTAGTCTTATTTCAAAGAGATGTTAAAGTGTTTGAATTGCACATATTTGTAGTGATGCTATTTGCGAGTTAAGTTATTGTATTCTTAAATTATCGACGACATGAAGTTACGGGTGGATCCAGAATTTTAATCAGGGTAGGCACAAAATATTGACAAGAGTATAATAATTTTTTTCTAATTAATTGAAGCGGAGTAGCGATAAAGATCTAAAAAAATCACGGCATGACATGACACGTGTGCAAGTTATGTGTTGTAACTTGCATGTCTCGTGCTATGACTATTAAATTATCATATATATATATATATATATATAGTGGCTAATATGCATTCGGTTGCATATGGACTGAAGTGCTACCGGTCCAAATTTGATTTTTCAAAATCCAAACGGTCAATCTGAACCGTTCATCTTGTTCTCCATATTAATATGTGCTTGGAGACCAAATTTTATATTTTTCTGAATTTTTTTTTACTATTTATTAAGTATTTTACAAAATTGTTGATCCAACGGTGGCTGCTGATTTTACTGTTTTGTTAAGCCACCGTTGGATCAACAATTTTGTAAAATACTTAATAAATAGTAAAAAAAATTCAGAAAAATATAAAATTTGGTCTCCAAGCACATATTAATATGGAGAACAAGATGAACGGTTCAGATTGACCGTTTGGATTTTGAAAAATCAAATTTGAACCGGTAGCACTTCGGTTCATATGCAACCGAATGCATATTAGCCAATATATATATATATATATATATATATATATATATATATATATATATATATCTTTCAAAAATTTGGCACGACATGGCACGTCACACACATGGTCAAATGTAATTAGAACCGTTAGATTTTGATCGAATGACAAATCTTAAATAAACTAACTTAAATTATGAAAAAAAAAGTTAAACTTGATTGGTCACGTTTGAACATGCCGCGTAAGGTTAAGAAGTGACTAACGTGTTGTGACTATTCACGTGTCAGGTGTCATGACCACCCTTCCTAATTTGTTCACCGCATGGCACAACACAGATAAATCTGACTTGTCATTGCATAAAGCATGATCCAAGTCATGACGTGACTAGTCACACCACGTTATGCGAACCTATTTTTTCTCCTGGCAAATCAACGATTCTTCTGAGTGAAGCAGCAAATCAGACTGCTTTTTTTTCTCTTTCTTTTACACGAATCAGTCTGGCCTGACTTTCTTTCCCGTGCAATTTTCTTCTACCGAGTCATGAATTGAATTCAGGGGTAGGCACAAGTATAAAATACCAGGGTCTAAATTTTTTTTTTTGAATCAAGGGATAGGCAAGTGCCCACCCCTGCCTCTCTTTGGGTTCGCCACTGGTTACAGGTGAAAATGGAGCAGATACGAAGTGGATAGTGGTAAAACTATATCTATATATTTTTTTAAAATTTCTTGAATACAGATATGGAGCAGATATCAGATGCATACGAATTTGGATCAAATTGGATATCTATGAAAATAATATTAAAAAATATTAAAATTCGTAATATTTATCTAATTACAATAATGAATGACATAAATTTTTCATAACATATATTAAAGTATATGATATATATTTACTATTTGAATACAAATAATTGAAACGGTATTCTCCGACATTTTTATTTTTACCCAAATTTTAAAATATTTTAATAAAAATAATTAGGTTTTTAAAAAAAAATTAAAAATACCCAAAGTGCGGAAAAATTCCGCACCCTGGAATAAAAATTCGGGAGTGCAGAATTTTTCCGCACCTTGGAATAAAAATTCGGGAGTGCGGAATTTTTCCGCACCCCGGAATAAAAATTCGGGAGTGCGGAATTTTTCCGCACCCCGAAATAAAAATTCAGGAATGCGAAATTTTTCTACGGCCCATCCCCTTTTTTTGGTTTTTTGCAATAAATAGGCGTTTTTTTCTTCTTCTTGTAAATAACCCTACAGACCAATCAAATTTGGATAATTATAAAATCAGTTTGAACTGGTTAGACATAGATTAAATTTTGATTAATCTAACAAATAAATGAGGAGGTTTTAAATTTTTGTGCCTCCTATATCTCTATCTATTATTTTAGAATAACATTTTTTTATTTTAAAAACTTATAAGTCAAAATAGTACAAAACTTACAATAAAAAATAAAGTTCAAATGTCATGATCTTTTGTGTATATAGACAAAATAATATGGATTATATCTGACACTTAAAATTTATGTTTTAAATAATAAGTCATTAAAATTTTAAAATGAAGACATGGAGACACAAAAACTGAAGACATTTGAACCATCCAATAAAACTTCGAAATGAATTTTGTAAAAAAATCGAATAAAATCCGACCAATGGTGGGATATTCTTCTTCTTAAGAAATAATATTTATATATAAATTCCGTCGATTTTGCAAAATCCAACTATTCAAATTGAATTATTTTTATTCTAATTAATTAGTATTTGAATTGAAAATTTTATAATTATTTTTTTAGGAGAATTTAAAAAAACGAGGAGAGGAAAAAAATTATAATTCTTAATAAATGATATTAATGAACATAATAAAACTTCACCACCTCACCTTTTCACACTGTTTTATTTATTTTCTCTACACGAATCATTTAATTTTCTATTCTAAATTTTACGAACCTGTAACGAATTTTCGATTTATGAATCTCGTCGATAATTATAAATTATTATAGGTACTATACTTTATTTTTTTATTTTTTTTTAAATCTCAAATTTTAATATACATAATTTTATAGTTTATTTATATTTCGAAATTTTTAGATTCATTTAAATTGATAATAAAATTTCTAAACGATCATTTGGTTTAATTAGTAAAATTTTAATTTGAGTGAAAATTTTAAATTAGCATGATTAATATTTATTTAAAATTTCGGGATATAACAATAACTCAAAATTTTCAGATTTGCATAGAGGCCCCTCTACTTAATTAATTTACACAATTCAAGTTTATTCGCATTACACCCCTCCTTATTATCTAAGTTTACCAATAACCCCTCTATTTAAATTTTGTGCCTTTACCAATATCATAACGGAGGTCATCTAGAGGGTTCAAGCAATTCGATCGAGTCGGGAAAATCATGGACAGGGAGGGAGAGGAGAGAAAGAGAGAAGGGAGAGAGGATTAATTGGGTGCTTCAAGATCCGTGCTGGATTTAATTCAAAGGTCTAATAATTTTATTCCGGGGTGCGAAATTTTTCCGCACTTCCGAATTTTTATTCCGGGGTGCAGAATTTTTCCGCACTCCCGAATTTTTATTCCGGGGTGCAGAATTTTTCCGCACTTTGGGTATTTTTAAATTTTTTTCAAAAACCTAGTTATTTTTATTAAAATATTTTAAAATTTGGATAAAACTAAAAATGTCGGCGGTATTCTTATCCACGCGGATATTCAAATATCAAATATCCACATTTAAATTTTCGAATACGTATTTGATTCGGATCGGATATAATCCATACCGTTTTCACCCCTACACGAAGTTGATACCCAAGCCTTATTACAAAAAATGTTCTTATTAAAAATACAAAAGATATAATTAGAAAATCACCTTATGAACAAAATATGCACCGATAAGAACAGAATCCACCCTTTTTTGAGAAAATAGAAAAAAAAAATATAATAAAAAAACAGCGCTCAAATCAGATCCTCTCTTTTTTCCATTTTCACTACCGCACTACGGACCTCTCTTTCTCTCCGTCTTTGCACCTCCTTTGGTCGTTTCACCTTGAACCTCTCCGCATGTCCCTTGTCAAAACCCTAACAAGTCTTCCCGTCACAAGCCGTAACTCTAATTCCAGTCACGGGCACGTCTTACAGCTCCCCCGGCGGCGGCGGCGAGCGGTGTTAGACCGCCACGTCGCCGGACCTATCCACCTCTCTGGTTTACACGCCAGCTTGAATGGTAATTTCGAGGCTTCAAAGAGATTGGTTTTGGACAAGGCTGCAGATCTTGCCACATTAGGAAATCTCTGTGTGGATATTGTGTTAAATGTACCGAGCTTACCTCCAGCGAATAGAGATGAAAGAAAGAACTACATGGAGAAACTGGCCTCTTCTCCTCCTGATAAGGTTTGTTTTTGTATTGCATGTTTTGATTTATTTCAACTTTTGGATGGTTAGATATAACTCTCCCTGTCACTACGTAATGACGATACCAGAATATTTTAAATCTGATAAGCTTGTCTGGTAGCTCATAGGAACGATAGCCTGTCATACAAAAAAGTTGTACCTCTCATTGTACGATTTGCTCGATTGATTAGGCTTTCAGGTTCTTTCCATTTCCATTTTATTGGATGCGGGGTGGTTGGATATAACGATTTCTTTTGTACTTTTCCCTTTTTAGTTTCTCCTCTTTTTGTATCCGGGGCCAGGGGGAAGTTAACAGCAGCTGGGTACTTTCTTATTGTTGTTTAATTCTTGTTGAAGAGAGCTTATTTGGGACCTCACTTGAAATATTTTTCTGAAGACACTTATCTCAGTCTCTCAGCCAATGGCTAGGCACTAATGTGGCCTAATATCAAATGTAGTGCTCTTGGGTACTGATTCCCATCCATGTCAGGTCCAGTACCAAATGCTATGTCAATGCTGGTGCTGCATCAGGTGAATACCATGGCAGCTGTTAGTCTCCTTAATTGCTTCCTAATTGAAATCAATAAACTCTAGTAATGGTTTTTTTGTGTAGAAATTTTGGGAGGCGGGGGGCAACTGTAACTTGGTCATAGCTGCATCTCGTCTAGGGTTGAAGTGTGTTACCCTAGGCCATGTTGGTGATGAAATTTATGGCAATTTTCTTTTAGAAGTTTTACATGAAGAGCATATTGGCTCAGTTGGTATGATGGATGGTACTGATTTGGAAGCATATTGTGATGCTTACGAGACGCTTTTATGTTGGGTCTTGGTTGACCCTTTCCAGCGGCATGGCTTTTGTAGGTACTGAACCTTTATTATTCTCAAAATAGTTACCCTACCAGTTAGTAAGAAGGCACAATTTTTTTAATTTGGTGTCTATATAGACACCAATCCATTATTGTTTGGTTATTTTAGCACAGAAAGTTGAGAATTCTGGAAATATTTGACGGGTACGTAAGAACTTACCAGGTACGGTGCCTATTCCGGATTAAGGGCCTTTTTCTAAGGAAATTGGCTAATGTAGATATGATACCTTTGGTGCATGTACTTGTAGGAGCTACTTTGGTAATGTATTATAAGAATCATAACCTTCAGAAAATTGAAAGTACATATTTTTACTCTTAATTTTTTTTATTTTCTTGTTATATTAGCCGTGCAGATTTTAGTGATGAGCCAGCATTTAGTTGGATAAAGAAATTACCTGAAAAAGTCAGAAACACAATTCACGAATCAAAAATTTTATTTTGCAATGGGTATGCCTTTGACGAACTACACCCCCACGTAATAGTCTCTTCAATTGAATGTGCAATGAGTTCTGGCACAGCTGTTTTCTTCGACCCTGGTCCACGTGGCAGTACTCTCTTTCATGGTACGCCTGATGAGAGAAGAGCACTTGATCTCTCTCTCAGGCTAAGTGATGTTCTCCTTTTAACTTCTGATGAGGTTATTTTTCTCAATCTTTATTATATAGTTATTGCATTCAATTTCATTTTTACGGTGATTCTGCAACTTTAGAGAGTCTAATTTTTCCTCATTGGACTCATTGTGGCACCTAAAGATCAGCATAGTTGATTCTGGTAAGTGGTAACTCACTCGCCTTAGTACTGGAATGTATGATGGAACTTTGGAAAGAACATTTTGTTTTGCATTTTTTTGGGTTTTGTTTGCATGTGTTTCTTTGGGGCTTCCTAGTCTATTTATCCAAGACAAATTTGAAAATCTATTATATGCTTGAATTTCATCATGAATGGTATGTATATGTGATCTTTAGCAACTTGATTGTGTGGTAGGCTGAGTCGCTAACGGGTACAAAGAACGCAATAAAGGCTGGTCAGGAGTTGCTGAAAAACAGTTCTCGCACAAAGTGGGTTGTGATTAAGATGGGTTCCAAGGGATCTCTTATGATTACCAACTCCATGGTTTCTTGTGCACCATCTTTTAAGGTTTTTTCTTTGCCTGTTTTTTTTTCCTCTACTTTTTAATTGTCTTGAAACTTCCCATGCTTGCATTTTGACACCTCCATATCGATATTTTAATATATTTTTGTAGAGTAGCATAATTGGTGTAGATAATAAGTTAATGCAAATGAGCAGATTGCCCATGTTTTCCTTGTTTAGTGTTAAACCGAATGGTAGTCACATCTAATGCAGTCAGTTACCATATTATTGGGATTGCAAACCTAACTATTTTCAATTTTGTACCAGGTTGAGTTAGTGGACACAGTTGGGTGTGGGGACAGTTTCACGGCGGCCATAGCTTATGGGTTTCTGCATAACTTGCCAGCTTCTCAAACCCTCATGCTTGCAAATGCAGTAGGTGCTGCTACGGCAACTGGTTGCGGAGCGGGTAGAAATGTAGCCCATTTAGAGAAGGTTTTAGATCTGTTGAAACAATCTAAAATAAACGAAGATTACACATTTTGGACCGAGTTACTTGAAGAAAGTGAGGCGTCTTGTATGGTGTCTCTTGTTTCAGGTTTGGTTGTTAATGGGTGCACCGACCGCTTCTCTTGTGTACCTGTTAGGAATGTTGTTAAGGATATTTTGTCCATGTTTGAGGGGGCCCATGAGAAAACCACAATAAATCTTAGTTATTAATTAAAGATCGACATATAATACTAGGAGGTGATATTTGTATTGCCAATTTTTTTGTATTATTTCATGCCCTTTTCTGGGTGATATTGTTCAGATTGTTATCTTAGAGTTCGGTTTGGTTTAGTATATGTTGCATAAAAAAAATTCTGATTTATCGTCATGATTTGTGTCATTTATTATTAATTGGTCATCTAAGGGATTTTTGTTTTGTTTGCATTTTTTTGATAGAGAATTAGAGACCTGCTCTAAGTAACGAACTCAGAACGTCAAACTTTTTTTTTTGAAAGAAAGGCGTAAGCCCGTTTCATTGCCATGTACAGACCAAACAAAAACATAAAAGCAACATACAATGAACGGAATGTGCATCAGTCATGTATCAACCCACCAAAAGCATACGCAAAACATGCAAGTATTAGCTGAAATACTGTCATTAGCACAAAAATAAAACTAGTCTATGCCACCAGAGGAGCAATTGTGGACATGACGTGCAATCAGCAGAGCCTAAGAAGTGTCACTGGAGATCCATTCCACCATTTGAGCATCTTCTGGGCAGACCACCTGGAGGGGCACTTCATCTAAATCCTGTGGCATCCAGTTGTTAGCCGCTGTCTGTACTTCCTCCTTTAGTTGACCTGTCCAGTATGAAATGAGAGAAATAATATTTAGTATCACAGTACGACATGTGTGAACTACTGAATCTCTAAAGCACAATCGATTACGCTGGTTCCAAATATTCCAGATGACTGCACTAACTACAACCAAAAATACATTTCGATGATCTTTATTCATAGTTAGAGCAAACTAGATGACATCATCCATACAAGCTTAGGATCCTTAGTATCCTTCAAAGATGCATTTCGATGAAACCTTAGGATCCTTCAAAGAGTTTGTCAAAGTTTTTGTAAAAGCTTTTCAAGGCCCAAATCGAACAACTGCACAACATCCGAAATTTTTTTAGTTAGCACCCCCAAAAATTTGAAATTAAACCATCACCATCTAAAATCCTAAATTTCAGTTTTTACCACCAACGCGTACCAGTTCATGCACCAAATTGATTTTTATTATTATTATTTTATTATTTTTTATTTTTTGGTGCGCACACTGCAACTTTTTTTTTCTTTTTTTTTAAGTTTTGTTCTAAATTGTTCGATTTGGCCTAAATTTTTTTTTTTCTGTTCTATTCTATTTTGTTCAATGGTAATTAGAACTATATGTACACATAAAATTTGACGGTGAAATTGTAGAAAATAGAACACACTTATTTAACAAATATAATTTTGAACTAAAAATTACTACAACAAATAATACGCACAATTTGAGCAATGTTTTGTACTAAGTTGTTGCATCAATTTGCTACAAATTATACACACAATTCGATCAACGTTTTATACTACAAATTATACGTAGAATAGAAAAAAAAGTAGTCTAAAACTTTCAAACAATTTAGAACAGAATGAAAAAAAAAATTGGTGCGCATACTAGTGTCGCACCAAAAAGTAAAAAAAAAAAAACCGATTTGATGCGTATATCCAGTCCACACACACAAAAATTTGGTGTGCACACTGGGTATGTGTGAGTGGTAAAAACTTTAAGATGTTGGTTGGTGTTTGTTTAATTTGATTTATTAGGGTGCTAACTAAAAAAATTTCAGAAAAAAAAACCTTCAAATAATAAGATACGGGATTTTGTGGATTTTGTTCCACTTCGAATGGGATAACGGTATCCTAATTTTTTTTTTTTTATAAAAATGATTTAAAAATGTTTGAATTTATTATCACATTTTACCATGTCCGATCATTAGCAGCCATTTTTTTTTTGACTCAATCATTATCACATATATAGCAGAGAGATTAGGACTTCCAAGTATATATATTATCTTAACTTGACGTGCAGATTATATTTTCTTTGAAAGTAATAAGTTAACATTTTGACCGAATATAATCTCTCTCTCTCTCTCTCTACACGTGCTCTCTGCCATGATAAAAAGAAAACTGCTAATACATGAGGCCGTATCTTGGACTTTAATTGGCAAATGCACCTTTTTCCAAATGCCTAACTTATGATGAATAGGGCACACCTTTCATCTATCATAGTTGTAAATTTCTTCTCTTCACACTATTCCCTTAGAAATATCTAGGATTGTATATATTTTAGTCAAAAGTTTCTAGTAGAAGACTAGAAGGGTAAGAATTAATGGATCATCAATAATTATTTTCATATGAATTTATGATCTTTTGCGTCTGTCGTTCCAAATCGTGACTTCAAGATCATGGAATTCCATGTAAATATACATTCATACATGAATGCAGGGGCCGAATAAAGAAATTACTACAACGAGGGCATAAGTTAATAAAAGTAATGTTCAACAAAAACGGGATATATTTCTTGCTTTAATTAAACAATGTTTTATTAATAGTTAATAGATATGACAAACTATAAATGATATTAAAAATAGCATAAATTATACATGAAATTAACAACGTTTTTGAACTACGAAGGACTTAATAAAATGTTGCATAGACCACAATTCACACACACCTAAACCAAATTTGTGATACAAACCATACAACTAAAATAAAATTTTTAATCACATGCACTGCATCAATTCATGTTACACATTTTAGAGAAGATCTTAATCTCCCTTGCTTTCTGTATTTTGACTGGTCAAAGAGTGTGTATGAGTCTTTGCATTGCTTACATGCCAGGTCATGATACCTTCTCCCTTTGACTGAGATTCATGATGCTACATGCCTACATCTACTTTGATTTACCAAAGATAGATAAATTTGGAGACAAGTAGCAGCTCTTTCCGTGTTGAGTATACAACTAGACTATTTGAGATTTTTTTTGTTGTTGTGTTTAATATTTTTGTAAACAATTTGAGGGTTAACTATCTTTTGTATTCTAGTTCACATTTGTAAAAGTTAAATTTTTAGTTCACATGTGAGGGTTACTGTCTTATTTTTCTTCTCTACTTCACATTTGACCATACAAGTGCCCAGATATATGCTACAACTGAAAAATTATGTCACCAAAAAATCTGTAGCACCATAACTTCTTTTTTAAGAATTCCTACTATATATTAACTAATAAAAAAATAACTGCTATCATATATATTGTAAAATGTTACAATTTGAAAGAAAATAGCACATAATACGGGTAAGAAGGAATATACTGATAATTTTTTTTCTCAATCATAATAATCAATAAAATAATTATTAAAATTTAAAAGTAAAATTATCAATACATTTTTTTATTATATAGGTAATGGCGTGTTGAATTTGCATGACATAATTTAGGTAGCATGGGGCCAAATCATGAGAAAAATTGAGATTGGTCCCCAGACTACCCCACCTTATCTATTGATGCCCAGATGCCGACCAATCAGATTCACTCACATCAAATGCATGCTGGATGGACCTCCTTTGAGTACAAGTTCAGTTTAACTGCAAACCTGGATAGACTTGGATCCTCTGTGGTTGTTGCAACCACCACAAGATGTGGCGAGTCACCTACGTCCGACTGTTAATTACCATTCTTTTGTAGAAATAAACAATTAGAGTTTTTCTTCTCTTTTAATTGTATTTTTATTTTCCCTTAGTGACTCGTCACATATTAAGAACTTTCTTGTTTGCTACCGGAGTTTGGGTATCAAGCCCATTTAATTGGCTGTTAATTATTCTTCGCCTTCATCGATTCATTGATTCATTAATTGTTCTACCCTTATATGCATATTTGCATGGTACTATGGTAGCACTAATTGTTCTACCCTTATAGGCATATTTGTATGGTAGCAACTAGGGCTGCAAACGGATCGGATAATGGTAAAATTATATTCATATCTGTTTTTTATTTTTATTTTTGAATATAGATATAGATCGGATATTAAATAGATACGGATACAGATTAGATATTAAACGGATATGGATACAAATATTCATTTTTTATAATAACTAATAACATAATACACATTAAATTATATATATCTACTATTCGGATACGGATAATCGGATATCCCTATCTAATTTTCAGATACGGATTCGGATGCATGTTTACTTAGAAAAAAAAAAAAAACAAATTACTTGATGGATGTCTCAGAGTCAGAACTTCTTTAAAAAATAAATTACTTGATAGATGTCTCAGAGTGAGAACCCCTTTAAAAATAGATGAATTATTTGATGGAAAAAAGGAATTTTTTTTTTTTTTGTGTGTGTGGGGGGGGGGGGGGGGGGGGGGGGGGGAGGTGAATAAGGAAATTCATGTCACCTGAGGTAACATAAATTTTGAGTTTAGATCTGGATTGTTTGATATGATTTGACACAAATATTGAAGGGGTCCCGTACATTTTATCTCGGGCCGAATTCTTATCGGACGGTCTGAATCTAAACTCAAGTACTCAGAGGATATGGACTCAGAACTGGGAGGGGGGCAGGGTAATGTGTCAACTTATTAATGTCTAGATTAAGACCATGGCCTACTAAATACTAATTGATGGAACAATAACAATATAGCTTATCAATTAATTAACGAACTAAATGACTGTTTGGCCTATTTGTGGCATAGCTCGTAGGCAAATTAGGGAGAAAACAAAGATCATAAAATGTCCAAATCTTTTATATGTATATTTTGTTTGTATATCATTAACTAATGGACAAAGCAAGTCCGTCTGCTGCATGTAGCTACTCCTGTAAGACAAATAACAATCTGAATTCTCATTTTTAATGCATTATCATTCCAAATTGAACCATAGTGTAAATGAGAAAAATCTTGAAGAAAAATTTACGTAAATGACACATATATAATTAATATAATATTTTTCCTTATGATTAATTGGTGGGTTGAGTTTACGCCAGCAACATTTTTACACGCAGAACACAATCATGATCAGATGCATTATGGTGATGTGTACCAGTACTGTACTTTGAGCTAATAGCAGTGTTGTAGGATGTTGTACAAAGCTATTCTATTTTTTGATGAGCAGGGTAGAATTCTTGACTAGTCAAGAGTACCTTTCTGGGAGTTTAAAAACCTAAACAAATTTAATATTAGATAATCTATAAAACTCTTGAACCATATTTACATAGCGAACTTTATTTAAATTCATAGAAGGATGTTACTTATTATCCAAATTTATTCATTTGTACTGCAAACAAAATCTAGTTATCTTTTTGTGAGCTAGCAAAGCTAAGGTATAAATCCTATAGCATAACTTAAGATTGAGAAAACAAATTATGAAGGCGTGTATAAATTATTTAAAGGTATAAAACAAAAGAAAATTATACCTGATGTACAAGTTCCACCTACCACTTTCAGCGCTAGGTCATAGTCTTGTAAAAGTAAAACCTATTTCCACGAAAGAAACTTAAAAGCAATCTATTCATGATCAGATATTGAAAATATCTCGTGAGATCAACATCAAATTAAGCGTCTACTTTTTTCTTTTCGAATAATACGGTGAGGCATGAATGAGAGAAAGACAGGAAATTCGAAGAAACTTGTAAGAATATCAAATTGTACAGCTAAAAATGATCAATAGGAAGAAGAAATAAACAAAAACCACAGCTAGATCTCAGAAGAAAGAATAAATTATTATTTTGTTATTATAACTAGTTATGAACAACAGAACAAGATATATATGCTTAAAACATTTTCTTCGAACTTTTATCCATCACGGACTATCTAGTTAGTTCTAGAAATTAATTAAGACAAATACAAACTAACATAAACTAACAAGCAAATACACAAACAAAAAATAATTGCAAGGGAGAAAAGAAATGCTACCTTACCCATACATAATGAAAAAGATCACAAGAGCTCTTCATTAATTAAACTGCATCAAATCGTGAGGTTTGTGATGCTGCTGTAAGGTGGTTCGGCAGAGGGGGTTTGTGAAGCATTTTATGAGTTGGGGGGAATGAAGCCTGGTCCGAGGCCATTCATAACCTCACAAAGAGAGAGAGATCTGCTCCCTTTGGAAGGGCCTCGAATCAGACAACACTCCCCTCAACTTGAGGTGTCGGTCGAGAGACGGGTTCGGAGAATGGATTGTTTCATTTGCATACATAGCAAGAGAGAGAAAGGGTACATAGCTAGAATGGTTTCCAGATTTTTAACTTGGAGGAGCAGAAGCTGGGTCTCTGATTCTCTGAACAGAAATTGATCCATGCAGTACCAACTTGTCGATCTCTCATGAGGTTTTATATGTTCAGTAAACACGAGGAGAGGATGCGGTGAGTGGTCTATACTCCATATACCTGTCACTGTCAGTTATCAGCCATGGATCCTCTATTAACTTAAAAACCGACAATGCATTTCACACAGAAATAAATATGCTGTTATTTCTTCCTGTTATTCCTCATCCAGCCATTCAAATTTTTTCATGTGCGAATCTCAACAAAGATATTTTTTCATACACAAATCTCAACAAAGTTGAACGGCTGGATGAGGAAATAACAGGGTCATGTTATACAAAGGAATAATAGCAGATTATTTTCCATTTCACACATACGTCTTCACTAGCCTACTTTATTTTTTAACACCAACTGGGGCCCAATATTTCCATTTTGATTCATTGTAAATGCAACTGTCAATCAAACTTTGAATAAAGTTTTGGTGAAGTTCTAAGTTCTAACAGTAGGAAATAAGTCTGCTGTGATTCCGAAGAATCACAGTGACCTGCAATTCCGAAGAATCACAGTGACCTGCAATTCCGAAGAATCACAGTGACCTGCAATTCCCAATCCATCCATTTATTTCTCTTCATGCACGAAGCTCAAAAACAGGTCGTTTATATGCACGGATCTTAAAATGGATAAATGGGTAGATTTGGAATTGTAGTATCCCTGTGTGATTCTTTGGAATCACAGCAGATTTATTTCCCTAATGGTACGATGTGGAGGAGAGTTATTTTAATGGAAAACCAATATGGACTGTTCAAAATTTTCAAAACATCAACGGTGTATATCTTAATATTAGAAACTGAGAATGGTACACATCTCATTGTTGGGGATATGAGATATATGTCCCCTGATTAAGGATAGCTTTCCCAATAAAGATCAACATGTTACCTATATAAAAATTTAGATAGTATGACTTAAATTAAGTCTATTTATACATGTCTTAGATTTGGGACGGGTGAGATGAGCATGTCATAATTGCCAAAGGCTATCACACCGATTATGATAAGTAAGAAAAAGGTATTGAATTAATTAATTACGTCTGACTTCATAAAAAGCTTACTTAAAGTATCATTTTTAATTCATCTAGCGTAGGATCTAGCTTGAAATATGAATGACATAATTATAGATAATAAAAGTGATGGACTGATGGTTAGGATGACTAATTAAAGATTTAGTTAATAATTATATGATGGATGACTTGATTAAAGTTCATCTTTTGGCTGGATTTTTATTCCATGTAAAGCAAAGCATCTATATCTCTGTTGGTTGCCACTTGGAGGGGCTTTGATCAGATTGAGAGCATACGGCAAGTTTTGATGCTAAGCTTAAGACTCAAGCAACTATTTTGTGTGGTTTGTATATTAATAATTTATTGATGAAATCATAGCAAGTACTTGTTTTATGTGGTTAAAAGGATGAAAAGAAGATGAAAAAAAAGTTAAGGTTAGATAGAGGGTGCACCTTCTATTGTCAGAAGGGAGCTTTAATTATAAAGCTTTTGGTAAGAAAAAGTAATTTAATTAGGTGAACTCTATTTGCAATAATAGTACAACTGTACAAGTCAATTAGTACTTTCAGAAATAAAATCAATTGGACTTTCAAATTAACTTTAGTAAAGCATTGTTTTTGAGTGAATACCTTCTAATTTGGGAGAGATATATTGTAAATTCGGATAAAACATAAAATTAGAAAATTTATAAATAGCAAACAATTTGATCCCTGTGAGGCTGTGATAGAGGTTGAATAAAACCCGTTAAGGGTATACCCGCCCGTACCCGCCCGTACCCGCCAGCTAGGGTACCCGTGCCCGAGCCCGGGTATGGGTCGGGTACTCGGGTACGCGGGTACGGGCAAAAACCGGACCGGACCTGTTATTTTAGACCAATACCCGAGTTTACCCTACCCGAGTTAACCCGTACCTGACTACCTGAGTACCCATACCCGTATACCCGAGTACTGTTCATCACAGTTCAAAATTCAAAAAATTTGATTTTTCCCCCCAAAAAAATCAGAAAAAATCAGGAAAAACCAGAAAAAACCAGAAAAAAACCAGAAAAAAAACAGCAAAAAAAAAAAATAAAAAAAATACCCGTATCCGTACCCGCCTTACCCGTCAAGGGTACACGGGTAAGGGTATAGGACGGGTAGGGTATGGGTTTTGAAAATTATACCCGCCATACCCGTACCCGAATACCCTTGTACCCGAGTATACCCGTACCCGAGACGTACCCGTACCCGAGACGGGTATACCCGGGGTACCCTTACCCGCCCGAGTTGCAAACCACTAGGTTGTGACAAAGGTCTTAAATTAATTCTCCAGTTTGTACACGTAGAAGTGAAACTGGGCCAATAGGTGTTGTTAAAAATGAAGGCCTGGTCCAGCAACATTTGGGCCGGATAATCATGAATTAATCGAGTTTACTTTAACGACGTATATATATTAAAGAAAATTTATATGATGGGCCTGAAACCTTGTTATATATATTCACGGCCTAGGTCATGAATCATTAAAAACCGAAATACATTTGCTCCCTGTCGGAAGACTTTAATGCGTAATTTCAAAGAAAAACACATGCTATATGACTCTTGACTTTAAAATTTTAAAATCAGGACCACTATAATAGCATGCATATTTTTTTGGGATCCAATCCTCTATTTGTCCAGACAAGATCTGAGCCGTCCATTAAAAAGATCTGAGTCACTCATCAAAAATATAGTTCAATCTCAGCCATTAATCATTAATTTCGATTTTATATATCTATTTCATGCTGTCAATTATGTAGAAATCTAAATTTAGTTCAAAACGTACTCACCACATGAAAAGACACATGAAAATTGTATCATTTAAGACAACTTAGAAGGACACGCACCTGTCTTCGCTTCTTCCCAACGCAAATATGTATCCCTTTCCTTTTTTTCAAACCACCGACTAGGGTCACTAGGCGTCTCCTTTTATTTGCAATATGATACATCAAAGGGGTGTTCGTGGCAACCATTCTCTCTACAAAAAAATATGTTTGTGCAATGTCAGAAAAATACAAGCCGCTACTTTATCTCATGCCAAAATAATACAAGCCTTTGTATCTTATGCTAATTCTGTATTAAAAGATGATTGCATGATAGTTTTATTAGAGATTGACAATTGATTTAAAAGGGAAATTGATCTTATGCCAAAGGGATTGATACCTATTGAGTCTTTTTTCCAATCTGTTCAATTTTTCAGAAGATAAGAGGAAGAAGGAATCTAATTATTTATAATTGATTATCTCCCCTAAAATTATTTACTAATAATGTAGATAATGTAGACAAATAATATATTATCAAGCTCTAAAGTTATCGCTGGCTCTTATTATTTATTAATACATGATAAAGAAATCAAATAAAAATTAAGAACATCTAAAGAAAATTATCAAAATAATATTTCAATTTCCGTTGCAACGCACGGACACTTAACTAGTTTTAATAAAAGAACTTTACAGATCCCCATCTCCATATGAACCCAAAAAAATAGACACTTTATGTACATACTATTTTATATGGCATAACATATGTTAATGTCTTATTATTTAACAAAAATCAATTCATAATTTTACGCAAATTTTGAATTCAAAACGAACAAATTTAGATGGACTGATTCGAATGAATTAAATTCAAATGGATGGCAGGATCGAGAAGGAAAATAAAAAATATAGTATTAAACATTGGGTATTTTTATTTTTAATGATATCTGATTATATTGAGACGGGATCACGACAATGTTTGACATTGTTCTTAATATTTGCCGCCAAATCTAGACATCAAAATTCAATTCGCTCATTTTATTTATTTATTTATTTATTTTCTTCACAAGGAATGTTTCTACGGGAAGTTATGATATAGAATGAATCTCAAGGATCTTTTATCAATTGATTTTAGTCCATTTATCCATTTGATCTAATATAAAATAATTCAAAAATAAGTGATTTTCTTGGGATGTGTTCCTCATGAAAATAAAAAATATACATTTCGATTTTTAAAATTTGGAATGTATTGAAAAGGTCAGATAGTCGCATTTGATATAAGCTTGTGAGTACGCATCTTCTGCATTAACTCAAAAGAGTATCTTTTGAGTTTAACGCATCTCGGTGTCTGATCAGGATAGAAGTCAATTCGGTTCACACCTATAACGCACAGGGTCTTTTAATATTAGTGTGGATCTCAATCGAACGGTCCAGATCTATTAACGTATGTTCCGTTAGTGCAGAGGATACAAATTCGAAGCTTGTGGCACTAACACTCATCTAGCACGAGTGAAGACGTCTCGGATATGGAGCACATAGTGATAAAACTATATCTATATTTATTTTAAATTTTCAAATACAGATTAAATATTAGATAAATACGATTTCAATTCGATATTTATTAAAAAAATATAAATATTATTAAAAAAAATATAAATATTATTAAAAAATATTATATTAATATTATTTATTTAATTATAATGGTTAATAAGATTTTTTTTCATAATATATATTAAACTATTTGATATATATCTATTATTCGGATACATATAATTTAAATTTAAAATCATATTTGTATTCATATCCACACGAATATTCATATATGAATATCCATTATATTTTTACAAATACGAGTATGAATCGGATATTATTCACTCTGTTTTCACCCCTACTCTCATCTTTTGAAATAAAATTTAAAGACTTTGTAAAATGAGGAGGGTTCAAATAGGGAGAATGTACAAATTGCCCTTCATTTTTAAACCAACAAACAAAATACCCATCTTCATAAATTATTAACAAAATGCCCTTGTGGGCTCTACTTTCTCTTCCCTTTTCTCTCCCTCTCACTTCTCCTCATTTACTCTTCATCATTTTTTATTTAAAATTGAGGGTTATGCAACATATCAACAAATATAAACACATTTCCTTGTTGCATAATTTGTCGTGTTTTATTTAATAAACCAATCTCTTTATGCAGTTTTTTATTTATTTCAAAAGGAGGATTATACAACAGATCATAAAATATAAAATGCATCAAGATTGTTTTATTATTTAATGTTGGTCATTAAATTGCTTTCAATTTAAAAATTGTAATAAAATTATTTATTATTATGTTATTAATATTTTCTACTAGATTCATGAAGTCTGTAGCGAATATTATTTTCTTAATATTTTGTACTTTATCCATAAAGTTTGTAGGATGTAGCAGATATTTATTAATTTTTTTGTTGCTGATTAAATTGCATTGAGATTGTTTCATGATGTGTTAAATTAGTTTATTATTTTTGTAGCAAATATGAATTTTTTTGTCGCAAATATTTTGTACTTCATCGCATCAAGATTAGTTTATTATTTTTGTTATATCATTTTTCAAGCTTGCGTACAGAGCAGGAACAGATGCGTTTTATATCATTATTTATAATGTTTTTAATCATCCTTTTAACTACTGTTGTTATGTTAAATTCAACTATTTAAATTTCAATTGTCGTTTCTGGTAAATTTTTTTTTTCCTACTGCACATTTCAAACTGGTACAAAGAATGTATGGGGGTGTCATTCATTTTAATTCGCGTCATGGAGCTAATTTAACACTTCATGAAACAATCTCATGCAATTTAATCAGCAACAAAAAAATTAATAAATATCTGCTACATCCTACAAACTTTATGGATAAAGTAAAAAATATTAAGAAAATAATATTTGCTACAAATTTCATGGATCTAGTAGAAAATATTAATAACATAATAATAAATAATTTTATTACAATTTTTACATTGAAAGCAATTTAATCACCAACATTAAATAATAAACCAATCTTGATGCGTTTTATATTTTATGGTCTATTGTATAATCTTCCATTTGAAATAAAAAATTGCATAAGGAGATTGGTTTCTTAAATAAAACACAACATATTATGCAACAATGAAATGTGTTTTATATTTGTTGGTATGTTGCATAACCCTCAATTTTAAATAAAAAATGATGGAGAGTAAATGAGGAGAAGTGAGAGAGAGAGAAAAGAAAAGAAAAGAGAAAGTGGAGCCCACAAGGGCATTTTGTTAATAATTTATGAAGAGGGGTATTTTGTTTGTTGGTTTGAAAATGAAGGGCAATTTGTACATTCTCCCGTTCAAATACCTCCATGTTTTTGTGCCTCCATCATGCCTTCATCTCTCTCCATCATTTTCAAAGTTCAAACAGTCAATCCGAACCGCTCAACCTAACCTCCATACTAAAATATGTTTGGAGACCAAATTTTATATTTTTAGGAATTTTTTTACTATTTTAGGAATTTTTTTACTATTTTAGGAATTTTTTTACTATTTTTTTGATAGGTACAAAATCAGTAAATCTGAACCATCTAAAAACAGTATTTTTGTACCTAGCTAAAAAAATAGTAAAACAATTCCTAAAAATATAAAATTTGGTCTCCAAACATATTTTAGTATGGAGGTTAGGTTGAGCGGTTCGGATCGACTGTTTGAACTTTAAAAATGATGGAGAGAGATGGAGGCATGATGGAGGCACAAAAACATGGAGGCATTTGAACCCTCCTCTAGTAAAATATAACAAACTTATAGGTGTGTCACTGAATCTGTAGATAACTTACCAATCAAATTCAAATGATTTAGTACAGGTTGATCGTACATGAAAAGTTGTAAATTTGACCATTCAAAAATTCATTTTTATTTAACAAATGATATATTATGAACTAAATTCCATTATGTTCACAAGCATAATATATATACAATATAGATCGTACTTATGTATACCGATTTTTTACTTTACATTTGTTTTTATCATTGTAAAGGTTAAGTTTAATAATTTGTTTGTTCATACTAGTCAAAACTCTAAGGCATAAATAAAATAATATCTTCAAAGGTTTTATGTACTTAAAATCACACAAAAATAAGCACTTGTAAGATTTGTGGGGCACGTGGATTGCAGTCTTTTCATACATATTTAAATTACAACTAGTTTTTTTTTTGTGTAATGTTTTCATTGGATTGACCTGTGGTAGATCTCGGTGGTCAAATATCGATCAACCCTAGATCATTATTAAAAATACCGACTTCTAATTATAAAACCTGACAATTCGAACAGCTTGTTGCAACACCAGTAATATCGACCGGTTGATATGAGCTGGACAATCTGGACCTTCCAAGGCCTATCCAATGGATACCCGGCCATATATTAATTGGAATTAAATTCCACGATTTCGTTTAATGGTTTTGGCAGATATCTGATATCTCTATTTAAATGTTTAATTTGAAAATTCACAAACATTTGTTAGGCAAGCTCACATTACAAACATTTGTCTGTGCACAATTAAAGTTTTATTTTTTTATTTTTTAGGGGTGGTCGGCCAATAGCCAACCAACAATTTTCATTAATTGAGAAAAAAATATTTACATACTGCACAATTAAAGTTGATGATCCATAAAGAACATTGTAATGTTTGTCAAATAATGATCCGTAATTGGATATTATAATATGGCAAAGGCTTCTATGGATATAAGGACCTATTTGTAAAATGAACATATTTTTATTTTCAAAGTTCAAACAGTCGATCCGAACCGTTCATCTTGTTCTCCATATTAATATGTGCTTGGAGACCAAATTTTACATTTTTCTGAATTTTGTTTACTATTTATTAAGATGGGTACAAAATTCAATGGTCTGAATTTGATATTTTTGTACCCATCTTAATAAATAGTAAAAAAATTCAGAAAAATGTAAAATTTGATCTCCAAGCACATATTAATATGGAGAATAAGATGAACGGTTCGGATCGACTGTTTGAACTTTGAAAATAAAAATATATTCATTTTACAAATAGGTCCTTATGTGCATAGAAGCATCACTCAATATAATATTGGTCATATAAAAGGGAGATGTTTGTAAATTTTCCAATAGAAGGGGGTGTAGATGTTATTTTGTTCCGTTGATTTTGATTTTTGAAGGGTTCCAAGTTCCAAGGTCCAACTAAACGTTAAGCGTGTGTCAAGAGCTGTGTCTTAGGTGAAATTTAGCTAATAAATTAGCTTCTCTTTTCCACTAATGGCAGTCGCCGTCTTCTCTCCTAGGGTTTTGGTCAAATTTTTCATATTGAATGCATTACATGTACCATGGGTTACGGAAATAATAAAAAAGAAGTGCGACATTACATAAAATAAGGTAAGACTAATTTTGGTGTATATCTGAAAATTTATCCTACATTTAATATTGTAGTACATTCAACAACTAGAATTAAATATGGCATTTTTCTTTTTAATTATTTTTTATTATATACGGACAAATTAAGTAGATAATAATTAATTATTTTATTTAATACGGAATATTGGATGGATATTTTTTTCCCATCCATTACAAGTACAACGGATCTGCCATTTACATTGCTATATTTTTCTAAGAAAAATAAATATAAGGTTGGAGATTTTCGGAATTACTTTACCGTAAATTTAAATATATTAAGAGTTATGTTGTAAACATTTAATATAAATAGTAGAAACAAAAACAAGTGCATATTACTATATGAGGATTTTGGTAGAATATATTGAAATTATAGAAAGGGTGTCAGCCTCCGACAAATAAGGATCTTTCACAGTTCATTTCCTTGCAACTATTTGTGTTGTTAGGTGCTATGTAAATAATTTTCTACATAAACACTATTATCAGTTGGCAAGTGTACGATAGATTATTTTATATATAAATATGAATGCCTCCGATGCCCTAGACATTTTTTTGATCGCATATGCTCTATAAAAATTAATAGCATAAATTACTACACGAAATTAGTTATAGAAAATCGTAGAATTAGAAAACAAAACAGTGCCAGCTCTTGTACTCCCCACATATAACTTCTTGATTTTCCACAACTTCTTTTGGTGAAGTTACTTGTGTTTCTAAGCATAAATGATTGCAACATAAAAGTAGTTTGAAGTCATGAACATATGTGATAAATTAATTTTGAACTATTAAATGATACAAATAGGGTGTTTTTGTTTTTGCGTGTTATAAGTATTTTATTATAAAATATTGTTAAACCGTCATAATACTTGTTTAAAGCAAGATGGATCGTAAAAAACCTTGAGTGTTTCTGATTTGGAATTTTTATTCATTGTTTGTTATACGTTCATTTTTTTACTATGTAACAATTTTGACAGAGATATTTTTTTTATAACAACTCTTCTTTACAAGCAGCAAGATGTTAAATTCATTACTATTTACTAATATTAAAAATGACTTTTATAGTCTTTCAAAATAAATAGTCATGATTTGAAATGTATCATAATATTTAATTATACCAAAAATATAGAATGTATATTGTGAACAATATTATTATTATAACGATTAAACTAAAATATAATAGATTGGATGTAAAGTGTTTTTCAAAAGTAGTCGCTGAATATCTATCCAAACTATTTAAAATGCTTAATTGTAAGTTATGCACGTATACTAAATCATGGTCAATTAATCCTTTCCAATTATGGAAATGCCATATTCAAGATGGAATTGAATTTCCACCACAGGTATGGCGATAAATGATATGGCCACACTAGATCCGCAAAAAGGTAATCTCGGACCAGTATATAGTATGTACTAACGCCGGAGTTTGACCATTTCCCCTCGCTCCAAATGAGCACAAACACAAGGCGCGTAAGAGTTTGTAAAACTAGTCATAGTCAAAATAAGACATTAAAAATTAAAAATCTCTAATTGTTAATTGTTAGATTTGTAAAAATCCATGCAAACCATGCTTCTTATATATACCACCTTCCCCTTCCCCTTTTGCATCCCATCACCAACCAAACCAAACACATCACAAATACAAACCTTCATTGCATTACATCCATATATCTCAATTTTTTGAGCAATTAATTTGAGAATACATCAAGGGGAATTATATACAAAATGGCTCAGATATCAGCTGTATTTTTTGTGCTACTGTTACTGGCAGCATCAAGCTCTCAAGCTGTGGAAGCAGCAAGAGGTTTGAAAGGGGAGCAATGGTGGCAAACAGATAGCCTTCTGCTCATGGTTTTGCCGAAAGGTGGGCCAAAATCTGAACCTTCGGGTTGCACGAGCAACCCGAGCATCCATGGCCGTCACTGTCCGTAATTAAAGTTTGTTTATCTACTTCATCTATTTTGCTGACACATAGGAAAGAGGATGCAAAGTGTGAATCTATAGGTCCATGTTCTTTTATAGTTCCATATATTACATAACAGTATAACACAATGATAGCGGTCTTCTGGTTTTTCTCTTTGAGAGGAACTATTTACTTTAATTTTATCTTTCATTTTGTAAATGTTCCGATCATAGTTGAAATAAGCAAATTGGAGCACTGTATTCACATATTGTTTGTACGGCATTTTATACATTTTAATAAAGTTCAAAATTCGCTTTCTTTAAGCTTTTAATGTATTTGATGAAGAAGGGCCATTTGCATAAAAAAAGTAAAAATAAAACATAAATGCGCAGCTCTTACGCATTATTAAAACGAGTGCCTTATATAATGATTCGAAGTATCTAAAAGGCCCATTAAATCTCTTAAAAAAACATGGGAAGAAAAACAGAAGAAAATGTACTAGTTTGCACTTGCTAATAACAATAATGACCTCCTTACACATTAATTCTTATTTATGTTAAATTTGCACATAATTAGCACTTGACAGAAATTGAATTGGCACTTGTGAGTTGTGATGAACATATATTAGCAACCAGCTCGCTGTACCAATCGCATTACATAACATAAACAGGTTTTACCAACTCCAAACAAGTCTTGGCATCACAAAATAACTTTACATATATAGTCTACTCATGATGTTCCTAAGTTCACCACACTTCGTGAACTCAATTTTAAAATCTATTGAATTGACTTATGAATCTGAATCGTTGAAATCCGTCAAACTTATGAGTGATGCATCTACATGCAAAAAAAATTACATTTTCAAACCAATTTTGTACAGAGTTAAGTGGTAAAACTACTTAAATACATTAAAAAATGTCTGTATTAAAATTAATTTATAAACCTTCTAATTTTGACCTTTTGACGACTTTATACTAAATTACTTCGAACATTTATTTTTTTTGCATGTAGACCAATGGTTTAAATAGTGTTTATCGCGAAATAGCGTACGGGTTAAAAAAATCGCGCTATGCTCAAATAGCGGCGCTATAGCGCGGAATAGCGCGCTATAGCGGCGCTATTTGGGCATAGCGCCATAGCTTTTTTGGTCGGAAAACGCTATAGCGGCGCTATAGCGCCGCTATAGCGCGCTATTTAAAACACTGATGTAGACGCATCACTCGCAAAGTAGACAGGTTTTATTGGTTCGAATTCATCATTTGAAATCAATTCGATATATATAGTTCAAAGTTGAGTTCAAAAAGAAGCTTGCACTTAGGAACACCCTAGTTCTACTTTATAGTGGATACTCAATGTACTAACTGGATCCTATACCCGAATCCATTAACTACCATCTCTAACAACTAGTAAATATGTAACAAAACCAACTGAGATATTGTTACAAATTAATAATATTTTTTTTACAAAGATTTATGTAACATAAGGGAGAGAGCGAACGATCTTCTCGATATCATATACTGAGAAACCATCTAATCAACTAGCACTTGACATAAATTGAATTCTAGTTACAAATATTAATGTGATAATAACAACATTGATTTGTTAGTTGTAGGATATATAACAATTGTTAATTTCACAAGCTTAAGTATTAATTAATTTGATTGAAATTGCCACATTAGAATTTGTAATTCCTTTGGCAGTATTTAGCAACTACTGTAATGCTAATTCTGATAGTCACTATCGGATATTTTCAAAAAAAAAAAGAATTTGTAATTCCTAATTACAAGGATGTAATGATTGAACAACACACAATTTGAAAAATATCTTAAAATATTCGATCTGAAAATAGATTAAAATTAATTAAAAACTAATTACTAAATTGTTAATATTGCAAAATAAACCATCTTTTACTATTATAAAAATAATTACAAAAATAAAGATGTACTAAGTACTTGCAAATGGCGTGACATGCGCTTGTTGTGTATAAATCAAAAGTACAAAAAAAATACAAGCAGTTTACTCTTTTGTTTTGATATAATTTTTAATTATACTTTTTGGATATACACAAATTTTCAGAACGATTCAGATAAAAACAATACGGATGAAAGCTGTTTAATTATTGATCCTTCTGTTTGAAATATGGTAAAAGGCATATTACCATTTTTAATTCAACAAATAGCCCTTTGCAAAATTATAACCTGTAGCTGTGCCGAAACCGCAATATGTATAAATTTAATATTAGAATTATTCCTCGGACTTCGCTTCAAAAGAATGATATTTATTTCAGAATAATTTAATATTACCTATGATAATTTCTATAAAATTTTGTTACAGTCAAATAAATTTTCAATATCAGATAAATATTTTTTTTCAAAAATCTAAAAATGTATATAAGAGTATTATGATTAATCACATGAAAATTTATGCAGAGATACGAATACTCTTAATTAATAAAGAGAGATATATAGTTGGATAAAATATGAGCGACCCGATGATAATAAATCAGAAGAGAGAATGATACATGAGTGTTAATGACGTGACACAGGTAAAAGCTGTAAAACTTAATTTTCTTTATGGATTATTGATGTACTATTTTGATTATATGATATCCTAAGAATAAAAAAATTGTTCGTTAAGTTCGGTACAGAGCTGTCTCAGTTAACAAAGTCTAGCTGTTCTAAACAAACAACTTGCTACGAGAATGATATATAGTGTGGTTTAATTTGATTTTTTCATCTAATTAACCTTTGATACGCAAAAGTATAAATAAAATTCAAGAAGGAATATTGATAACTAATTTATTTAACAACTTATAACTTTATGTTATAATATATTAATATCAAATTTATATATATAGGAGGGTATCGCTTCAACAATTATTTAATTTTACAATCTTAAGAATATTTTTAAAACAATTTAAATAAGCTTAAAAATAAATATATTTATAGATATATATTATTAGACATACATATAGCATATGCAACAAAGCCTTGTACGATATAAAATATTGTTTAGTAATGTATGAAGAGCTATTAATTTTCAGTCCTTTATCACTTGAGTATGATTTAAAATATTGTTTAGTGATGTATGAAGAACTATTATTTTCAGTCTATTATTACTTGAATACCAGTGAAAATCTACAAAATCTCATTATGTTTATAGATATAATGTTTGCGTCATATAGATCATGCACAACATGTCTGATTTAATAATTAAATTTTATTTTAGGATATTGTCAAAATGTTAAGATAATCATCCATTTATCCCTCCCTATTTACTTATAGTTTCGATAAAATATGTAGTAAATTTTGAATTATTCGAAACTATGACCAAATGCTCATAATTAAAGTTAAATTGTTGATCTTTCAAGACCTTCAACTGATAAACTATACAATGATTGTCTAACTCAACTTATTGTCAATACAGTATATTTCATTAAATTATCCTATGTGAGTTATTTTAGAAATATTTTATATTAGAAATCAATTTTTCCTCGGTCAAACGAATTATACATTTTTGTTTTCTTATACGTACGACAAGAGTGAGAAAGAAGCTAGCTACATGCACCAGCATAATACGAGTTCAGGTCATATGAGATAATGCATCATTTGAATTTCAATTCTTACCGCTTAATAATAATTCATACCAATTTGGTCCAGACCTGTAATGCATAAGACCTTTCAAAATTCGTAATAATATATAACAGGCAGACCAGATTCAAACTAAATAAAGAAGATATATACCTTGTGGCAAAGCAAGAATCTTTTCATGCATTTATATAATGAGTAAGACTTGGGTGCTACGGTTTCAAAAACCTATTGTATAAACTTCAAACTTTAATTTAAATAGCTCAATAAATTAGTTATATAATAAACTTGTAGAATACTAATTTTTACTAATTTTTATGATTTATGAAAGATGACAAAAAATGTCTAAAATATTGACAATTTTATTTTATTTTTAGATTATTTTTGGTCATCTTTCATAAATCATAAAAAAAATAGTAAAAATTACTATTCTACAAGTTTATTATATAATTAATTTATTAAGCTACTTAATTAAAATTTAAGTTTATAGAATAAGTTTTTAAAATCGTAGAGCACCCAAGTCTTACTCTTATATAATTAATTCTTCTTAAATATATTGGTCTTTTGGCGTATACGACTGGCTAGGTTAACCCAAGTAAAGGTTATTACATGTTAGTTTCGGTCTGGTCTAGTAAATATAAACTTGACCGGCCACTGAGACACGCTGCCCGAATTTTTTTTTCCATTGATGTTCGTTATAGACTGATTTTCTTTTTCTTTGTTTCCTGTAAGTTGGTAGACCGATTTTGGTAAAGAAAAGCAGCAGCTTTTGGTCAATGTCGGACACGATCAGACAAGTGCTCGACACTTTTTAACTTTACAGTCAATAGTAAAATTGGGGTGAACAAATAACTAAAAATAGTTTGAAGTACAGGAAAAAAAAAATTGTTGCCTGGTCGATAACAGTAAAATTGGGAACGGGTTCTAGAAAAAAAAGTGAAGAAACTGGGCTTTTTCTCTGTTAATTCCATTAAGCAAAATAAAATGAGTATAAATATAAAAAAAAAGAGAACTGCCTTCTAATCGTGAGATTCTAAGCCGTTTGCACTAGCTGGGTGTAACAATTTGGAGCTAATTAATTTCAGTTTTTGCTTGAATAATAATAATACAAAATAATTGCGTGTATTTTTTTTTTTTTTGAGATTTCTAGAAGATAGTCTACTACTCTACTGTCTAGGGGGAGGTAGATTCTCCAACTCCAAGTCCATAATCACCCTCAACAGTTTGGGCTTGATGGGCCGAATTAATTGATAACATTATCAAACAACGAGACACAATATACTCGGTTATGTATCGAGCTTTTCTATTCTTTTTTAGTTCAGCTTTCGTTCTAATAATACCTGAAGGTAGCTTGTTGGTCTAGGGTTTAGAAGTTAGATTTAGTATTAGCACTCTGACCGCCACAATATCTCTTGTTCTCGCTCTCATCATAGCCACAATAATTTTTTTAAATACTCTAAAAACAATAACGAAAATACCTTCGGTTTTTAAATATTTTGAAAAACGTCCTAACCATCCCACAGTGGAGCGGTCAGCTTTAACACTCGTCCGCCTCACAGTGAAGCGGTATGCTATGGAAGTTGGCCGTCCCATAGTGGGACGGTCAGTACGAATACCCTATAAAAGAACGTTTTCTCTCTCTTGTCCACTCACAATTTATTTTGCCAGCTGAGGAGAAAAGGAAAGAGGAAGAGGACACCATTTTTAAGCATTTCAAATTTACATGTAAGTCCTTCAAGTGCATTTTTTATATTTTTAGTTTATTAGTGCTTAGGGTTTATCATAAAAAAAATATGTTCAGATTTTGAAAGATACGAGGGGACTCACATGTAGCATAGTGGTAATCATTGGCGGATCCATGAAGGATTAGGGGTAGGCACTTGCCTATCTCTGGATTTGATTTTTTTATTTTTATTTTAGACCTAGTAGTATTTTATACTTGTGCCTACCCCTGAATTTAATTTATGATCCAGTAGAAGAAAATTATGCGGAAAAAATGTCAACCCAGACTGATTCACATAAAAAAGAAAAAGAAAAAGAAAAAGAAAAAGAAAAAGAAAAAGAAAAGATGCTGTCCAATATTTCGCACTCTACTTAAAAGAATCGTTGACTTGTTAGGAGAAAAAAGAGGTCCGCTACTAAGGATATAAATATGTACCGTATCGTAACTAGTCACCCTGTAATTTGGATCACGTGTCTTGTCATGCCGTGGTCAAATTTAGAAGGATGGTCATGACACGTGAATGGTCACAGCATGTTAATCACACCATGTCCATGGTACATTGTGACTATACGTGACGTGTCCAAACGTGACCGATCACGTTTGTCATATATATATTTTTTTCATAATTTAGGTTAGTATATTTAAGATTCACCATTCGATCAAGATATAATGGTTTTAATTACACGTGACCATGTGTCGTGTCGTGACCAAATCTTATGCGTGATATGCCTTGTCGTGTTAAATTTTTGAAAAGTGGTCATGTCATGTGAATGGTCAAGACACGTAACTGACACATGTGCCGTGACGGAAGCGTGTTGTGCAGTGACGTATCCGATTGTACTGTGACTTTTTAGATCCCTATCTACTACTCCGTTTTAATTTGTCAAGAGAAAAAAAAATATTCTTATCAATATTTTGTGCCTACCCCTCACTAAAATTCTAGATTCGCCCCTGATGGTAATTGCGAAAAAGTTTTGGAAAAAGATAGGTTGTGGTATACTAGGAGGCAATGCATTAGTCGTGCATGATTATGGCTTCAAGGGGCGTCTCACTGCCATGTTGAGAGACACCAATGAGAACATCTAGAAGAGGGAGATAATGTTGTCCCTAACGACACTTAAAGGTGGGTGAATAGGGAGTCTTAAAGAATCTTGGTCGTTTTTTTGGTTTAACCCTCTAATTAAATTAACAAGTCAAGCAATCAACAAGTAAGTGTGTGCAAATAAAGTAAATATAATAGACTTAGAGAAATTTGACACGCGTAATATTAATGGAGTCATAAAATGCCTACGTCTATCGGGCAACGCAACCTCATTGGCGCACTTTTCCTATTATCCAATGAGGAAAGGGTACAACTCGTGACATGTGAGCCCAAACAAAGGAGAGACTCACGGTCTAACTCGTGTACAAGTTGACCTAGAAGCTCGAGCTGGAGAGTCCTACACAAATGATCATCACACAACTATGTTTATATTTGAGCGGAAACGCTCTAATTGGCGAGCCCTATAATGACCAACAAGAAGGGATGTCGCTTGAATATAGAAAGGGAGCACTAAAGTAGATCTCCAAACAGATCCAAAATTTCTCAAACAGATCTAGAATTTGAAAATAATACATCTGATGCGGGCCGTGTCAAGCATTTCTCAAAATAGATCCAGAATTTGAAAATAAGGCTAATTGAAGGAAGGTCGGCCAGAAAAGCTTATAAGTAGGATTTCTTGCACTAGAGACCTTATTCTGGAGCTAAGGAACATTTCTAGAGTTTGAGAAAGACGGCTTGACTTGGAGAAGAAGAAGAGAGGATGAAAATACGAGTTTTGCGACGATTCTTATTTGTTCTTCGAGATTTGCCATGAACTGTCTTATCTTTACTTGTTTTATTTGTTTTAGAACTATATATGAGTATATCTTTTAGTTTCTAGGATTATGATGTAGTCGAATACTTTGTTTTATATGTAAGTTGTTTGAATCTGTGTTGATATTTGTGTTTACTTGTTTGAGTAGTATTTTAATTGCTTAGTTGAAATTGTTTGGATTATTCTTAGTTTACTGTTAGATGAACTTAAGCATCTTTTTTGTACTTTGGCTTTGATCTTTCTCTCAACCAGACTAAGTATATGAGGTAGATTTGTGAGCCGAGAGGCGAGACCAATTAGTAGCCGAGATGTGAACTTTCCATGCGTCGAGAAATGGTGGATACCTTTAGTAAATCAGACAAGTAACTTAGGTAGAATACCAATAAACGAGAGTTGAGGTTTAGAAACCTAAGAGGGCAAAAATTGCAATTCCGTTACTGACATTATTAAGCCAACAAACGAGAGTTGAGGTTTAGGAACATCAGGTATGGTCAATAGAACCCTACACATAGCTTTCGACATAGAAACATACAACTGCTATATCAACTCGAGGGCCATGCAGACCGCGTATAAAAGTAGGCAGCCCGTGTCAGGTACTGAGAGGCAGAGTTGAAGATGAAATCAGAAACCCTAGAAACACCTTTTTATTATTGATTAAAACCAACTAAATTTACTTTCTGTCATATTAGTTACTATTATTGAATATTGGTAATTAAACACCCCAATTCAACCTTCTTCAACTTCTAGTTTTTAATTAATCCAAGTAAAATTCAGTTAATATTTAAACCGTCATTTGGATCGATGACCATACCATCAATAGGATTGTATACTTGCAATCTGAGTTATAGTGTAGTATAGGTTAAAAGGTATAGCTTGTTATACTAAAACTTTGTTCTATACTTTTGAGTGAACAAGCACTAACTTCAAAATCAATTGAATAAACTTTAAACGACTAATTCAAACCGTTCAAATCGATTTACTTTATGAGTGATGCATTTAGATACAATGTTTTTATATTATCGAGTTATTTTAGTATCAAATCAAGAGGTAAAAATATTAAAAAATAATGTATTAAAATTAACTTAAAAATTCATACATTTGACCGCTTGACTTGATACTAAATAATTTGAAAAATTATAAATTTTGATGTAAATATATAACTAATGAAGTAGATCGGTTTGAACAGTTTGGATTTACTATTTGAAGTCGATTAGATAGATTTTGGAGTTGGTGTTATATAGGCTGAAATGACACTAATGTTATACTAGCCAGACTCTTCGTAAAGTCTTGTTGATTCCATTGGTTCTTCAATTTTAATCTTGCAATTATAATATTCTTGAATTTGCAAACTCACTCATACAATGAAATTGTTAAATACAGTCATTGTATGTTTTGTAAATTAATTAGAATATTGGATATTACATTAGTATGGACTACCCAATCTTGCAAACGATATGTAACCTGACAGTAGCATTGATCCAATGTAGACAATGCTTGATCGCACTGCTTGTGTTGTTTGCAATACTTCTTGATATCCAATGATGAACACGAGATATGATATTATCATTTTTGCAGTTTCATTAATTATGTCTCTTGATCCGTGAGTACTATATTATAATCCATGATTAAACTATTAATTCAATCATGGTGTGCATATATAATATAACTTTATCAAGGGACTCAGAGATATCATAGCTTACTCAACATTCACCAGGATGCGAATAAGGGATATTCGTCCTATTGACATAAGAAAACTACTCAATATAAGTTCTACATATAAAGAAAATACCTTTATAGCTCCCTGTTACAGTGAGCGATTGACACCAACCACTGATGTGCATAACTTAAACAAGAAAATCAAATGTCTCGAACATAAGACAACAACACCACATGAAACATTAGTGACAAAACACAAAATCCTGATAATATTCATGTATAGTCAAACATGTACTCTACCGCTTTATATGTGATATTAAACATGTAACTGTGATATTAAACATGTACTCTACTGCTTTGATCTGTGATAGCTCGATCAAACATTTAATCATTACATTAGTCTCCGGTGTAATTAGTGTCCCTTGTTAATTACTTTGATCAGGAATACTTTAAAGTTCATTACTTTTATTATTTGGTTGCTAACTTACTACACAATCTAACAATTAGATGAATCACAAATAATGCAAATTAAGGCAACAAATTGACTATAGTCAATCAATCATATAAACAAGAATTACAAATAAAATGTTTGCTCTAGGACATCCGACTCATTCACTCTGCACTTACAATTATCGTGAACATGAACCTCATTGATCTTCTTCACAAGTTCATTTATGTTGGTAAAAACTTGATGTGGAGCGAGCTCCTGATTGTGTACAACACGCTTCTCATAAAAAAAATGCCTGCTTCTAAAAAAAAAAGATGCTATCATTGAAATTCTCAACCGAATGCATCATAATAAACAATAAGATATGCAATAAATCTGATCATTTTATATAGCATGCATGATAATGTGTTTTTATAGATTATGTTTATAATATTAAACTGTAAAATTTTCTTTTTAACGATTTTTTTTTTAAAATAAAGAGTTATTAAGTAATTTGCTCCAATTTTAAAAGTATACTTCGTAGGTAGCTGGTACTTCTCCCTTATTTTTGATCAATTGCTCAGTGTTATTGTCGTACAAGATGCGGTAGTAAATAAATCCCAAATAAATATGCATTTTGTCGTACTTTTACTGCACGCTTAGGCAACATTTCAACACTAGTATAAAAGTCTTGTCTTGACTTTTAATATTATAACTGTGAACTAAAATTCAGATTCAGATTCAAATATAATAAACAGACTACAAGAAAAGCCGCATAGAGGACTATGGACCGGGTCCGCTGTCTTGCTTGTTTACAAAGTTTTAACTTTTAAGACAAAGTAAAATGAAACCGTTTAATTAATGTCACTACAGGCGTACAGTTCAACTGTGTAATGCCTGGGATTTTTTTCATAAACCATAATTAAAAAAATTAATGTTACGGAACCAATATGATTACTTTTTTTTTTTTCAAAAACCATAAGAACCGTAAGGTTCCCACGGTCTCAAATTATTATTATTATTTTTTTTTAAAAACAGAATTTTTTTCCAGACCGTTAGTTCCCACGGTCTCAATTTTTTTTATTTTTTTATTTATAAAACATAATTTTTTTAAATTTTTTTATTTTTTGTATTAAAATATTAGAAATATTGAATATATTTCTTTGAAAATAGATGAAATACAATATAATTTGATTTATTAGAAAGACTGCAATAAATAACCCGGATCAATATTTTTCAGGTCGGGTTTTTCGCGGCTGTAAAAAAAATTAATATATTTCTTTATGTGTTATTAGAAAAAAATAAAAATGCTTAGATTCTGAGTTATTGATCCCGGTTCAAAAGTCACTTCTAGGTAATCCAGAAAATATTGTGATCCTTCTAGTACATTTAATTTATAAAAAGTTGTATGTATTTTTGAAAAAAACAAAAACTTTTAAGTTATTTAATGATTGTTATTCAAAAAGAATTCTCAAAATAGATATAACTTTTTATAAATTAAATGTTCTAGAAGGATCACAATATTTTCTGGATTACCTAGAAGTGACTTTTGAACCGGGATCAATAACTCAGAATCTAAGCATTTTTTTTTTCTAATAACACATAAAGAAATATATTAAATTTTCCTATAGCTGCGAAAAACCCGACCTGAAAAATATTGATCCGGATTATTTATTGCAGTCTTTCTAATAAATCAAATTATATTGTATTTCATCTATTTTCAAAGAAATATATTAAATATTTCTAATATTTTAATACAAAAAATAAAAAATTAAAAAAAATTCTGTTTTATAAATAAAAAAAATAAATTTGAGACCGTGTGAACCCCACGGTCTGGAAAAAAATTCTGTTTTTTTAAAAAAAAAAAAAAAAAAAATTTGAGACCGTGAAACCCCACGGTCCTTATGGTTTTTGAAAAAAAACAAGTAATCATATTGGTTCCTTAACATTAATTTTTTTAATTATGGTTTATGAAAAAAATTCTAATGCCTGACCATCAACAACACGCAAGCAACTTGTGGCGCTCACTGTATAGATGTTCGTGTATCGAATTAATTACTGGGCAAATTTAATTGAGTTTAATTAAATGAAAATGTGGTACCAACTTTTCCTTTGTTAAGTTAATGTGAGATAATGGGCCCTTTCTTGGATAATGAGAAATATTGAATTTTACTTGTAGTCGAATAAATTACTGGGCAAATTTCTTACGTCCGTACAAATTAAAAATATAAATTAAGACAAAAATTGCTAATATTGATAGGAAATCAAATCACCACATTGCATTAGTATACAGAAATTGCTTCATAGAGAACATCTAAATCCTCTAAAAAATATTCAACTTATAATTGACCACTTCTAGATGTCAACTTTCCTAGCTACCTCTCTCTGCTTATATATTTAGCTTCTTTTGCTCCCTCTCCTGTTTCATTCCATCACCTATGCACCTACCAAACCATATATCCTTCTCACAAAGAACAAACTAACAAAAGCGGAAAAAAAAAATTACAAGTAGGTCTTATTTTATTTACCTGTGACACTGTCAAAATTTCAAGCTAACCATTAGCGTGCAGCTGGGAACGGAAATCGTGAGCGATATAAGCATGGCTCAGCTGTTATATACTGTATTTTTTGTGGTACTACTGTTGGTACTATCAAGCTCTCAATCTGTGGTGGCAGCAAGAGGTTTGAAAGGGGAGCACTGGTGGCAAACAGACAGCCTCCTGCTCATGGTTTTGCCCAAAGGCGGGCCGCCATCAGGACCTTCGTGTGGCACCAGTAACCCGAGCATCCACTGTCTTCCATAGTTAGTTTAGTTTTATTTTATTTTATTATTTTGGTTGCCAAGGAACTGCTCATATGTAGAGTAATGAAAGAAGAAGGAGAAAGTGTAAGATTATATATATATAATAAAAAAAATGAGGCATTGGAACTCTCCTCATATATATATACACACACACATACATACATATATAGTAGGATCAATGTTTTTCTTACTTTTCTCTTCCCAAATAATAGAGAAATAGGTTTGAGTTTAATTTATGTTACTTAGTATCTTACATCCTGTTTGGATCGATGGAGACTAGAAAGGGGAGGTGAAGAATAGAAGGGAATGTAATGGAATAGAAATGAAGATTAATATATTTAACTTATTCGTATTTGGATGATTATTGAGATAATAAATTTAACTTTCATTTTCATCTTATTTCTTGTTTGATTGATTAAAATTTAGAAGGTTAATGAGAAATTTGATTATTGTTGTAGGTTTGTGATAAAAAACTTATATAAGAATTATATTGGTAAGATATAGGATTGAACATTTGTGTTATTTTTTTTTAAATATTTGCAATAAAATTTCTTTCTATCCGTTACATCTCAAATTAGAAGGAAAACTAATTTTATTAATTACAATGATGTAAAGTTAAACTTTTCACCTCTTATACCCTTCACATTTGATATAATTTTGTCAACAAAACGTGATTCGACGAAAAAATTTCTTTTCTTTCCATTCCCTTCCTTCCTCTACTCTCCATGCAAATAAGGTGTATGGAATATTAGTTACAGAAAAAATAATCGAAAGTGACAGAATAATGCATGATGTAAAAAAATGAAGACTAGGCCCGATGAGTCGATGACCAGATGTCTAATTGAAATTAAAATCCTGTTAATAATATCCTGTGACCATATATGGTGACATAAATTCCAAATTATTCACATAAAAACTCAAAGTCAGAGGATTTGAATTCCAAAAAAGATCCAGTCCCAGGTAATTAATTGAGCTATGACATGTTGGGCGTGATTCTTCGTTTTAACTTGTAATTGATGTGGATATGTCGTCAACAAGCCATGACTTCATACGTGACCTCATATGTGATCTCACTGATGCTCAACTGCTCATAATTAAGTATCATTTGAATCATTGAAGCAAAAAAGAAAAAAAAAACAAGAAAGAAACTATCATTTGAATAATGCGAATATTGATCTTGTGATCTGTATAACGTAGGTGACGGGACTTGCGTATAATTAGGTTACCAAGTAATAGAAGGGCGCCAGTGGTTAAGTCATGTCTAGTAAATAAAAATGATATTCCCAAAGCAGTGATCAACGAGATTACATCAATTATTAGACGATTTTTTTTGGAAAAGTTGGAGAAAAATGGATATTTGGCATATGTCTCATGAGAAAAAATTATACAACCAGTGGAGATGAGAGGCTTAGGAGTGAGGGACTTTCAAGCCATAAATAGTGGCCGGTTTTGAAGCTGTGGGTGAAAATTGTCAAGTAGAAATGTTCTCGAAGGAGTGATTTGTGGCACAGTAAAAAAAGATTATAAATGCACTGGTTTTTGGAAGAGCATGATGAGCCTTTGAGAAATCTTGCACCCATGGGTACAATGGAGAATAGGATGCGGTGACATGTGCGGTGCTTTTGCACTACCTTGGTTTCTAGGGGATCTAAATTGCAAGCCGAATGATGAGAGTCAAAGACAGCCGTTGGTAAAAGATTTATGTGATGCTGAAACTGGTTCTTGGGATATGGATCAACTAGTACAGTGTTTTGGCTATGCAAATTGCATGGAGATCATTGCAAACATAGTATCACCGAACCTGGATGCTACCGGGGAATGTCTCATTTTCAAAAAGGCAAGTAATGACATTTATTCTGTGAAATTGGGTTATGCTTTGCTAAGAGATCTGCATGCTAATCTAACTGTTGGAACAAAAGAGTTGTGGGAGATAGTTTGGCGAAGAGGAGATGTACTTCCAAGAGTACGAATGTTCCTTTAAAAACTAATTCACAAGGCGCTTCCAATAGCTCAGACCATGCAACGCAGATTCCCATCGATAATTGTGTGTGAACTGTGGCACTCATGAAGAGGATGCGAATCACCACTTGCACCAGTGTCAATTTGCTAGAGCTTTCTTCTTAGCAGGCCCTCTAGGACTAATGACGGATGTCTTAAGTGGAAGTATTACACAGGTTCTTCAAGGGGCCGGTGTCAGATAGTTTAGATGATGAGCAATGATTGTTGTATGTCAACTTGATAGGGCCCTATGGCGTTCTAGAAACATATATGAAGGCAAGCAACCTGAAGTCACGCACTCAATTTAGGTCCTATCTCTATTCAATAAATTGGGAATCAAAACTGGGAGCAACACGTTACTTTTGTGTGATGCCGGGTAGGGTGCAGCATGCTGCCACTTTGATAGAAATACAAAATAATTTCTATTGCTATTCAGACGGTTCTTGGAAAGAGGGCTAGTATGGGGAAGTTGGAGTGGTGATGTGGCATAAAGATGAGATGATCTTCTACAAATCTAAGGCTGTTAGGGGATGCTGCCCGCTGCAGGTTGAAGCGATGGCTCTAAAAGAGTCAATTGCCTCAGCACTAACCCATGGGATAGTTTCGTGTTCTTTCTATTCAGACTGTCTCATTATGGGACAAAGCATGTTCAAGTCCGCAACCACCCATAGATGCTGGCTGGCGTGCGTTCGATGAAAGACTTGAAACTTGGAAGTTGTTGCAGGAAAATAAATCCTTTGTGTGTGTTCATGTGCATCGATGCCAAAATGATATGGCTGATAATTTAGCAAAAAAAGGAGATTAAATGGTTGGGACCTTCTAGGATACACCTATAAAAGACAGACACTTTTTGCGAGGATAAAAAATGACTTTTCGTGATGGAGTACCGTTATAAACGTGTTTTTCTATTTGCGACAGAGTCCTGTCATAAATGTATTTTTTCTCTCCCGAAAAGTGCTTACCTTGATTTATAATTAGATATAGCACGGGTGCTGTAATGGGGTAGGCTGGGGATGCCTGATTTAAATTGTTGAAACTCGCTGTCTGATGTAATTGACCTACGGGTTTTCTGATAATAATAATAATAAAAATGATACGTTGCACAATTATATGCTCATTAATTTTGTTCTATTGTAGGAGCAGACATTTTTTGGTCAAGACTCAAGAGTATATTCAAGTATTCATTAATTTTGTCTTTGCAGAGACAATTAATTAATCCTTGAATATACTATTGACTAAAAATTGTTAGTTGATCATAGGGACCATCCAATCAACATATACGTACGGTGCAGATTATATATGCTTATAAAGAGGCGGTGATATATTTTAATTTTTGGAGTCTCTCTATATATATACGGAGAGGGAGAGAGGGGGAGAGAGAGAGAGTACATAAAACTAGGGTGTTCTTAAGTTTATCAATTTTTTTGGTGTACTATGTAAGTCTAAAACTCATCAAATTGACTTCAAATGACAAATTTGAGCTGTTAAAATTCGTCTATCTTACTAGTGATGTGTCTACATGTGAAAATTTTAAACATTAGAATTAATTTAATATAAAGTCCAGCGGTCAAAATTAGAAAGTTAATAAATTAATTTTAATCCATTCACATTTTGAATTTTTTTTGACCAATTGACTCTATCCAAATTTTTTTTTTTTTTTTACATGTAGACCCATCACTCGTAAGGTAGATGAGTTTCAACTGTTCAAATTCGCTGTTTGAAGCCGATTCGATAAGTTTTAGACTTGATACACTTGATAAACTTAAGAACACCCTAGTTCTAATATATATATATATATATAATAGAGTAGAACTAGGGTGCTCTTAAGCTCACCAAAGTTTTGGTGAGCTTAACTCTAAAACTCATAAAATCAATTTCAAATAACGAATCCGAACTGTTGAAATCCGCTTACCTTAGGTGTGATGCATCTACATATGAAATTTTTAAACATTCGAATTAATTTAGTATAAAGTCAAGCGGTCAAAATTAGAAGGTTAATAAATTAATTTTAGTGCATTCATTTTTGAACGTTTTTTGACTGCTTGACTTTATACTAAATTAATTCGAATGTTTAAAAATTTCACATGTAGATGCATCACACGTAAGATAGGCGGGTTTCAACGGTTCGGATTCGTCATTTGAAATTGATTTGATAAGTTTTAGAGTTAAGCTCACCAAAACTTTGGTGAGCTTAAGAGCACCCTAGTTCTACTCTATATAATATATATATATGGCATTCATCCAATAACCACACTATCTCGTATAGTTATCAATGATTTAGTTGTTCATATATACTTCCACCATCTCCAACCTCTCCTCTAATTAAGTCAATTAATTTGGAAAGCTTGTGTGTCATCGATTCAATATCATTTATAGCCCAGTAATGCTCATAACTATGACTAATTGAAACTTCTCAGGCATGAATGATGACATGTCCAATTTAGAAATATTTTTCTCATGATAGCTAGGAACTATATATATGACCACACTAAATTCTAAGTTTTCTAACATAATTCACTGCAAGAAATACAATCTTTTTCGGCGTTTAGAAACACCACTAAATATTTTTTCCAGTGTTTAGCCATGTGCTGTGAATATCAGAGTCAACAAAAACCTTTCCCAATATTTACAGGCTTTTTTGTCGGCGTTTAAGAAGCATAGGATTTTTTCCGGTGTTTGGAGACTTTTTTTTTTTTTCTCTCTGGTGTTTAAGAAGTGTCGTTCAAAATATGACTTTCTTGGCGTTTGCGAAACACCACCAAAAGGTTTGACATAAAGAAAAAAACATTTAGGTTTCTCGACATTTCTAAAAAAATTAAGATATGCAATAAATAATAAATCTGATAAGGCCATGTATCAAAGCCTCATAAAAAGCCCTCCTAAAAGTCAAGTTAAGCAAAAGCCCGGAAATGACACATCCGGCCTCTCCCGGCCTCGGAAAGCAAGCCTACCGACCAAATTTATAAAAGTCTCAAAAATTGGAACCGACTAAAGACCAATCCGGTCTACCGACCAAACTTATAAAATGCCTAAAAATCAGGAACCAACAAGAAAGCCTATAAATATCCCCGAGGTTCCCTGAGGATGGAGGCCTGGAAAAAACAGGGAATAGACATACGTAAAGGATAGAGTAAATGTACCCACGAGATCTAGATCGGTTAGAAGGAAGAAACACAGTAACTCCTGATTTACCACGTGAGGACTAAGCCTCCCGCTTAGGACTCGCCAATCTCACTTACGCCTTTAAACCCGGGATAGTTTGGGACGTATCAAAATCTCATCATTTTGTATAGCATGCATGATATTGTACCTTTTTTTAATAAGTTGGAGGTCAAATCATCTAACAATTTAATATCCACACAAATAATATTTTTTTACGGATTTCGAACAAAGAACATTACTTTTACCACTAGAGTAAAGGTTGATTCTCGATATTATGCTTTTATAGATTATGTTTATAATATTAAACTAAATTTTTTTATTTTAAACGATTGTTATTTTTTTTAATAAATATAGAGTTATTAAGTAATCACCTCCTATTTTAAAAGTATATATTCTTTGTAGGTAATTGGTACCTTACTACTGATTTTTTTTAAATAAAATTCCTTTTAATTATTTCAACAGAAGAAGTCCTCTTTGGACGGAAATTAGAAAACTAGCTTCCACCGATCCTAGCTAGGGATCGGTGGAGCAAGAAAAACCCAATCTACACCGGCTCTAGGGACCGGTGGAGTCAGTTTTGCACCAGCCAATAGCCTTGCCACAGAAGATCCCTTATCTATACCTCTTGATTCCGAATTTCACCTCACAGCTGCTCATCTCTCTTCCTTTCCTCCTCTTCCTCTGAATTTTTTTTTCTTCTTCTTCTTCTTCTTCTTCTTCTTTTTTTTTTTTTTTTTTCTTTTTCTTTTATCCTCTCAATATACTCAACCATTTCTCCATCCAATTGTTTCAAAATTTCTGGATCGTCTAAGAGAATTAGGAACTCTTCAGATCTACAATTTTGACAAGGTAAAAATCCTTCTTTTTATATATATTTTTATTTTAGTTGAATTAAAATGAATAACTAATTTAATTTAGTTTGTTTAGTATATTTTGATTGTTTTTGTGAAATGTAGTGTTAAATTAGTATTTGGTGTAATTTAGTGTTGATTTGAAGTATATTTAGTAATTTAGTGGTAATGTAGTGTAATTTAGAGTTTATTTGATGTTAATTTAGTGTAATGTAGTGTTAATTTAGAGTTTATTTGATGTTAATTTAGTGTAATTTAGTATATATGTAGTATAAATTTGTGTAATTAAGTGTTCATGTAGTATAATGTAACTTTTTAGTAATATGTATTATAATTTTTATAAAATTAGATAAATGTGTGATGACTCTCCTAAATTTTAAAATTAGATAAAATTATAAATGTGTAAAATTAGTAATATGTAGTATAAATTTGTGTAATTAAGTGTTCATGAAGTTTATTATTAAAATCAAAATTAGATGATATGTTGTTTACATATAGTTAAATTTTGATTATTGTAGCTATATGCTTGAAAAAATATTTATTTATATAATTATGTGTGATGACTCTTATTAGTTGCAAAAATATTTGTTTATCAAATTTTCTAACAGAGTCAATGGATAATCTGGATTATCTGGAGTTGTTGAAATTAGCAACACAAAACCACAGGGCATGGCAAGTTCGTGATATGGTACTTTTGATTATATTTATTAATTATTTGTTGCAAATAAATATTATATGAAGTATTTGAAGGGTTTATAATGTTTAATTCTTTTTGGCAGCCTACCTTTACATTACAGGTAAATTCACATCAGACTAGTATTGCTTACAATAGTTGGATGAACGATGCTCTGAAAAGGTTAGGGTTGTAACAAATTGCTCGCGTTAATGATTGTAAGATTGATCCGCATTTGATTAGTGCTCTGGTTGAGAGGTGGAGGTCGGAGACCAATACATTTCACCTACCTGTCGGTGAGATGACAGTGACGTTGGAAGATGTTGCATGTCTATGGGGCTTACCGATTAAGGGTAATTAACTAATTAAAGTTGTTTATCGGTTAATTTAATTAACTATTTATTAAAAGTGAATTGTTGATTGTATAATTCTTTTAATTTGTAGGTGACCCGATTACTGACACCAGTGATACTGGTTGGAACCCATACTTAGAGTTTGATCTAGAGGCTGATCCTTTTATTTTTTACAATCACCTTTATGAGACAATGCCATATAAAAATAGGATTTATAATCCTAACACACCGAAAAAACGATTGTCCGTCTCTACTTATGCGCTTAGACTGAAACGGTTGTGGGACCAATTTATTTTACCCCTTAGAAGCTTGGCACAATGATGAGACAGTTGCACAGTACACCCTAGATTTTTGTATGGATTTATTCGGGTCGGTTCTGTTTCCAAATTCAAGTGTGGATGGAGTGTTGTTCTAGCAATAATCCTTTTAGTCTATTTGACTAATTTGCAAAAACATACAATTATTGAATTTTACGATTTCTTCTATTTTAGAATTATGCAGGTTCAAGTCAAATGGAATTGCAATATGGAATACTTGAACTGAAGAAATCATGAAGACTTATCAAGAATGTAAATTGTAAAATCTAAACTTGGTAAAGTGTTTTTGATGTTGTTTCAACAGGATAAAAACGTTGGTAACGTTTGTAAAACGTTATAACGATTATACCTTAAGAAAACGCTGTGAAACAACTCGATCAAAGTCAAAAAAAGTAAAAAAAAGTCAAAAAACGGTGCTGTAACGTTTTAAAACGTTGGTAACGTTTTCTGAACGTTTTAATTAATTTCCAAACTTCAGAAATTCCTGATTTTGATCAAGTTTTTTACAGTGCAAAACGTTATGTAACGTTTTATAAACGTTGTAACGTTTTTGAAACGTTTGTGTAACGTTTTGGTGCAGCTCTCGGACTTTTGAAGGCTCATAAAACGTTACCAACGTTTCTGGAAAACGTTGTAACGTTTTAGCTCAATCAGCTCATTTTTGAGCTGCCACTATAAATAGACCGAAGGGATCACTTTAAAAAAAAACCTAGCCGTCCCTAAACTTCAAAAGAGGCGATTTTCTGAGAGCTTGGTTCCACCATTGTTGATTGAGCTTAAAACTTCAATATCTCTCAATCAATCTCAAACAACCTCAAATCCACTTCACTAATCTCTAGTTAGATTAGGTTAGAGTGATCTATTGAGTGTTTCTCTTGTTCTCGAGTTGCTCGTGTGACTTCCCTTGGTTGTAAGGGCTCGCCGGCGCTCATCTCTCGTTGGCCGTGACTTCCCGTTTTGTAAGGGCTCACGGTTCACAATTGTAATCCTTTCATATTGGGTAATAGAAAGGCGCACCTAGAAAGAGGTTGCGACGCCCCGGAGACGTAGGCCATTGTTTTGCCGAACTCCGTTATCATCCCGCGTGTCAATTTCTCTAAACTCATCTCTTTTACTTTCAATTGCAATTTATTTTCAGTTTTTGTTCATTTAGAGGTGCATTAAGAATAACAAAGTGGTATCAGAGCAAGTTACTCAAATTAAGACACACTTAATTAGAGTTAGATCAACTTGTCAAATGGCACCCTATAGACCCGTGAAGGAACCCCTAATTTTTGGCAATTCGACCAAAAATTTTATGCATTGGAAGAAAACCATGATCAATTATTTAAACATTCTTGAGTTATGGGATGTGGTTAACAAGGGGTATACACTAATATTCACTACCACTACCACCGACATTAAAATCGAGACTCCCGAATCCAAACAAACCAAGAAAGACAATGATCTTGCAATTAATGCCATAATTAACTTGGTTAGTGAATCGGTTGCCTTAATCTTTGGTAGCTCTTCAACCGCAAAAGAAATGTGGGATGCTCTTGTAAACCGGTATGAGGGAAATACCCAAATTAAACGAACCAAATTAACCGGTTTAGAAGCCAAATTTGAAACCTTTAAGGTTGAAGATGGCGAAAGCATTGAGGATATGTATAATAGACTTATGCATATCCAAAATGAATTTACCGAGTTGGGAGAACCGCTTTCTAACAATAAAATTATAGGGAAGCTATTGAGGATCATGCTCATGAGAGACAAATGGTCCGGCTTGGTGAGTGCGCTAGAAGCAATTCAAGGCACACATGACTCACTCACACCGGATGACCTCTATGCACACTTACGAAGCTTCGAAGAGAAACTTCGGCAATCCGGAAACCCAAAGCAAAGTTCAAAATTCAAAACCATGGCATTTCCGGCTCAAAACCGAAAACCTTCTAGCTCCTCAAACACTTGTCTCTCAAATGATTAATTTATAAACAAAATTGATCATAAGACCTCCAAAAATACCATTCTCCTATCCAAAATGTTTCAACACATGCTTGATCTCGAAATAAATTACAACAAGGAACGAGAAGAGAAGAATAAAAGAGTGACGTGCTTCGCAGGTCATAGAAAAGGGCACACCACTCAAACTTGCTTCCAATTGGATGGGTACAAGGCCAAGAAAAAGGCTAAAGCCTTGCAAGCCTTATTCTCGTATGAGAGCGAGGCCGAGCAATCCAACACGGAGTCGAAAAATGAACAAGAGACAAACCTTGCATTGATGGCAAGTGTAGATGAAGGTCTCTCGGCAATTGATGTCGACTCGATTATCGCAAGCAAGAATATCACTGATGAGATCACCATCGAATTCCTTAAAGACCTTGTCAAATCAAGAAACATCAACAAGGAAGGTGATGAAATTGAAGCCTCAACTAGCTCCGCTAATGAGGTACATTTAAGTTTTGGTCTTAATGATCTTGATACCGAAGATGAATTGACCGATGAGGAAGAAGGTGGTGAAGAATATAATGATTCAATTGATGAGACCAAATATGACTTGTGTACCAATCGGTTAGAAACCAATGATACAAGCAATTTCACAAATGAGATTCTAACACGGTATGATGATGAACCTAGGTGGCAATCTCTCCTTGATGAGTCCAATAGAATTTTGGTTGAAAAGGAAGGTATTATTCAAAAATTGATTGCTAAAAATGACATGTTAGAATGTGAAGTTAGAAATTTAAAAACATCGCACATAGGTGAAATAGGCATATTAAAGGTTAAAGTTCAAACCTTAGAGACCGAAAATAGGGCATTAAGGTCTCCTAGTGAATATTCAAATGTCACTAGTCTAGATCCTTATTATGTGAGTAATTTGATACATGATCAATCTTATCATAAAATAGATAGAGTTGGTCTTGGATTTGAGAAGGATAAATTCTCATTTAAATTCAATCACATACAAGACCCAAAAGAAAAAGGGAACATTCTCAAACTTCAAGTATTCCAAATGCCAAACTTAAGTTTAATTGTGAGCAATACTCAACTTATCAATTCTTTACCAAAAAGGGTTTAACTCCCTTGAACAAGGAGTCATCCAAATTGAAGTCTTCTCATGCCTCAAATGCTAAACAAGATAAAAAGTCACCAAATTATGCATTTAGGTATAAGTACAATAAAAGAAATTTCAAGAACAAAAATACTTTTCAAAATAGTAATAAGAACATGTTTAATCCAAAAGGGTCAAACAAAACTTATTTCAAAGGACCCGATGGATGGTTTTATGAACTTAAAAATAAAAATGCTTTACAAAACCAAACTCAAAGAAATGGTGTAGCTAGAGATGTTCCCCAACATCATAATCGATTTGATTTCAACAAAACTAAGAGTGTCACATCTAAAGTTGCAAATAGGTCTCATGATAGTCGTAGGTGTAGCATGCATGAAATTAAGCATCAATACCAATCCGCTTTCAAGCAAGGTTCTATTGCTCAAAAGCCATCAATTACATTTTGTAATTATTGTTGCAAAATTGGCCATACCTCCTTAGAGTGTAGGTTTAGGAATGGAGACAACAACTCAAATGTTGTTTGGGTTCCTAAAGTTAAACTAGCTTAGATTCATACATAATCTCCCCTAATTTATTCAATTTGCCAAAAATCAAGGGGGAGATTAAACAACGTATGTGTTAGTTACTAACTCAACAATAACTAATATATACTATTGTAGGAGTGATTGATTGCATCTCATAAACAAAATGCTTGGATCATTGATAGTTGTTGTTACACACAAATATTATGCGCAATCTAAACTCTGCATAATTATGAAATTCGCTTCCGCTACATACCAATTATGTGTGACAACACTAGTGCCATAAAACTAAGCAAAATAAAAATATTTGTGTTAGCTATGACTCATACATATCGACACCAAAAACCAAATTGTCAATATTTTCACGAAATCCTTGAATTGTTGAGTCTCATGAATTGTGAACTTGTTAAGGGTTTGAATGCAAAAATGTTAATTGCTTGAATTGCTATATCTTAGTTAATTTGGTATTTGTTGTTGGTATGTATGAGATGTATGAATTATTTGAATTGTGTGAATTGATAACTTGTCAAGGGTTAAATTGCAAAATTGTTGAATGAGTAGAATTGTGTATCTTAGAATCTTGACAAGTTGTGTGATATATAGAAATGCATGAATTGAATTATTTTATATGAATTGATATGCATTGAATTGATTTGTCGATTGATAATCATTGCTTTAAAATTGCGACATTTAAATGGATTTGTAAAATGTTTGACATGAAGTATTAGAGTAATCCCTCAATTTTATCTCATTTGTGAATTATCGGTATCATATTACTAAATTGAGGGGGAGTGCATATTTTGAGGGGGAGCACTCTTAATTTGTGCTAATTTTTCTCCCTTTCGTCGATTTCCAAAAAGGGGAGAAATTGCTAAACGTGCAAAATAACAATTGGGTAAACCAAATTGAAAAAAAAAAAAAAAAAAATTCTCATTTATGCACTTACTCACATTGTATGTTTTTGCAAATCGTCAAAAGGGGGAGATTGTTGTTCTAGCAATAATCCTTTTAGTCTATTTGACTAATTTGCAAAAACATACAATTATTGAATTTTACGATTTCTTCTATTTTAGAATTATGCAGGTTCAAGTCAAATGGAATTGCAATATGGAATACTTGAACTGAAGAAATCATGAAGACTTATCAAGAATGTAAATTGTAAAATCTAAACTTGGTAAAGTGTTTTTGATGTTGTTTCAACAGGATAAAAACGTTGGTAACGTTTGTAAAACGTTATAACGATTATACCTTAAGAAAACGCTGTGAAACAACTCGATCAAAGTCAAAAAAAGTCAAAAAACGGTGCTGTAACGTTTTAAAACGTTGGTAACGTTTTCTGAACGTTTTAAAACGTTGGTAACGTTTTAATTAATTTCCAAACTTCAGAAATTCCTGATTTTGATCAAGTTTTTTACAGTGCAAAACGTTATGTAACGTTTTATAAACGTTGTAACGTTTTATAAACGTTGTAACGTTTGTGTAACGTTTTGGTGCAGCTCTCGGACTTTTGAAGGCTCATAAAACGTTACCAACGTTTCTGGAAAACGTTGTAACGTTTTAGCTCAATCAGCTCATTTTTGAGCTGCCACTATAAATAGACCGAAGGGATCACTTTAAAAAAAAACCTAGCCGTCCCTAAACTTCAAAAGAGGCGATTTTCTGAGAGCTTGGTTCCACCATTGTTGATTGAGCTTAAAACTTCAATATCTCTCAATCAATCTCAAACAACCTCAAATCCACTTCACTAATCTCTAGTTAGATTAGGTTAGAGTGATCTATTGAGTGTTTCTCTTGTTCTCGAGTTGCTCGTGTGACTTCCCTTGGTTGTAAGGGCTCGCCGGCGCTCATCTCTCGTTGGCCGTGACTTCCCGTTTTGTAAGGGCTCACGGTTCACAATTGTAATCCTTTCATATTGGGTAATAGAAAGGCGCACCTAGAAAGAGGTTGCGACGCCCCGGAGACGTAGGCCATTGTTTTGCCGAACTCCGTTATCATCCCGCGTGTCAATTTCTCTAAACTCATCTCTTTTACTTTCAATTGCAATTTATTTTCAGTTTTTGTTCATTTAGAGGTGCATTAATAACATGGAGTCCCTGCGATGCATTTGCAATTCATCAATGATCTAGAGACTCCACGAGAATACAAATGGGGAGGTGCTGTTCTTGCACATATTTATCGAGAGTTGTCACGTGCTTGCCATGTAGGGGCAGACACGATAGCGGGTCCGATGTTGTTGTTACAGATTTGGTCATGGACTCGATTTACTGTTGGTCAGCCTATACACCGATCAGAGCCACCTCTCTTCGATGGTATTGATGAGGATACGAGGAATGCTTTCGGTGTGAAGTGGACCACTATTCATTTCTGGCCAGACAACCCTCACTTAGGTAAAAAGATTTATAATTTGAAATAACTTCCATAGATTTATAATTGTTTTTTAAAATTTATATTTTTTTGACAGGTGGTATAGCCACGTATAGAGATAACTTCAATAGACTAGCTGATGAGACAGTTAACTGGCGACCATACGTTGATTACTATGATCAGTTACCTCGACATGTCCGATGACAAAAGAGGTATTGGATGAGCTGCGGTTACGTGATCCATTTTTGGATGGTGGAGTTTTAGCATGTGGATAAGGTCATGCGCTAGTTTGGTAAGTACCAAGAGATCTGATGAGTATTTTGGATATAGGATTTTATGCTTGTTTTTATACTTTTTAGACTTTTAAATTTATAAATCTAAATACTCAAAGAAAGGTAAGTTATAAGTGCACAACCTATCATTATAGTACTTTGGGTATCGATCCACATGAAAATCGGGAAATACTAATCTTTTACTCTATTGATTCATTTCAGATTTGTGCAAGAAAGTAAATGTTGGTTGGGGGTTTGTTTGTTCTAACTTCCTAAAGTTTGAGTTCAATACCCGAGAAGAGGAGGTTTAAAACAATAAAAGTAAAAAAAAGAAAGTAAAATAGAATCTTGGTTGCTTTCAAGAATTGAAAAGATCTAGGGGCATTCGGTTTACAATCCCTTGCTAATTCTATCTATTCGATTTTCTTTGAATTCATGTATGATTTAATGAGGTTTTTAACCTAAAGTATTAAAAAGGGTCACTTTCGTAAATTAATAATGTGCCTAGATAGTTTTAGACTTCACCGTCGTTCATCACCCTAGCTATATAGACCCATTAAGCTCTTGTTAGCTCATTTCAAGTAATTATTGATATAAGTAATTTGGTGAGGTAGGGTAATGTTCCTCGAATTTTAGGTGCTGTCACCATCCTAAAAGGATATTTAACAATCTTTTGCACACAAAATACATATCAATACTTAGTCAATCTAGGTGTCCTAAGTAGGGGTTTGACTTCACTTTCGTTCATCACCAAACCCGAACCCTTAATTTCTATAGTTCCGAATATGGATATCAAAGTGCGGTCGTTTCTAATCCAAATTCTAAGGTATTTGTGTTCATAATTTGGTATTCTCCTCTCATTCTAACTTCTTTGGATTCTTTGCATTACAAATAAATTCCAAAGCATCACTACTTCGATTGCAAGTACTAAATTATGTAATCAACACAAATGATAAATCACAGAAATTAACAATCAAATTCCATAAAATAATCATAATAAAAATAAATGACCAAATAAGATAAAATTAAACAAGTTCATGCAATGACCTAAGCCACTCTAGAGAAAACTAGCCTCTCATGGACATGCAAGTATTCAACAAAGAATTCATTACAAAGATTGGCATAAAATAAAGAGAAATTAAGTAGAGAAATAGATTACACCCTTCTCTGGATGAAGAACCCTTATTCTTACATTTTTCTTGAAATCTTATTTTTCCTCCTTGAATTGCTTCATTGATTTCAGAATTTTATGCTAAGTATTGGTGGAGAAGAGATTTTGAGAGATGAGATTATCTTTGCGAAGAGATGCCTTGAATGGAGAATGAACTCCCCTTTTATAGCTAAAGACCATGCCTAATTTAGAGGCTAGAATGTGGGGTTAGTGGGTGTTATCTTTACATGTTTTCCAGATTTGTCATGTCTAATTTTAGCCCTTGAAACATGGCCAGCAGTTCTGAAAATAGAAAAACGCATCAAAAACGCATTTTGAGGCTGTATGCGACCAAAGTGTGTTCACACTATACTTCTCAAGTTGTAGATCTTGTCACTAGCTTTTCGAAAAGTTGTCATATGCCTAAAACGGAGTTACGAGTCAAAAGTTATGGTTATTTTAAGTTTAGGCTCCAGTTCTGCGTTCTGCTCAGTGCGTCTAGGCCACTCGCACTGAGCTCGAATTTTTTCTGCGCAACCAGTTTTCGGCTGCATCGAAATTCCTGCATCCGCACGAATTTTGATGCATAGCTTATTATACATTTTTAAAATTGACGTGCGTCTAGAAATCCATCTAAGTACTTAGTGCGGTCGTATCGCAATCCGTGCGTCCGCACTAGGCATTTTTCTTCATTTCTTGCAAATTAAAACCAAGCAAACGCAGTAACTTGATTCTAGGTGTATTATATTCTTTTTATATTCAAAATACAAGATATTTGGTGTTATTTCGTGATAAAAATTAGATCGAATATGTATATAATTTAGGTCTATCAAGATCCCGCGTCCTCCTTCTCTACTATGGGATGAGATCAGTTATTTACAAAAGACGTGGTATCACGATGACAATTCAACAAGGGATGGTTATTGGGCAATTATTCTTAGTGAGTTCATCGAGAAGCCTACAGTATTAAATGGAAAGCAGAGACCATATTACATGGGGAGGCATCACATGTACATGCATTGATTCAATGCGCGTGGTATGAGATCAGTGTATCTATCAGATAACAATTCGCAAGCTCTACAGCATCAGGCTCCCCTGCAGACAGGAGATGTTGCAACACTGACATACATTCCTCATGGTCATAGGCATTCCTATGTGGTTCGTACATTAATTTTTATTTTCAAACAAACTGGATATTTCAATATTAATGTGCAATATGTCATAGTTCAAAATGTGTTATGCAGATTTCTTGAGAGATACAATTCACTATGCAAGCATTAGACATGGTGAAGACCTCGGGACAAGTGGCATATGGCAAGATGATGCTCAAGAATAATCGTGACATTATGGAGGATATTGATCAGATCCACATCTTTCGAGGCATTTTAGATAGTGCTGGGATCCCTATGGACTTGGACATGATCAATTTAGATGATGATTTTCCTGATCAGAATTATTGTCGCCCTACAACTTCATAGCCAACCCGGATGTGGGACAACTTCATGAGCGGCACAGAGCATGGATCTATATTTCAGTTCATGATCAATGAACTAATAGGAGGCTTTAGTATATGGGACCTGATAGAGCCATGTTCCCAAGGCCCTTTTAACTTCAATCTAGGCTACGAACAAGGCTGGGATTCGGACCTTATTTTAAGATCAACCCGGGATAAACATGCAAAACCTAATATTAACGCTCGTAATAGCAAAAGCCCAAAATAGGCCAACATTAATGGATCGTGATAATATTACAATAAGTTAAAGCCTTGAAGTCACCCAACTAGCGACATAACCATCACGACGTCAGTTATGGCATAACCGCACATGACACCGGTTACCATATAACTACCAACAAGGGCGGTTATAAGGCGACAATTTTCACACGATCTCATAACTAACAATGACCTGGCATACGCGCAAGGCGATTCAAGGGTTAGAGGTCAGACTATATAAAACCTTTCCTTTTACAAGACAAGGGAAGACACTAGGCAATACTCACTTACACACTCACACACCTCGAAAATATCACAGGCCAGAGTTCTATATTTCTGAGATCTCCGCAAGCTTTACCTAGCCTTCTCTTAACTTAGAAACTCGAGATTTTCTTAAATCTCTCAAGTCGTCCTCCGACTTGGGAAATCCGAGAACATCTCCTAGTCCGACAAACCACATCTCTCGGCCTATGATCTCTAGTAGGACGAGCCAGCACAAGCCCTTTTTTAGCATACAACCCATTCCTCCGAGATAGCCCGTATTAGGACCATCCACTGCAGATTTGAGAAATCTTACAGCAAATTATGCTCCATCCACTTCAGGTCCACCTCTTGGAGTATGTACAAGGCAACCTACTAAGCCATACACTCCTGGGACTGACGCCCTTGGACCATCGCGTGCACGCCCTTGGATCCCTCGTATACCAAGGTGCTGGTTCGAGACAACACATATTTTTCCTGACTCGACAACATTGATATCCAACCAATTCATAAACCAACCCCAATTTTCTATAAACTCTTTTTCACAAATTGCAAATGCAAGTGGCAAGAGTTGTTGCTCTGCGTCGTAAGCACAAGCTATAAAACATTTACCCTTGTATCTTCCGGATAAGAACCCGGCATCAACACTGATAACGGGTCGAAGATGAGGCCATGCTTCAATGCATGACCCAAATACCCATGCAACCCAGTTGACAATATTGATATTAAAATTGTCTGATGGTTCATGTTCTAGTAGGTACTGTGTACTTGGATTAGATGCTTTGATGGCACCCAAAAACAATGGCAGCACCTCGTAAGATTTCTCCCAGCTTCCAAACAAGTCGGCAATTGCAAGTTCTCTACCTCTTCATAATTTGTTATACAAGGGCACTACTGCCCCAAATCTAAATTTAACCAGATGCTTGACCCCTTTAATGCTTAACTCCATATCATCTTTCAAAGCCGGTTTAATAATATCAGCAATTACTCTGGTAGTCATTTGATGACTATCCAACCTTTTAGCACTTTCAAAATATGTGTGGATAAACGGGTTGGTGGAAATTGTCCATGCACCTGTTGGTACTACAATTTTATACAATTTCCATTGATATTTAGAAGATTTATATGTAACTCTATACTTAGTTTTGCTGCTGTTTAGCACGATTAACTTTGTGTTTTTGGGTAGGCAAAAATCAGTAAGTTCTGATATTAGTTTGGCTTTGGATACAAATATTTGAGCTTCAGCAAATTTTTCATCTAACCTGGGGGGTTCGCAAAAAATGCACGATCCTTGTATGGCATTGGCAATTCATCGTGGAATGATGAATATGGATGCCTAACTCCTCGATTAAGGAATGTGATCGACTTGTGCCAATCCTTCAATATTTCTCGAGCGTTCATTTCAGCCTCATATTCATCCATATCTGCGTCCCATGCTTCAGCTGCATCATTATCATCAAAAGAACTTGTATCAGATTCTGTATCTTGATTTGATTACTCACAAGAGTCATCACTAGCCTGAACCAGAGATGTGTATGTGGGTACAGGTACATTTCCCGAGTTAGGATCAAAGTCGGTCTGAACCAATGGTGTGTTACTACCTCCAGGCAAACTATATGGACACGGATAATAACTAATTTGGTTTGTACCTTGGTGCGCCTCAGCTACAAATTCTATAACCTTAAATCCAGCCACTTGAGCTGCAGTTTGTTTAATGACATTCCAAGTTTCCTCATTTTCTATCCGAAATAGTGAGAAATGGTACGATCCGGGTTGTGCTGTGTTCATATGTACCTTGATTGTCAATTTGACTCGACTCGAAAGCAATTTAAGTCCAACGTATATTTGCCATCTTATAATAGCAAAACTGGTAGAATTAGATACGGTAAAAGTAAATGCAGCCCCTATGTCATAACCAACACCTATTGAAGTGCTTTGGAGGTTACCACCATAATTCACATTGATCAATAGCAATGACATTTTGCTGAACAAAAATCAAACACTAAATTAACTCCAAATATTTTTCAATTTTACAACACTAAATATAAACATATGAGTAAAAAAAAAAAACTCACAATAATAATCAGAAGACAATGCTGAGTACAATGGTGGTGGCGATCTGTTCATATGGCAACTCCTCTTTTTAATTTGAAAAATACAAAATAATGAAAAATAGAAGAAAGAAGAATGGAGCTAGGTTGGGAAGGGAAGAAGAGAGAAGAAGAATGGTGTGGCTGGCCTCAAGATAAACCATAAACCTACACCGATCCACAGGATCGGTGCAGGTATTTGGTATGGCCTTTTGTGCAGTATGTTATGGCTGGTGCAAAACTGGTTCCACCGGTCTCTAGGACCGGTGTAGATTGGATTTTTCTTGCTCCATCGATCCCTAGGATTGGTGGAGGCTAGTTTTCTAATTTCCACCCAAAGAAGACTTGTTCCGTTAAAATTATTAAAAATAATTCTATTTAAAGAAAAATCCTTACTACCCTATCCGTACTTTTTGATTAATTCCACAGTGTTATTGTCGTGTAAGATTTAGTAATAAATAAATCTCAAATAAATATGTATTTTGTTAGTACTTTTCATAGTAACAGCATTCGCGTTTTATTCGCGAATAAAACGTTTTCTTGATACTATCAAACCGAACAGCGTATAATACGCTTGACCGAACTTTTACCGTGTAATTCGCGAATAATTTGCGAGATTTATGAATTTTACGAACAATTCGCACTCTCTGCTGGTCCCAATTCTCCTTTACAAAAAGGCTAGCTGTGAGCTATTTCTCTTCTACTTTCATAGCAGTGGGGCCCATCACGTGGGGTGAGGCATGTTTTTTGAAAAAAAGTTAGCAGATGTATATATAATTTTAATTTTGAGTGAGACAAGTGGATATGGTAGGAATAAAAGTTAATTTTTGGTGAATTGCTATAGTTATTGTCTTATAATTTGATTTGATTTCTATTTTTTTAAAAAAAGGAAATCTGTTTTATTAATATAAATTGCAAAATTTATAAGTCATTCCGAATTATTCCCGAATTATACCCGAATTATACTAATTTGGTGTTTACAAAATCGAATCATTCCCGAATTATTTCCGAATTATTTCCGAATTATACCTGAATTATACCCGAATCACGAATTTTTGACTCTGCCGAATCTTTCCCGAACTATTAACTTTTACTGCACGCTTAGGCAACGTGGATTACATTTCAATGCTTGTATAAAAGTCTAGTCTTAACTTTTAATATTATAACTGTGAACTAAAATTCAGATTCAAATTCAAATATAAGAAACGGACTAAAAGAAAAGCCGCGTAGTGGACTATGGACCGGGTCCATTCTCTGGCTTGTTTACAAAGTTATCAGAAAAGTAAAATGAAACTGTTTAATTGATGTCACTACAAGCGTACAGTTCAACTATGTAACGGACAACCACCAAAAGCACACTAGCTTTCAGTTTACTTGTGGTGCTCACTGTATAGATGTTCGTGCATCGGGTTAATTACTGGGCAAATTTGATTGAGTATTTGAGTGTACTAAAAATGTGGTACCAATTTTTCTTTTGTTAATTTAATGTGAGATAACGGAACGTTTATTTGGATAAAACATGAGAAATATTTTACTCCCGGACAAATTAGAAACATAAATTTTAAAAAAATTGCATATATTGTTTGGAAATCGAATCACCACATGCATTAGTGTACAGAAATTGCTTCAGAGAGAGAATCTAAATCCTCTCAAAAGTATTAACTTATAATTGACCACTTCTTTATGTCAATTTGCCTTCTTTTGCTCCCTCTCCTGTTTCATTCCATCACCTATATATTCACCAACCAAATAACAAAAGGGGAAACAAAATATTACAAGTAGGAATTATATATTTTATTTACCTGTGACCGCTGTCTCAATTTCAAGCTAACTGTTAGCGTGCAGGGGGGAACGGACATCAGATATTGTGAGCGCGGTATATTTAATTAAGCATGGCACAGCTGCTATATACTGTATTTTTTGTGGTACTAATATTGCTGGTAGTGTCAAGCTCTCAAGGTGTGGTGGCAGCAAGAGGTTTGAAAGGGGAGCACTGGTGGCAAACAGACAACCTTCTGCTCATGGTTTTGACGAAATCTGGACATTCATGTTTCACCGGTAACCCGAGTAATACCAACTGCCCATAGTCAGTTTTGTTTTATTTTCATTTTTTCTTGTTGCCAAGGAGCTGCTCATAGCGTCATATGTAGATCAGTAATAATGAAAGAAAAGAGAGAGAAAGTCTTTTTTTTTTTTTATATATATATAAGTAGGGTCGATGTTTTTGCTTACTTTTCTCTTCCCAAATAATAGCTAGAGAAATAAATTCAAGTTTAATTTCTGTTGCTTTGTATCTTAGTGTAATTAGTACAGAACCTCCTGCACTGTCTTTCGGATTTTCATTTGAGGCTTCTTCTTCTTCTTCTTCTTTATTGACAAATTAAAACAAACAACTTTTGATCATGGGCGATTTAACATAAGAGAACCTATAGTTGAATATTAAAACCTCTAAGCATCTAAGTCTTCATATAATGCTTTAAAAGTGATAGCGTGCCAATCAAAATTAATAAATAGATCGTAATAAATTCTAATTTTGTATGAGTTTTTTTATGTCTAACTATTTTGTCCAGTATTTTTTGTTAAGGTACATAGTCGAATATACTATTGGAAATTTAATCAGCATTTTTTGTTAAGCTCATTAATGGACTGACGTCATACCGTTAATCATGTTAATTTCATATTAATATAGGTCATCAATTATTATAATTATTAATTTTCTCATTGAACTCACAAATGATAATTACCCTTTATTTTAGTTGGTCGATCAACATTATACTAACTATTATTAACTGAATGATCGATTGCATTGTGTGAGATTTTGTGAGAATTGAGACTCCAGCAAAAGTAGGATTTTGCCTACTTCAAAAAAAACAAGGAAAAAAAAAAGAGAGAGGAGAGAATTGAGCTGAAAGACCGATCGACACATGATAATTTCATTTTTCTCTACTATAAAAGGAGATGTGGTCTAATTGTCTTCGAATAAAAAAAGATCGTCGCGAGTTCACGGCACAGGCCACGTGCGCTGAATACTTCTCTACTCTGATGATAGCATTCACGATTGCGCGCATTAATACATTTCATTTTTTGTAACATATATAGCTTGCATATATGAATAATTACATGAATTCCTCTTTTCCAGAAACAATATCAGAGAAGCAATATTGGAGAAAGATTGTATTGTATTCCTCATTAATTCTATAGTCTTTCTTTTCTAGTTCCATACGTAGTTCTTGTGTCAATTTTTATGAATATAAATACTCAGAAGGTAAGATATAATTAATACTTGAAAAATAGTATATTAATACTTTGATATGCAACTTGTCAGGGACGGATCTAGAATTTTCATCAGGGCCGGGATGAGGGATGTGTGTGTGTGTGTGGTGGTGGGGTGGGGGGGGGGGGGGGGGGGGGGGCAGAGATATTGAATCAGATTTAAATAGCTAATCGAGTTTAAACCCATTAACTAATTGGGTACTCGATAAAAAAATAATGATTTAACTTATACTTTTCAATGCTTTGACATATAATTTATGATACTCTAACTTATAATTTTAATTACTAATCATAATTCAAGAAATTTATTTTAATTTTAACCTGACTTACAAATCAAACATTCAGAGGTGGGCAAAAAAAATTCAGGGGGGGACAAAGTCAATCGGGACCGATAGATCTCCACTGAAACTCAAAATTCAGTGGGGCAGCTGGTCCCCCCCCCCCTGCCCCGCCCGAACCATATGGGTCTGCCGCTGCAACTTGTTATGATCATTTCTTTTCTAGTCCCTTCAAGGGTCCCCGCGCCAACCTTCCTCTAATAAAGCAGTGGAGGCCCCTATCCCCGCATCAACTTTCCCCAATTGTCCCCGCATTAACATTGCTCTAACAAAAATAGTTACCTTTATAGGAATAAATACTTGATGTGTTACTTCATATGATCAAAGACCTGAAGATTAAACTTTGTACAATATATATACATGAGTAGAACTAGTATGTTCTTAAGTTCACCAAGCTCCTTGGTGAAATCAAGTATAAAACCTATCAAATCGAATTTAAATAATGAATCCGAACTGTTGAAATCCGTCTACCTTACGAGTGATGCGTCTACATGTAAAAATTTTAAACATTCGAATTAATTTAGTATAAAGTCAAGCGGTTAAAAAATATTCAAAAACTGAATGCATTAAAATTAATTTATTAACCTTCAAATTTTGACCGATTGACTTTACACTAAATTAATTTGAATGTTTAAAAATTTCACATGTAGACGCATCACTCGTAAGGTAGACGAGTTTCAACGGTTCAGATTTGTTATTTGAAACTGATTTGATGAGTTTTAGACGTGAATTCACTAAGAAGCTTGGTGAACAAGAACACCCTAAATCTACTATACATATAAATACTTTAGTGCATATGTATAAATAATTACAATACTTGATATTAATACTTTTAGACGTCATCCAACGTCATATGTAAAAAAATTAAGTTTTGCGGTCCCCGCAGATAGTTATGACAATATTAATAATTTTAGAAACATGTCTAGTCCCCCCCCCCCCCCCCCCCCCCCCCGCCCGCCCCATTAAGTTTGAGTGGTTCCCCACATATATTTATGGTGCATGGACGTTTGAGATATTTGGTTGGAGAGATAATTATTTATGTAAAAATTATTCACCTCATAGATATAAATACTTCAGTACATAGATATTAATACTTTAGAAAAAAAATTCAGCACTGGAGTTTTTGCAGTCCTCCAAGCAATTATGCTAGTTATAGTGCGGAAAAAGTGTAGAGATGCTTGGGAAATTTAGTTGGTGGGGCCATTATTTACTTAAAAATTGTTCATCTCATAGGTATAAATACTTCCGTTCATATGTATAAATACTTTCATGAATAGATATTAATACTTTAGAAAAAAAAAATTCAACACTATAGATATTGTAGTCTCCCAAACAGTTATATATAGTAGGTATAGTTCAAAAACAGTGCGGAGACTGAAGTGCAAAAAATATTATCAGGTCCTACATATATATATATATATATATAGAGTTAGGCTGGGGTGCTATGGATAGAATAGTGGCCTCTATGCACTACAACATAATGGTTTATCAGCGACCGGTATCAGAGACCGGTGCTGACGCCGGTCGCTGATACTCAATTTTTTTCCAAAAAAAAAGAAAAAAGAAAAATCTGCGGCGACCAACACTTTCAGCGACCGGTATCAGCGACCGGCGCCATCACCGACCGCTGAAAGTTTTTTTTTTTTTTTTAAAAAAATCGGTGAAATTTTTCGCTGAAAAAAAAGGCGCCCACGCCCTTCTTCTCCGCCAAAACCCTTCTTCTCCGCCAAAAAAATAGGCGCCAGCGCTGATACGAAATCTATCATCAAAACCCTTTGAAATCGATTGCCAAAACCTCAAACCTCTCTCTTCTAGAAAATCAATCGCTGAAATCGATCGCTAAAAAAGGCACCTCTTCCACTTCTCTTGCGATTGCGACTCCCCAGTAGAGATGGCATCTCTTCCACTTCTCTTCGCTCACTGGTATGATCTCTGTATAACGGGCTTTGATCAGTGGGTTCAGTTCAGCAACTTCAGCTAGCTGTGCTTATTTTTTTACTTTTGTTTGTTAAGTGTTGAGTGCATATGAAATGATCAATCTTTGTTGTTTGTTAAGTGTTAAGTGTTTCTTCTCAAATTTCTCAATTTTGGGACCAATTTTAGTTTGATTTGGGTTTCTAAACAACTAGGTTGTTTAATTTCAGTGGAGCAAAGGAAAACCCTGACTTGATTTGGTAAGTCCCTGCCTCTAATTGTGCCAATTGCAAAAGCCCCTCCTAATTATTTCTTTATTTTGCAATTTTAGTCGAACCAAATACAAACATAAAATCTTTTATGAACAAGAGATACAAGAAGTCTTTCAATTCCCCATTAAAATTTAGGTATGTTGTGCTTCACCTTTAATTTATATCCTTTCATGTATCATATTGCATAAATTTAACTAATTATGTGCTTGTTGTAGGCCATTTCATTAATATATTTTAAGAGGTTCTACTTGCAGTGGTCGGTCATGCAACATCACCCTAAAAGTATCATGTAAGCTAATATATGGTATATTTATTTATGACATTAGGCTCATGCAAAGTGCAAAGTGCAATTTTACTTAATTTATTTGCTTGATTTTATTTGCTTGATTTTTTTTTTCTTTGTGTTTATCTTCCTCCTGGTAATAACTATAGATTGCAAGAAGCCATTCTTTCAATGATATTGGTCATGCAAACTCTTCCAATGAACTCACTGCACAGGTAATTAAACCATCTTATACTGAATTATTAATATGCATAAATTGTTTGGTATCCAAGAAATGCCCTCTATGAGAAAACAGACAAATCAGAGGGCATAGGCCATGTTTCTGTCAAATCCAAGTTCACAAACAGAAAGAAGACTCTTTTTCATGCAATTTAGACCCAAATTTTGTATTATTTGGATTTTTATACTATTTTCTATGAATTTTTGAATCTCAGCTTTTCAATTTTCTTGATATATTTATAAAGAAAGGTCCATGAAGGAAGGCTCGGATCGCGAATCCGACGGTCGGATCGGGCTCGAAAGAAGTTAGCTTGGATTTTGGACTGTGGAGCTCCTGTCAAAATTTCAGCTCGATCCGACGGACGGATCAAAAGTTACGCCCCTTTTCGTGAAGCATGCGCAGAACCATATTGCATCAATCGGCTTATCGTTTGAAGCTGAAATTTCTCGCAATAAGTCATTCTTAATTATTGTTTGATCGATGTGAATGTGGAATTGAGCTATTATTGCATCAATTTGTTATTATTTGATATTGCATCAATCGGCTTATTTGAATTGAGCTATTATTTGATATTATTGTTTGATCGATGTGAATGTGGAATTTTATGTCATTTGTTGTCTTATTTATGTTATTTGTTGTCTTATTTATGTTATTTGAAATGTCATGGAGAAATGTAAATAACAAAATATACAAAAAAAATACTGATATAAGTATCAGCGACCGGTATTTAGGTATCAGAGACCGGTTACACCAGTCTCTGATACCTTTTCATGACGTCAGTAAAAAACAACTGCGACCAAAAATTTTGGTCGCAGAAAAAGTATCAGCGACCGGATGACGTCATTCAGCGACCGGTGACGTCATCAGGAGGGTATCTGCGACAATGCTTTCAGCGACCGGGGTATTAGCGACCGTTTTTCACTTTCTGCGACCGGATTGATTTTCTGCGACCGGCGCCAATACTTTCTGCGACCGGTTTTCCGGAAATTCGAATTAATTCAACATTTGAGTTTGAAATTCGAATTGTTCGTCCAGATCTATTTAAAAATTTACGGAATAAATTTATAACGGTCGAGCAACTTCAAAATTTATGTTAAACGGTGTACAAATTATTGAGTCGATGTATATCTTCTGAGGTAACAAAATATTAATTTATGTTTAGATCAAGACTGTTCGATCATAATTTGAGTCAATTCAATCTAAAATGGAATGCAGGAAACCAGGAGCGGATACACAATTGTAGATCCTACTCTGGATTTTAAAATTCAATTTATAGATATGAGATTTTATGTTCTTGTTCTACTCTGAAAAACCAATCTGCCAACGGTTTCAATTCAATTCCAAATGCAGCTATGAAAAAACATATGTGCAAGCGCAATCCATTTTGTTTAAAATTTGTGTAATCCAACTATCGCGATTTTATTTATCTTCTTTTAGCTCTGATCATAATTTCCTTTGTTCTAGCTCCGCTGGTAAATTCATCTTGACGATGCATTGCCGCCTTCTCTGCAGCCGCAATTTTTGTACATCCGCAAAATTGTTGATCCAACGGTGCCTTAACAAAACAGTAAAATCAGCAGTCACTGTTGGATCAACAATTTTGTAAAATACTTAATAAATAGTAAAAAAATTCAGAAAAATGTAAAATTTGGTCTCCAAGCACATATTAATATGGAGAACAAGATGAACGGTTTGGATCGGCCATTTAGATTTTGAATTTTAGATTTATGGTCTAATGCACAAACCCCTCCATGCATTGAAATGCATCATAGCCCATCTCTCTCTCTCTCTCTCTCTCTCTCTCTCTCTCTCTCTCTCTCTCTCTCTATATATATATATATATATATATATATATATATATATATATATATATATATTATTATCGTATCCGTGCGTTGCAACGGATATAATATTGAATAGAATATGCAGAGATTTTTTTTATTGACATTTCACTCATAATTAACAAAAAAATATATAAATAAAAATAAAAAACACAAATGAAAAAAAGGAGAGATAAATTATAACTAACAATAAAAGAAACAACAACAAATGGAAAAGATCTTGTAGTATGATTGACAATGTGATCCTCTTCGATGTAGTCTAAAATTTTTAAAAATAAACAAAAGAATATGAAAAGTAGATTATAATTGCTCCAATTAAAAAATATAATATAATTGGAAATGTTAAATTAATATGGTTCGTACCTTATTCCTTGCTCAGGACCTCTTGGTAAACTATATTTTTTTGTATACACTTTGGGGGCATCAATTTCCTCCTTCTGTTTCAGCATGATTTTTGTTGTATGTCGTGATGTATCTCTTTACAATGCGACATATAACTGGCTGTGCGAGAAAACATGCTCGGGTAAATAGATGCCGACGCTAGGAATTGTTTATCTTTGTGATTTATTGATTGTTTCTTCTTCGATAGACATGATAAGAGTCTTTGCCTGATATCGTGGGGGGGAAATAAATAATGTGAAAACATGTAAGCATATGCATTTTCAAATTGAAATTGTTGTTTAAAATAAAAATTTGCGTTATAACATGCCCTATTTACCTGTAAAATTTAACGTTTATGTTCAAAGTGTTGATGTGCTTAAGGGTCAATATCAGATCTATTATTTGAAAAACAGCATTAGTCTTTTATTAACAATGTCATTTTTTTATTTATTTGATGAACTTTGGGCAATTGCTAAAAATAGCTAGAAAATCTTACAAATGGAAATTTTTCAATAGTGCACTCATGAGGATGTGTAATAACTACTGTACAAAGAGCTTAGCTTAATTCCTTTCCTATATACATTTTTATTTTTGGTTTTGTTTTAGTACTGTTTTGAAGGTTTTTTTGAAACCAGTTGCTAAATTTTTGGATTTTCTTCTTTGTGAGGATGCATACTACCTGGATGAGGCTAGTTAAGTATAAATACTAATTTGAGATTTTACCAGTGAGAAGACAATATATGAAAAAAAAAAAGTCTCTATGAAATCCTATTTGCAAAATGACCCTTGTGAGTTTTATATGTGCATTTTACAAGAAGGGCCTTATTTCTATTTTATTTGTGCTATTACTTATAAAAGATGATAGTCACGACATTAGCTTGTGTCATTTAGAAATAAGGTTATATGAAAAATTAATTGTCTCCACTTCTCATTTTCAACCTATTTTTAACTTTTTAGGGTCCACCGCACTTGAACAAAATCTGAGAAAATAGAAGGTAATTTGAACATAATTCGGAGAAAATTCATTCAAAATAACAAAAATTCAAAGATTGAAAGTACTATAGTGCTAAAAGTCACTAACAGATAAGCATACAAATATATAACCTTAGTAAAAACAGTAACACAAATAAGCATAAAATTACAAGATAGTAAAAGGTTAATTAACCTGGGATCGTGCAACCTACATTAATTTGGTTGGTTTATGCTATTAAAAAGAAAAAGTTCAGTTAAATAATGCTTTGGCTTAATAAACTGCTTGTTATCATCATGCCTTCTTATTTTACGAATTAGGGGCTACCTGCCACATGTTTGATTTTATAGATACATAATTATCTATAAACTTCACATATTTACATAAATTTTGTTGGTGACATTTTTGCCGGTTATTTAAGGGGTTTCAATTATTTGCAAGTTTAAATATAGATCAGTATAGAAATAAAATTGATAATATTTCTAGATTTCTCAGGCAATTGATATAGAAACATAGAAGAGAAATAAGAAATTAAAGAAATAAGGAAACATAATTATATCGCTAAATTGGAGAGGGAGAAATAAGGAAATATAATTATATCACTAAATTGGAGAAGCAGAAATAAAGAATGAATGAAATAAGAAAACATATTATATTGCTAAATTTCAGAGTTTATTTAATTTTAATTGTAATGCATTGTGTGGCGGTACATGTGGCGAGTATGGTTTTAGTTAAATTTAGACTTCTACATATTATTTAGATTCATTTAATCAAAAGAAGACATATTATATAATTGGAGGGCTGAGATTAAATCTGAAATTTTCTTTTTCAATCCTAGCTGTTGATGAATCGGACACCCAACGTGCTTAATAATGGAATGGAGATATGTGACCTCAACTGTGATCTCACTGATGCTCAACTTCTCATAAGTATCATTTGAATCATGCGAATATTGAATATTAAACTTGTGACCAATACAACGTACATGACCGGACTTTGTACAATTAGGTTACCGAGTAAGAAGGGTGCCAGTGGTTAAGTCCGGTCTAGTAAATAAAAATGATACGCTACACAATTAATGCTCATTTTGTTTTAATGTAGGAGCAGACAATTTTTGGTCAAGAGTATATATTCAAGGATTAATTAATTTTGTCTTTGCACGCGGTGAGACAAATAATTAATCATTGAATATACCCTTGACTAAATTTTTGTAGTTGATCAAGGACCATCCAATCAACATATACGGTGCACATTATATATTATATTTTTCGGAGTCTATATGTGGCATTCATCCAATTGCCTCACTATCTCATGTAGTTGTCAATGATTTAGTTGTTCAAATTAATAGACTTCTACCCCTCGACCCAACCTCTCCTCTGAAACTCAATTACTTTGTAAAGTTTGTGTGTCATCGTTTCAATATCATTTAGCCCAGTAATACTCATGATAACTATGACTAATTGAAACTTCTCATGCTTGAATGATGACTAGTCCAATTTAGAAATAATTTTCTAAGAGTTATATTTTTCTCATGAAAGCTAGTACCTATGACCACACATTCAAAGTTTTCTAACAGAATTGACCCGACGCATAATCTGAGAAGTTACAATAATAATAAATTTTTGGTCACAGTATGAACTTGGTATTCATAACTTTTTTTTTAAAGAAAAATAAAAGTCACGCCTTCAAGTTCTATTGAAATCGACACCAGAGATGTCTTGTTCACAAAAGTTTGTCCAATGACAATGTAACACTACTAGAGAAAAACACTTTACTATCGGTTGAAATCGCGTCCAGCCACTGAGTTCCGAACCGTTGCTTATCGCCTCGATAGGAAATGTACATACATATGCCATCGGCTGAAACCAATAGCGTTCAACTCCAACGCCATCGGTTGGAAGATTAGGGACCAATGGGAGTAATAGTTTTCTGGTCGTTAAATAAGCCATTTAATGTAGAAACACCATCGGATATACTTTGGTAATGAACCGATGGCGATCCTACATACGGTGTTTGAATTTGGATGCCGTTTAGGGTTTAATGTCATCTTCTACGTTGTTCGACTGATGACAGATGTCACTTACACCATCTGTTTTATTGCGTTGGCATTTGACAGTTTTCTTGATTATTTTAACCATTTCATCTGTTACTAACTAATATTGAGCCGTTGGTAATTCATGTGAATATATTTTTTTAATTGTACTTTTATTAGGGTCTATCCCCCGTACGTATATATATTATGTATCCATCTATTTATACTAAAAAATAGCCAATAGTATGTACCAACAAATAATATAAAATTATGCAAGCTAATATGAATAGAAAACTAATATAAACAGAAATTGCTAATTATATCATATATATAATTAATACATGCAAGTTGTATTCAACTCATATAAGAGTAGTTATAAAATTAAGGACCCCTAGCTAGATATCACTGATAACAAAATCCAAAATGGAGTTGCTTTTCATAAACAAACACATATTAATCATCATCACTGGTAACAAAACCCAAAACATGGTTGATTTTTCTAGTTAAACAGACAAATTAATTAATCATTATCAGAAGGAGAATAATCCTTACCCTCAAGTGCTGCAATGTTCGATTTTGTCAGTAGCATATATATATGAGTGAAAGAGATGTTACTATTTAATTTATGTATTGCTCGTAAGGTTGTACCATGTAAGTTGTAAAATTGGGTGGGTTGTACCATGCTCGTAAGATTGCTTTGCCTTCTCTAGCTTTTGTGCTTGCTCATCTCGTACCTCCTGAGTCTCTTGTACTTGTTGCACTTATGCCTTGTCCACCTTCTCCATCTCTTATGCTTACTCCTCTTGTACCTCTTTAGCCTCTTGTGCCTTCTCTACCTTTTGCACCTTAATCTCCATCTCTTGTGCTTGCTCCTCTCACACCTCTTCCGCCTCTTGTGCTTGCTCATCTTGTTCCTTCTCTACCTCTTGTGCTTGTTCCTCTCGTATGTTATGATTTTGCTTAGGAAAATCTAAGTAGCACTAGTGTAGTCGAATATTTTTGGTATTTTTGTATAAATTGAAGGAAATAAAGAAAATAAAGATAGAGAATAGTAAAGATAAATTTAAATAATAGGAATTTCATTCATTCAAATCTTAATTATAAGGATAAAAAGGTCACATACTTAAATAGAGATGCAAAAAGTAGAGAGACGCAAACAACATGAGTAAAGACACACAAACAACATACTAAGACACGCAAACAACATGAAAGGAAATGCAAACTAAAGGCAAAGACACAAACTTCGTGACCTTAACATGTATTTTGGGCTCGTCGTAGACTAGAATGCTTTAGTGAGCTTTGGTGAGTTGTAACATTGCCTCCCCATCAGCAAATCCTTGACCCCAAGAATGGAAGTTGAGAAATTGATGTTTGAGGAAGTTGACATCCTCCCAAGTGGCATCCGGTTCAGGTAGATTGGACCAGAGGATCTTGACTTGGTCAATGGAACGGTTTTTAAGTTCGAGAGTTCCTTGGTCCAAGATTGCAACAGGCTCTACCTTGAATGTTCCATCTGGGCCTACGGGTGACAGCACAGGATCTCCTAGATTGGCTCTTTGGCTCTTTTTCAACTATGATACATGGAACACCGAGTGCAGCTGAGATTCACCTAATAAATTGATTTGCGCCTTTTGGTGTGATTTTGTTGGCTGGTTGGGCCTGGGTTGTCATGAGAGAATGTCCGGGACCATATTGTGTCGGCCCTTCTTGTACTCGATCGTATAATTCAGGCCAACGAATTTAATAAGAGCCTTATGCTGGAGGTGGTGGTTGAGACGTTGCTCTAGGAGGTGCTTGAGGCTCTGGTGGTCCATCTTGATGAATTACTTGTTGCCTTGCAAATAATGCCTCCATTTGTGGACTGTCAGGAGAATAGCCATAAGTTCTTTCTCATAGATTGAAAGGCCTGCATTCTTGAGCCTAATGCCTTGCTAAGAAAGGTAATGGATTTTCCTTCTTAGGACTCATTTTATGGGTATGCTATGTGTTAGTTTGTAATAATCTAGAAGTCAATAATACGATAATTTTATCATATATATTTTGTTCATGAATTGGATGATTAATAAAATGTCATTTTGTTGCGTTGAGTATTATTGCATTTATGAATCATTTCGAGTTCATGACTGGAATTGTGAAACTTCATAATATAGATGATATATACTCTTAAAAATCTCTAACCGAGGTAATTAGCAGAAATACTAATTAACCGTTACAAGGTTAGTATGTGGATTAAAAGATGGATAAGTTTTACAAACCATAGACAAGATTATCTGCATGCGGTATGATTACAAGAGTAATCATATTTGATAATCTGCTCAATATTAAGAAAAGATTAAGTTTGCAAGGATGACACACACCTACCTTGAAACTAATCTGATAGCTATGAGAAAAAAGAATTAACATGAGTAAAAAGTTTACTGGATCATGATATTGTACAGTACAGCATCATCTGTGTAATTGGATGGTCATGATGCATTCTGCCAGGTGTCTCTCATGATTTGTAGAAGTTAAAACAGTTTTAATTCTATTTACCAACATAACACAGATCCTATCGGGTCACACCATATAGGAGCTACTCGGAGAATCTTATTGATTATGATTAATAATAAGATGGATATAATTAATTATACGTGATATAATTAAATTATAAATGTCATGTAAAAATGGATCAAAAACAAAAAGGTTAATTTATAAACGTACAAGGTACGTTGTATAAAGGTTACCAAAACAACAACCGCAAGAAATGTAATTGTTCAGAATAATTATATGGATGTTAATTGAATTTGGGCCAAGTGCATTTTGGTCTTTTCACATGTCATCCTTATCCACATGACATGTCATCATCCTTATCCACATGACATATCATCATCCTTATCCTCACAAGGGTATTATGATCATTTGGCAACCGCCATACATGGCTATAAATAGGGGTGCAGGGGTAGAGAGAAAACTTACTAATTCACTTCGTATCGTATCGTGTCAGATCGATTCGAGTTTCTATTCTCTCTCTTTATCAGTTTCTCTCCCAAATAGTGTTTTGGATGAGAAAAGAAAGTTATACGTAATCCACGTATAATCTTGCGGGTTGTTGAGAAGTATATTTGCGGGATCGGTGAATAGTATTTTCTCGAATTTTGTGGTATTTTAGTTTTGCTTATTAGTGAATCTGAATAACTGCAAATTTGTGTTTACGTGTTTTTGTCTTTTCTCGGTAAATAGTGTTTTTTTGCAGAATCTCACGGTTTACGGTATTTTTGGTAAAATAAATAAACTGCTCTCCGGTTAGTCTTGGTGGATAACCGATAGAGGCCTCAGACGTCTGGTGCTTCGAGGCGAGTCAGTCTGCATTCCAATTGGAATTTGGAAACAAGGTATAAATGATTAAAAGTTTTAGAAATTAATTGGTAAGTAGATTAAAGTTTTAGAAATTAATCAAGGAGTAGATCTGTAAAGGATTAAAAGGGTCCTAACAATGAAAGGCTTGAGAAGGAACTCTTGTCTGGTCTTTTCGGCATATTCCTTTTAATCCACGGCTTTTTGGTAAAATATTTGCATAAGTTAGAAGTAAAATTTTTATTTTACGATTTTTCCACAGCTTAAGCCTAAACGGGTTTTTGGTAGTATCGAAACCCAACAGTGGTATTAGAACACAAGGCAATCCCGCTGATTGATTTTTTAAAAGTTACAACTTATGAAAATAAGGTGCATATACCGCATATCGGTTTAATTCTTAGATTTGCAGCTAAAGTGTAAACATATTAGAAATGAGATTTTCCTGGTTCGGTTTTATCGACTGAGAAAGTTAAAATTAGATTTTACGCTTTCTTTATGCTTTCTTATTAAATGTAAGTTGTTACATTTCTTGGATCGGTTTTCCGACCGAGAAAGATAAAATATGATTTTATGCTTTCTTTATGGTTTTGTTTTTAAAAACTTTTAATTGTGTTAAAGTTCATCTAAGAATGTGATGAAGCAATAAAGTACCTAAGTAAGAGCTGTTGGTCTCCATTCGTAAAAGATAAAGTTTATGTCAAAGGAAGACTGGAGGTGGACACCCTCGGTTGTCTTTCTGGCAAACCCTTTTACGTGTCTTGACAACTAGCCCAAAGGAAACTTTGTTACGTTACCAAGTTGCTTTTACGCTTTGAAAGAATGGCAAAATGTAACCCTTTCGCCTTTTCGAAAACCTTTGGTTATGTAAAGTTCATCTAAGAATGTGATGAAGCAATAAAGTACCTTAGTAAGAGCTATCATTTTCACATTGTGAAAGACATTGTTCTGTCTAGGAAAGATTAGATTTAGCGATCCGTGTGACCCTGGTCTTTCATGGGAGCCCCTTTTTAGGGTATTTACAACCCTAATACAACACTCCAATTGAAGGTGTTAGGAGGACTCTAGTAATGTCTCAATATGGCAAGATAATAGGGTCTTTACAACCTAATACAACACTCCAATTGAAGGATTTGGGAGCACTCAAGTAGTGTCTCCATATTGCAAGATGAGGAGGGTTCAAATGCCTCCATGTTTTTGTGCCTCATCATGCCTCCATCTCTCTCCATCATTTTCAATGTTCAAACAGTCGATCCGAACCGTTCAACCTAACCTCCATACTAAAATATGTTTGGAGACCAAATTTTATATTTTTAGGAATTTTTTTACTATTTTTTTAGATAGGTAAAAAAATATTATTTTTAGATGGTTCAGATTTACTGATTTTGTACCTATCTAAGAAAATAATAAAAACATTCCTAAAAATATAAAATTTGGTCTCCAATAATATTTTAGTATGGAGGTTAGGTTGAACGATTCAGATCGACTGTTTGAACTTTGAAAATGATGGAGAGAGATGGATGCATAATGGAGGCACAAAAACATGGAGGCATTTGAACCCCCCTCTTGCAAGATAATATACTATTTACAACACTAATATAACACTCCAATTTCAGATATTCGGAGGACTCATGTAGTGTCTCCATTTGGCAAGATAATAGGGCATTTACAGCACTAATACAACACTACAACTGAAGGTGTTTGGAGCACTCCAGTAGTGTCTATATATAGCATAATAATAGGGTATTTACAACTCTAATACAACACTCTAATTAAATGTGTTCGGAGGACCCTTGTAGTCTTTCCATATGGCAAGATAATAGGGCATTTATAACCCTAACACAACACTCCAATTTAAGGTGTTCAGAGTACACTAGTGTAGTGTTTCTATATGGCAAGATAATAGGGTATTTACAACCCTAAAACAACACTCAAAATGAAGGTGTTCAGAGGATTCTTGTAGTATCTCTACATGGCAAGATAGTAGGGCATTTACAACCCCAATACAACAGTACAAATGAAGGTGTTGGGAGCACTCTAGTAGTGTTTCTATATAACAAGATAATATGTTATTTACCACCCTAATACAACACTCCAATTGAAAGTGTTGGGAGCACTCTAGTAGTGTCTCTATATGGTAAGATAGTAGGGTACTTACAACCCTAACACAACACTCCAATAGAAGGTGTTCAGAGGACTCCTGTATTGTCTATAATTGAAGGTGTTTGGCGCACTTTAGTAGTGGCTCTATATGGGAAGATAATAAGGGCAATTAAACTTTAAAACAACACTATCGTTGAAGGTGTTTGGAGCACGCTAGTAGTGTCCCTCTATGGCAAGATAATTTGGCATTTACAACCCTAATACAACACTACAATTGAAAGTGTTTGGAGCACTCTTGTAGTGTCTCCAGATGGCATGATAATAGTGTACTTACGACCCTAATAAAACACTCCAATTAAATGTGTTTCGAGGACTCTTGTAGTGTCTCCATATAGCTAGATAATAGGGCATTTATAACCCTAATACAACACTCCAATTGGAGGTCTTGGAAGCACTCTAGTAGTTTCTATATATGACAAGATAATAAGGTATTTACAACCCTAATACAACACCCCAATTCAAGGTGTTAGGAGGACTCTACTAATGTCTCAATATGGCAAGATAATAGGGAATTTACAATCTAATACAACACTCCAATTGGTGGTCTTGGGAGCACTCTAGTAGTCTCTCCATATTGCAAGATAATATAATATTTACAACACTAATACAACACTCCAATTGCAGGTATTCGGAGGACTCTTGTAGTGTCTCCATATGGCAAGATAATAGGGCATTTACAGCTGTAATACAACACTACAACTGAGGTGTTTGGAGCACTCCAGTAGTGTCTCCAGATGGCAAGATAATAGGGTATTTACAACCCTAATACAACACTCTAATTGAAGGTGTACGGAGGACCCTTGTAGTCTCTTCATATGGCAGGATAATAGGGCATTTACAACTCTAATACAACAGTCCAATTGAAGGTGTTCGGAGTACACTAGTAGTGTCTGTATATGGCAAGATAATAAGGTTTTTACAACCCTAAAACAACACTCAAATTGAAGGTGTTCAGAGGACTCTTGTAGTATCTCTATATGGCAAGATAGTAGGGCATTAATAACCCCAATAAAACACTCCAATTGAAGGTGTTGGGAGAACTCTAGTAGTGTCTCTATATGACCAGATAATAGGTTATTTACAACCCTAATACAACACTCCAATTGAAGGTGTTGGGAGCAATCTAGTAGTGGCTCTATATGGCTACATAGTAGGGTATTTACAACCCTAATACAACACTCCAATAGAAGGTTTTCGGAGGACTCTTGTATTGTCTATATATGGCAAGATAATACTGCATTTACAACCCTTATACAACGCTCCAATTGAAGGTGTTTTCTGCACTCTAGTAGTGTCTCTATATGACAAGATAATGTGATATTTACAACCCTAATACAACACTCCAATTCAAGGTGTTAGGAGGTCTCTAGTAATGACTCAATATGGCCAGATAGTAGGGCATTGACAACCCTTATACAACGCTCCAATTGAAGGTGTTGGGAGCACTCTAGTAGTGTCTCTATAGTGACTCTTATATTGTCTCAATATGGCAAGATAATCGTGCGTTGACAACCCTTATAGAATGCTCCAATTGAAGGTGTTTGGCGTACTCTTGTAGTTTCTCTATATGGCTAGATAATAGAGCAATTAAACTGTAAAACCACACTATAGAATGCTCCAATTGAAGGTGTTTGCACCACGCTAGTAGTGTCCCTCTATGGTAAGATAATTTTACATTTACAACCCTAATACAACACTACAATTAAAAATGTTTGGAGCACTCTAGTAGTGTCTCCAGATGGCATGATAATAGTGTATTTACGACCTTAATAAAACCCTAATAAAACACTCAAATTTAATGTGTTTGGAGGACTCTTGTAGTGTCTCCATATAGCTAGATAATAGGGCATTTACAACCCTAATACAACACTCCAATTGAACGTGTTCAGAGCACTCTAGTAGTGTCTCTATATGACAAGATAATAGGGTATTTACAACCCTAATACAACACTCCAATTCATGGTGTTAGGAGGACTCTAGTAATGTCTCAATGTGGCAAGAAAATAGTGTATTTATAACCTAACACAACACTCCAATTGAAGGTCTTGGGTGCACTTTATTAGTGTCTCCATATTGCAAGATAATATAGTATTTACAACACTAATACAACACTCCAATTGCAGGTATTTGGAGAACTCTTGTAGTGTCTTAATACAACACTACAACTGAAGGTGTTTGGAGCACTCCAGTAGTGTCTCCAGATAGCATGATAATAGGGTATTTACAACCCTAATACAACACTCTAATTGAAGGTGTTCGGAGCACTCTTGTAGTCTCTCCATAGGGCAAGATAATAGGGCATTTACAACCCTAATACAACACTCCAATTGATGGTGTTCGGAGCACTCTAGTAGTGTCTCTATATGACAAGATAATAGGGTATTTTCAACCCTAATGCAACACTCCAATTCATGGTGTCAAGAGGACTCTAGTAGTCTCTCCATATGATAAGATAATATGGCATTTACAACCCCAATACAACACTCCAATTCAAGGTGTTGGGTGCACTCTAGTAGTGTCTCTATATGACAAAATAATAGGTTATTTATAACCCTAATATAACACTCAAATTGAAGGTGTTGGGAGCACTCTAGTAGTGTCTCTATCTGGCAAGATAGTAGGGTATTTACAACCCTAATATAACACTCCAATATAAGGTGTTCGGAGGACTCTTGTATTGTCTCTATATGGCAATATAATAGTGCATTTACAATCCTTATACGACGCTCCAATTGAATGTGTTTGGCGCACTCTAGTAGTGTCTTTATATGGCAAGATAATAGGGCAATTAAACTTTAAAACAACACTATCGTTGAAAGTGTTTGCAGCACGCTCGTAGTGTCCCACTATGGCAAGATAATTTGGCATTTACAACCCTAATACAGCACCACAATTGAAAATGTTTGCAACACTCTAGTAGTGTCTCCAGATAGCATGATAATAGTGTATTTACGACCCTAATAAAACAGTCCAATTTAATGTGTTTGGAGGACTCTTGTAGTGTCTCCATATAGCTAGATAATCGGGCATTTACAACCCTAATTGAACACTCCAATTGAAGTTGTTCGGAACACTCTAGTAGTGTCTCTATATGACAAGATAATAGGGTATTTACAACACTAATACAACACTCGAATTTAATGTGTTTGGAGGACTCTTGTAGTGTCTCCATATAGCTAGATAATAGGGCATTTACAACCCTAATACAACACTACAATTAAAAATGTTTGGAGCACTCTAGTAGTGTCTCCAGATGGCATGATAATAGTGTATTTACGACCCTAATAAAACCCTAATAAAACACTCAAATTTAATGTGTTTGGAGGACTCTTGTAGTGTCTCCATATAGCTAGATAATAGGACATTTACAACCCTAATACAACACTCCAATTGAAGGTGTTTGGAGCACTCTAGTAGTGTCTCTATATGACAAGATAATAGGGTATTTACAACCCTAAAACAACACTCCAATTTATTGTGTTTGGAGGACTCTAGTAATGTCTCCATATAGCTAGATAATAGGGCATTTACAACATTAATACAACACTCCAATTGAAGGTGTTCGGAGCACTCTAGTAGTGTCTCTATATGACAAGATAATAGGGTATCTACAACCCTAATACAACACTCCAATTCATGGTGTTAGGAGGACTCTAGTAATGTCTCAACATGGCAAGATAATCGGGTATTTACAACCTAATACAACACTCCATTTGAAGGTCTTGGGAGCACTTTAGTAGTGTCTCAATATTGCAAGATAATATAGTATTTACAACACTAATACAACACTCCATTTACAGCCCTAGTACAACACTACAACTGAAGGTCTTTGGAGCACTCCAGTAGTATCTCCAGATGGCATGATAATAGGGTATTTACTTGCCTAATACAACACTCTAATTGAAGGTGTCCGGAGGACCCCTGTAGTCTCTCCATATGGAAAGATAATAGGGTATTTACTACCCTAAAACAACACTCAAATTAAAGGTGATCAGAGGACTCTTGTAGTATCTCTATATGGCAAGTTAGTAGGGCATTACAACCCTAACACAACACTCCAATAGAAGGTGTTCAGAGGACTCTTGTATTGTCTCTATATGGCAAGATAATAGTGCATTTACAATCCTTATACAACACTTCAATTGAAGGTGTTTGGCGCACTCTAGTAGTGTCTCGATATGGCAAGATAATAAGGCAATTAAACTTTAAAACAACACTACCGTTGTAGGTGTTTGCAGCGCGCTAGTGGTGTCCCTCTATGGCAAGATAATTTGGCATTTACAACCCTAATACAACACTACAATTGAAGGTATTTGGAGCACTCTAGTAGTGTCTCCAGATGGCATAATAATAGTATATTTATGACCCTAATAAAACCCTAATACAACACTCCAATTGAAGGTGTTCCGAGGTCTCTAGTAGTGTCTATATATGGCAAGATAATAAGGCATTTACAACTCCAATACAACACTCCAATTGAAGGTGTTTGGAGCACTCTAATAGTGTCTCCAAATGGTAAGTAAATAGGGCATTTACAACCCTAATACAACACTAGAATTGAAGATGTTTAAAGCACTCTAGTAATTTATCAATATGGCAATATACTAGGGTATTTACAACATAATAAAACACTCCAATTGAAGATCTTTGGAGAACTCTAGTAGTGTCTCCATATTGCAAGATAATATAGTATTTACAACACTAATACAACACTCCAATTGAAGGTATTCGAAGGACTCTTGTAGTGTCTCCCTATGGCAAGATAATAGGGCATTTACGACCATAATAAACACTCCAATTGAAGGTGGTTCGAGAACTTTAGTGGTGTCTCTATATGGTAATATAATATGACATTGACAACCCAAATACAGCACTCCAGTTGAAAGTGTTTGCAGCACTCCATAAGTATCTTCATATGGCAAAATAATAGGGTACTTATAACCCCAATACAACACTCTAATTGAAGCTCTTCGGAGGACTCTTGTATTGTTTCTATTTCGTAAGATAAAAAAGGCAATTACAATCCTGATACAGCACTCAAATTGAAGATGTTTGGAGCACTCTAGTAGTATCCCCAGATGGCAAATTAATAGGACATTTACAACCCTAATATAACATTCCTATTGAAGGTGTCTGTGGCACTCTAGGAGTGTCTTCAGATGGCAAGATAATACGACACTTACAATTTTAAACCAACACTACAATTGAAAGTGTTGGAACCACCTTTGTAGTGTCCCTTTATGGCTAGATAATATGGAATTTACAACCCTAATACAACACTAGATTTGAAGGTGTTTGGAGCACTCTAGTAGTGTCTCCAGGTAGCAAGAAAATAGGACATTTACAACCCTAATACAACGCTCCAATTGAAAGTGTTGGAAGCACTCTAGTAGTGTCTATATATGGCAAGATAGTAGTGTATTTACAACCCTAATACAGCACTTCAATTGAAGGTGTTTGGATGACTCTTGTAGTGTCTCTGTATGACAAGATAATATGGTATTTACAACCCTAACACAACACTCCAATTGAAGGTATTGGGAGCACTCTAGTAATGTCTCTATATGGCAAGATAATATGGTATTTACATCGCTAATGCAACACTCCAATAAAAGGTGTTCGGAGGACTATTGTAGTGTCTCTATATGGCAAGATAATAGTGCATTTACAACCCTTATACAACACTCCAATTGATTGTGTTTGGCGCACTCTAGTAGTGTCTCTATATAGTAAGATAATAGGGCAATTAAACTTTAAAACAACACTACCGTTGAAGGTGTTTAGAGCATGCTATTAGTGTCGCTCTATGGCAAGATAATTTGACATTTACAACCCTAATACAAAACTACAATTGAATATGTTTGGAGCACTCTAGTAGAGTCTATATATGGCAAGATAGTAGTGTATTTACAACCCTAATACAACGCTCCAATTGAAGGTGTTCGGAGCACTCTATTAGTGTCTCTATATGACAAGACAATAGGGTATTTACAACCCATATACAACACTCCAATTCAAGGTGTTAGGAGGACTCTAGTAATGTCTCAATATGACAAGATAATAGGATATTTACAACCCGAATACAACACTCCAATTGAAGGTCTTGGGAGCACTCTAGTAGTGTCTCCATATTGCAAGATAATATAGTATTTACAACACTAATACAACACTTCAATTGCAGGTATTCGGAGGACTCTTCTAGTGTCTCCATATGGCAAGATAGTAGGGCATTTAAAGCCCTAATAAGGTGTTTCGAGCACTCCAGCACTTTCTCTAGATGGAATGATAATAGGATATTTACAGCCCTAATACAACACTCTAATTGAAGCTATTCGGAGGACCCTTGTAGTCTCTCCATAAGGCAATATAATAGGGCATTAGCAACCCTAATACAATACTCCAATTGAAGGTGTTCGGAGTACACTAGTAGTGTCTCTATATGGCAAGATAATAGGGTATTTACAACCCTAAAACAACACTCAATTTGAAGGTGTTCAGAGGACTCTTGTAGTATCTCTATATGGCAAGATAGTAGGTCATTTACAACCCCAATACAAAACTCCAATTGAAGGTGTTGGGATCACTCTAGTAGTGTCTCCATATGGCAAGATAATAAAGCATTTACAGCCCTAATACAACACTAAAACTGAAGGTGTTTGGAGCACTCCAGTAGTGTCTCCAGATGGCATGATAATAGGGTATTTACAACCCTAACACAACACTCTAATTGAAGGTGTTCAGAGGACCCTTGTAGTATCTACATATGGCAAGATAATAGGGTATTTACAACCCTAATACAACACTCAAATTGAAGGTATTCGAAGCACTCTAGTAGTGTCTCTATATGACAAGATAGTATAGTATTTACAACACTCCAATTGCAGGTATTCGGAGGACTCTTGCAGTGTTTCTATATGGCAAGATAATAGGGCAATTAAACTTGAAAACAACACTACCGTTGAAGGTGTTTGCAGCACGCTAGTAGGGTTCCTCTATGGGAATATAATTTGACATTTACAATCCTAATACAACACTACAATTGAAGGTGTTTGGAGCACTCTAGTAGTCTCTCCAGATGGCATGATAATAGTGTATTTACGACCCTAATAAAACCCTAATAAAACAGTCTAATTTAATGTGTTTGGAGGACTCTTGTAGTGTCTCCATATAGCTAGATAATAGGGCATTTACAACCCTAATACAACACTCCAATTGAAGGTGTTCGGATCACTCTAGTAGTGTCTCTATATGACAAAATAATAGGGTATTTACAACCTAATACAACACTCCAATTGAACGTCTTGGGAGCACTCTAGTAGTGCATCCATATTGCAAGATAATACAGTATTTACTACCCTAATACAACACTCCAATAGAAGGTATTCGGAGGACTCTTATAGTGTCTCCATATGGCAAGATTATTCGGAGGACTCTTATAGTGTCTCCATATGGCAAGATAATAGGACATTTATAGCCCTAATACAACACTACAACTGAAGGTGTTTGGAGCACTCTAGTAGTGTCCCTAGATGGCAAGTTAATAGGACATTTACAACCAATATAACACTCCTATTGAAGGTGTTGGGAGCACTCCAGTAGGGTCTCTATATGAAAAAATAATAGGTTATTTACAACCCTAATACAACACTCCAATTGAAGGTGTTGGGAGCACACTAGTAGTGTCTCTATATGGCAAGATAGTAGGGTATTTACAACCCTAATACAACACTCCAATAGAAGGTGTTTGGTGCACTATATGGCAAGATAATAGTGCATTTACAACCCTTATATAATATTCCAATTGAAGGTGTTTGGCACACTCTAGTAGTATCTCGATATGGAAAGATAATAGGGCAATTAAACTTTAAAACAACACTACCTTTGAAGGTGTTTGCAGCGCGCTAGTGGTGTCCCTCTATGGCAAGATAATTTGGCATTTACAACCCTAATAAAACACTACAATTGAAGTTGTTTGAAGCACTCTAGTAGTGTCTCCGGATGGCATGATAATAGTGTATTTACGACCCTAATAAAACCCTAATACAACACTTCAATTGAAAGTGTTGGGAGCACTCTCGTAGTGTCTCTATATGACAAAATAATAGGTTATTTACAACCCCAATACAGCACTCCATTTGAAGGTGTTTAGAGCACTCTAGTAGTGTCTCTATATGATAAGATAATAGGGTATTTTCAACCCTAATACAACACTCCAATTCAAGGTGTTAGGAGGACTCTAGTAAGAGGAGGGATCAAGTTACAACACTTGAAAGTTACAACAAAGTTACAACATCATTTTTTTTTATTTTCAAAGTCCAAATCGTCGATCCAAACCGTTAGATATTCAATCTATATTAAAATGTGCTTGCAGACCAAATTTTACATTTTTTGAAATTTTTTTGCTATTTATTAAGATGGGTACAAAATCGCTGTTTTTATTAAAATTCTGCACCATTAAAAACAGCGATTTTGTACCCATCTTAATAAATAGCAAAAAAATTTCACAAAATGTAAAATTTGGTCTGCAAGCACATTTTAATATAGATTGAATATCTAACGGTTTGGATCGACGATTTGGACTTTGAAAATGAAAAAAAACGATGTTGTAACTTTGTTGTAACTTTCAAGTGTTGTAACTTGATCCCTCCTCCTCTAGTAATATCTCAATATAGCAAGATAATAGTGCATTTACAACTCTTATACAACGCTCCAATAGAAGGTGTTTGTAACACTGTAATAGTGCCTCTATATGGCAAGATAATAGGGTATTTACACCCCTAATACAACACTCCAATTGGAGGTGCTCGGAGGACTCTTGTCGTGTCTCTATATAGCAATATAATAAGGTATTTACAACCCTAATACAGCACAACAATTAAAGGTGTTTCGCGCACTCTAGTAGTGTCTCCATATGGCAAGATAATAGGGTATGTACAACCCTATTACAACACTCCAATTGAAGGTGTTCCGAGGTCTCTTGTAGTGTCTCTATATGGCAAGATAATAAGGCATTTACAACCCCAATACAACACTCCAGTTGAAGTTGTTTAGAGCACTCTAGTAGTGTCTCCAAATGTCAACGAAATAGGGCATTTACAACCGTAATACAGCGCTAGAATTGAAGGTGTTTAAAGCACTATAGTAATGTCTCAATATGGCAAGATAATAGGGTATTTACAACCTAATAAAATACTCCAATTGAAGGTCTTGGGAGTACTCTAGTAGTGTCTCCATATTGCAAGATAATATAGTATTTACAACATTAATACAACACTCCAATTGAAGGTATTCGAAGGACTCTTGTAGTGTCTCCGTATGGCAAGATAATAGGGAATTTACAACCATAATAAACACTCCAATTGTAGGTGGTTCGAGAACTTTAGTAGTGTCTCTATATGTTAATATAATAGGGCATTTACAACCCTCATACAACACTCCAATTGAAGGTGTTTGCAGCACTTTAGTAGTATCTTCATATGGCAAAAGAATAGGGTAAGATAAAAGGGCATTTATAATATGGCATTTAGAACCGTAATACAACACTCTAATTGAAGCTGTTCGGAGGACTCTTGTAGTGTTTCTATTTGGTAAGATAAAAAGGCATTTACAACCCTAATACGACACTCAAATTGAAGATGTTTGGAGCACACTAATAGTGTCCCCAGATGGCAAGTTAATAAGACATTTACATCCCTAATATCACACTCCTATTGAAGGTGTTTGGAGCACTCTAGTAGTGTCTCCAGATGGCAAGATAACAGGGCATTTACAATTTTAGTCCAACACTACAATTGAAGTTGTTGGAAGCACCCTAGTACTGTCCCTTTATGGCTAGATAATTGGGCATTTACAATCCTAATACAACACTTCAATTGAAGGTGTTTCGAGCGTTCTAGTGGCGTCTCTATATGGGAAGATAATAGGGTATTTACAACCCCAATACAACACTCCAATTGAAGGTGTCGGAGGACACTTGTAGTGTTTCTATATGGCAAAATAATAAGGCATTTACAACCCTAATACAACACTCCAATTGAAAGTGTTTGGAGCACTGTAGTAGAGCCTCTATGTGGAAAGATAATATGGTATTTACAACCCTAATACAACACTCCAATTGAAAGTGTTCAGACGACACTTGTAGTGTCTCTATATAGCAATATAATAAGGCATTTACAACCCTAATACAATACTCCAATTAAAGGTGTTTCGCGCTCTCTAGTAGTGTCTCTATATGGCAAGATAATAAGGCATTTACAACTCCAATACAACACTCCAATTGAAGCTGTTTGGAGCACTCTAGTAGTGTCTCCAAATGGCAAGTAAATAGGGCATTTACAACCCTAATACAACACTAGAATTGAAGTTGTTTAAAGCACTCTAGTAGTGTCTCCAGGTGGCAAGAAAATAGGGCATTTACAACCCTAATACAACGCTGCAATTCAAAGTGTTGGGAGCACTCTAGCAGTGTCTCTATATGGCAAGATAGTAGTGTATTTACAACCCTAATACAACACTCCAATTGAAGGTGTTCGGAGAATTCTTGTAGTGTCTCCATATGACAAGATAATAGAGCATTTACAATCCTAACACAACACTCCAATTGAAGGTATTGGGAGCACTCTAGTAGTGTCTCTATATGGCAAGATAGTAAGGTATTTACATCGCTAATGCAACACTCTAATAAAAGGTGTTCGGAGGACTATTGTAGTGTCTCTATATTGCAAGATAATATGGGATTTATAACCTTAATACAACACACCAGTTGAAGGTGTTTGGAGCACTCTAGTAGTGTCTCCAGATGGCAACATAATAGGGCATTTACAACCCTAATACAACACTCTAATTTAAGATGTTTGGAGCACTCTAGTAATGTCTCCAGATGGAAAGATAATGAGGCATTTACAACTTTAATACAACACTACAATTGAAAGTGTTTGAAGCACCATAGTAGTGTCCCTCTACGGCTAGATAATATGACATTTTTAACCCTAACACAACATTCCAATTGAAGGTGTTTGGAACATTCTAGTAGTGCCTTTATATGGGAAAATAATATGGTATTTACAATCCTAATACAACACTCTAATTGAAGGTGTTCGGAGGACTCTTGTAGTGTCTTTATATGGAAATATAATAGGGCATTTACAACCCCAATACAACACTCCAATTGAAGGTGTTGGGAGCACTATAGTAGTGTCTCCAGATGGCATGATAATAGTGTATTTACGACCCTAATATAACACTCCAATTGAAGGTGTTGGGAGTACTCTAGTAGTGTCTCTATCTAGCAAGATAGTAGGGTATTTACAACCCTAATATAACACTCCCATAGAAGGTGTTCGGAGGACTCTTGTATTGTCTCTATATGGCAAGATAATAGTGCATTTACCACCCTTATACAACGCTCCAATTGAAGGTGTTTCGTGCACTCTAGTAGTGTCTCTATATGGCAAGATTTTAAAACAACACTACCATTGAAGTTGCTTGCAGCGCGCTAGTAGTGTCCCTCTATGGCAAGATAATTTGGCATTTACAACCCTAATACAACACCACAATTGAAAATGTTTGGAGCACTCTAGTAGTGTCTCCAGATAACATGATAATAGTGTATTGACGACCCTAATAAAACAGTCCAATTTAATGTGTTTGGAGGACACTTGTAGTGTCTCCATATAGCTAGATAATCGGGCATTTACAACCCTAATAGAACACTCCAATTGAAGGTGTTCGGAGCACTCTAGTAGTGTCTCTATATGACAAGATAATAGTGTATTTACAACACTAATACAACACTCCAATTTAATGTGTGTTGGAGGACTCTTGTAGTGTCTCCATATAGCTAGATAATAGGGCATTTACAACCCCAATACAACACTCCAATTTAAGGTGTTGGGAGCACTCTAGTAGTGTCTCTATATAACAAAATAATAGGTTATTTACAACCCTAATGCAACACTCAAATTGAAGGTGTTGGGAGGACTCTTGTATTGTCTCTATATGGCAAGATAATAGTGCATTTATAACCCTTATACAACATTTCAATTGAAGGTATTTGGCGCACTCTAGTAATGTCTCTATATGGTAAGATAATATGGCAATTAAACTTTAAAGCAATACTACCGTTGTAGGTGTTTGCAGCGCGTTAGTAGTGTCCCTCTATGGCAAGATAATTTGAGATTTACAACCCTAATACAACACGACAATTGAAAATGTTTGGAGCACTCTAGTAGTGTCTCCAGATAGCATGATAATAGTGTATTTACGACCCTAATAAAACCCTAATAAAACAGTCCAATTTAATGTGTTTGGAGGACTCCTGTAGTGTCTCCATATAGCTAGATAATCGGGCATTTACAACCCTAATAGAACACTCCAATTGAAGGTGTTCGGAGCACTCTAGTAGTGTCTCTAGATGACAAGATAATAGGGTATTTACAACACTAATACAACACTTCAATTTAATGTGTTTGGAGGAATCTTGTAGTGTCTCCATATAGCAAGATAATAAGGCATTCACAACTCCAATACAACACTCCAATTGAAGGTGTTTGGAGCACTCTAGTAGTGGCTCCAAATGGCAAGTAAATAAGGTATTTACAACCTTAATACAACACTAGAATTGAAGGTGTTTAAAGCACTCTAGTAATGTCTCAATATGGCAATATACTAGGGTATTTACAACATAATAAAACACTCCAATTGAAGGTCTTGGGAGCACTCTAGTAGTGTCTCCATATTCCAAGATAATATAGTATTTACAACATTAATACAACACTCCAATTGAAGGTATTCGAAGGACTCTTGTAGTGTCTCCGTATGGCAAGATAATAGGGCATTTACGGCCATAATAAACACTCCAATTGTAGGTGGTTCGAGAACTTTAGTGGTGTCTCTATATGGTAATATAATATGACATTTACAACCCTAATACAACACTCCAGTTGAAGGTGTTTACAGCACTCCAGTAGTATCTTCATAGGGCAAAATAATAGGGTACTTATTACCCTAATACAACACTCTAATTGAAGCTCTTCGGAGGATCCTTGTAGTGTTTCTATTTGGTAAGATAAAAAAAGGCATTTACAATCCTGATACAACACTCAAATTGAAGATGTTTGGAGCACTCCAGTAGTGTCCCCAGATGGCAAGTTAATAGGACATTTACAACCCTAATATAACACTCCTATTGAAGGTGTTTGGAGCACTTTGGTAGTGTCTCCAGATGGCAAGATAATAGGGCACTTACAATTTTAAACCAACACTACAATTGAAGGTGTTGGAACCACCTTAGTAGTGTCCCTTTATCGCTAGATAATTGGGCATTTACAACCCTAATACAACACTCCAATTAAAGGTGTTTGGAGCATTCTAGTAGTGTCTCTATATGGGAAGATAATAGGGTATTTACAACCCTAACACAACACTCCAATTGAAGGTGTCGGAGGACTCTTGTAGTGTTTCTATATGGCAAGATAATAAGGCATTTACAACCCTAATACAACACTCTAATTGAAGGTGTTTGTAGCACTATAGTAGTGCCTCTATATGGCAAGATAATAGGGTATTTACAACATTCCAATTGGAGGTGTTCGGAGGACTCTTGTAGTGTCTCTATATAGCAATATAATAAGGCATTTACAACCCTAATATAACACGCCAATTGATAGTGTTTGGAGCACACTAGTAGTGTCTCTAAATGGCAAGATAATAGGGTATGTACAACCCTAATACAACACTCCAATTGAAGGTGTTCCGAGGTCTCTAGTAGTGTCTCTATATAGCAAGATAATAAGGCATTTACAACCCCAATACAACACTTCAATTGAAGGTGTTTGGAGCACTCTTGTAGTGTCTCCAAATGGCAAATAAATAGGGCATTTACAACCCTAATACAACACTAGATTTGAAGGTGTTTAAAGCACTCTAGTAGTGTCTCCATGTAGCAAGAAAATAGGGTATTCACTACCCTGATACAACGCTCCAATTGAAAGTGTTGGGAGCACTCCAGTAGTGTTTATATATGGCAAGATAGTAGTGTATTTACAACCCTAATACAACACTCCAATTGAAGGTGTTCGGAAGACTCTTGTAGTGTCTCCATATAACAAAATAATATGGTATTTACAACCCTAACACAACACTCCAATTGAAGGTATTGGGAGCACTCTAGTAGTGTCTCTATATGGCAAGATAATATGGTATTGACATCGCTAATGCAACACTCCAATAAAAGGTGTTCGGAGGACTATTGTAGTGTCTCTATATAGCAAGATAATATGAGATTTATAACCTTAATACAACACACCAGTTGAAGGTGTTTGGAGCACTCTAGTAGTGTCTCCAAATGGCAACATAATTGGGCATTTACAACCCTAATACAACACTCCAATGGAATATATTTGGAGCACTCTAGTATTGTCTCGAGATGGCATGATAATAAGGCATTTACAACCCTAATATAACACGCCAATTGATAGTGTTTGGAGCACTCTAGTAGTGTCTCTAAATGGCAAGATAATAGGGTATGTACAACCCTAATACAACACTCCAATTGAAGGTGTTCCGAGGTCTCTAGTAGTGTCTCTATATAGCAAGATAATAAGGCATTTACAACCCCAATACAACACTCCAATTGAAGGTGTTTGGAGCACTCTTGTAGTGTCTCCAAATGGCAAATAAATAGGGCATTTACAACCCTAATACAACACTAGATTTGAAGGTGTTTAAAGCACTCTAGTAGTGTCTCCAGGTAGCAAGAAAATAGGGTATTTACTACCCTAATACAACGCTCCAATTGAAAGTGTTGGGAGCACTCCAGTAGTGTCTATATATGGCAAGATAGTAGTGTATTTACAACCCTAATACAACACTCCAATTGAAGGTGTTCGGAGGACTCTTGTAGTATCTCTATATGGCAAGATAATAAGGCATTTTACAATCCTAATACAACACTCCAATTGAAGGTGTTGGAGTTACTCTAGTAGTGTCTCTATATGGCAAGATAATAGGATATTTACAATCCTAATACAACACTTCAATTGAAGGTGTTCGGAGGACTTTTGTAGTGTCTCTATATGGCAAGATAATATGACATTTACAACCCTAATGCAATACTTTAATTGAAGGTGTTTGGAGCACTCTAGTAATGTCGCTTCTCTTGTTGTCAAAGTCAATTTTGATCCTGCCTCCCTCCTTAGCCCTTTTCTTACTAACACCATTCTCTATTGCCTGATAGTAGCCCTACGCAGCACTGTTCTTTACATTATTTCTTGCACTCCTTCTGACCGATTATTGGGATTTGTTGTCCTTGCCATTGCCTCTCCTAGTTGCCTTCACCTGTGTTGAGATCTTCCTTTTGTCTATGTCTTCACCCTGACTCTTTTCCACTTGATCCGGACTTTTGAGTCCCTGCTGTGTAGCTAGGACAACACCAACCTCCATTTCATTTTCTTTTTTAGACCCCTTTCCCTCTTAGTCTAGAAAAGTGCCCATGTCACCCAAGTCCATTTCCTCTTTATGGGCCTCCAAGCCCATCATTTCTTGTGATAATTCTTAATTCTTCAGTATCGAGCCCATATTGAGGCCCAACTACACCAGTGCTTTTATTACTGTTTCCCCACCAAGTTTTGAGCTTTCTCCTATTTCCTTACTCGGCTGAAAGCCCATTTGAGACAAAATATATTCCTGGCCCACCTGGCCCTCTCGCTGTGCTTCTTTTTCATTCTGACTTTCTTTTAACACCCCGTCCTTACTCCGTACACCAGAAATTAACTCATGTACCTCACCTGTCACCTTTTTCTTTGCAGCACTCCTCATAGACCTGATAATTACATGGTGTTCGTCCTTTTTTGCCTTCCCTTTCTCACACTAAATGAGATCTAACCGTTGCGTTGACTCCTACCTCTCATTTTGTACTTTTGGAGACTGCACCAGCATACGCATGATTTCTTCCCTAATCCTAACCATGTAGCTTTCCCCAGGTAGGGTTGCCACATTTTGATCCCTTAACCCTAAGTAGCCAAGCGTGTGGCCCTCCCCTTTTTTCCTTCTTCCCCTTGCTTTACCTACCAGCAACAGTCTTTTCTGCCTCCATACTAGTACTGTTTTTTTCCTGCACCAATACTACCATGTCTGCCTCCCACTTTTACAGCACCTTGAGACTGAAACCTAGTTTCTCCCCCCCTCCCCTCATCCTCTCCTTCGCTCATTAGAACTGTTTATGCCATTGCTATTGTTTACACTGATATCCAGAGTTATGGTGCCTGATCTTTGATGAGCTTGCCGATTGTTTTACGCTGGAGGTTATGCTTTGTTTCTGTTTGGTGGAAGGTTTCTTGGGTCATCATGCCCACCTAAGGCTGGCAAAAAAATTCATAGTTCGTGATTCGATTTGAGTTTGATTCGAGTTTAATTCGATTCGAAATTGGTTCGAATTGAAATGAACCAAACCAGGTTCGGTTCGAAATTAATTCAAACCTAGCCTGGTTCGATCGAAATGGGTTCGCGAACTTTTATGGTTCAAATCTCATAATAACATCAGTCATTCATTTATCTGATGAAATTAAAACCCAAAATAGATAGTCATAACTTAACTTAGCCGACGCTCCCTCGCTCTCAAATCTCAATAATCTAGTTCTTTCTCGGCCTCTCCCTAACTCACTCTCCCTCTCGCTCTAAAACCTAGCCGACGCTCTCGGCGATTGGTTGTCTCTCCAACCATCACTCCTCTCTCCGACCTAGACGGCCGTCTCTCCTATCTCTTCGGCTTCCTCCTCCGTCTTCTCTACCTTTCGGATTCTCACTTCATGAGATGGTCCGATCGAGGGTTTGATCGAGTGAGCACTCAAGGTACGATTACTTGTTTTACTGCATATTTCAGTTCTTATACTTAATTTTCTTTTTACGATTATTTATTGTGATGTATTTTTTCATGAACAATTTTTCAACTTAAAAACACTCATTTCATACCGATAAAAGGAAGCAATGTGAATTTTGTCTCGCAAGAAAAAAATTAATGTATAAACTACCGGTATAACTAGGGCTGCTAAAAAATAATTTAGTTCGTGATTCAATTTGGGTTCGATTCGAAAAATGTCTAGTTCACAATTAATTTGATTCGAAATGGGTTCGGTTAGAAATGAATCAAACCAGGTTTAGTTCGAATCTTATTCAAACCAAACTCAAACCTAGAGTAAGTTCGATTCGGTTCGATTCGTTGCCACCCCTATGCCCACCCATCTTTCCGGGTGGAGCGGGAAAAAAGTATTCTCAAAAAACTGCCACCTTAGAGATACCACTTTTACCCTAGTGGATAAATCTCCTTCATGATACATCAATGCACTGGTATCTGTCCTGGATCTTCACATGTTATACGTAATGTGATGTACCTAAAATACCCTACCTCACTACCATATGACATAATCCTAGTGATCATACCAAGTTGAGTAGATGTCTTCCTGATATCCAGACTATTCCACGCTTGTAGAAGGAAGTGGATAAGTTGGATCCAGTCTTCACAGGCTGGAGGGTTATAGGCCATGTTTAGATGGACTCCTCATTCAAGAACTCTTATAACAACCCCAGGTCTGACTCGATAAACTCTCCTGAGAACCACCACATCTCTTAGTTGATGACTTGGACAAATAACCAGGAACGAAGAATCTCTCACTAGCAGAACCTCATAATCTTGTGGATGCCAGCCATGTCTTCTGGCAAAGGTTATGCCAATGTCTCCTTGAAGGTCAGGCATTGGCTCATCCTGCAGCATGATGATCATGCTGATTTTGTCAAGGTACTCATTTTTGGGCCTCAGTGCTCCTCTGACTGTTGTGTAAATGTAGGACTCATCAGGCCTCTCATTTAGGAAAGGCTCATCTTCAAAAATCATTTGTTTTTCTGCGTGTTTGGCGATTGTCTGTTCTTTTTTGGGAATAGATAGAAGAGGAAGCTTTAGTGTTTTGATAGCTTGAGCAAAGAGAAATTTTATGACACTATCTTGCTTGGCAATCTTTGCACTTTTTTTATAACCCTTCCTCTTTCACTTATGCCTCTACACCTACCAGACTGGTGACCCAAAGTTTTGCATTTAAAACATGATACAAATTCTCTGTGTTAGAAATATATTATAGGCCAGAATATTATGGCTCATATTAATAGTTAATATGGATCAACTTTTATTGGGCTGGGCCCAAACTTCTGCTCTCATCTGATCTGATCTGATCAGATCAGGATAAGTGTTTCTGTAGAGGCTCCACGAATTGGTGCAAATGAACAGGCTTAACAAACTGGTGCGATTTGTTATAATTATACAACAGCAGTTTAGTTTTTTTTTTATGCCATTTTGTTCCTATTCAGAAAATGAGAGAGAAAAAGAGAGAAAGAAAGGGGATATCAATTTGGTACTAGCATACCGAATTACTGTAGTTTGTCAACCTATTCGTGTGAATACTGATAGAAGCGTGACTGCTGGACTGTTGCGTGAATCTGACACGAGAAGAAAAGGAGAAGAAGGCTACTACTAGACTAAACTTGAAGTTTCCACTGCGCTGCGCGTCTAGTGATAAACTCTATTTAATCCTGGAATTAATTTTATACATGGATTATGGTTTCAGTTAGTGAACAAACTTATGAACTGAATCGAAATGTTGCACTATAACTTACCCGAAATATCTTCACTCTACATTGGATTTTTTTATGCCCTTTGGAGAGGCACCTGAGACATCTCCCCTCTTTAAAAACTGATCGATACACCTTTTGGACTTCTTCAAAAACAAATCTGTTGAAAGGAGGATTTGCTTCTTTCCCCGTACACCATTTATTAGGGCCTTACCTTCTCAAGGTTTTTTCATAAATCTGCTTAGGGTTTACTCTCTTGAAGTTTCTCTTTCTGTAGAGCACCGTACGTCATTCACGGCCTCTTCATTTATGGTCGGATTTAAAATGAGACCTGGTTGTATATCTCCCTACGTACGGACAGCTGATGCACCCAGCTGGCTGGGTGGTTGTGACGTCTCTTCTTTATTAACTCCTGGAGAGTGTTTTGGGTTTTCCTGTTCATACCCAATAGCCTTTTGAATCGCCTCTTCAGTCGCCTTTTTGCCTTCTGCTGAGCGCTCCGTTCCACCTTTAATGGTATTCAGAAATTAATACGTAACGATCCAATGTATTTGCTTTTGTGCTTTAGTCATATATTGTCTTAATTACCTACCTGAGTTGAACCCACCAAACAAAGGCTCCGGATTTATTATGTGAATCCATGGAAGCGAGACCAACTCTATTTAAATAATGATATTGACAACTGTTTTAATTTCATGCAGCACAGGAACAATAAAAGTAAATAAAATAACATATATAATTCGTACGCTGGAAGAAACCAAAACAACGTTGTTATAAAATAGATACTCTTAAAAGCCCTCAAAATTTTAAACAAGATATCTACATCTGACCTCTATACACCAGTAAAAAAAAATGTACAGTTCACCCTCATAGTTCAATGTTCTGCTTTTATCCCTAGTTAGGTGATCCATATAAATTCAATGAAAATGCAAAAAAAATTGCAAACCAGGTCCATGACTCCATGGATTGATTCCTATGTTGACCCTACACTAGAATAATTTTGCATGTATAGAAATCTCCACGCTCGCACGCGCACACACACAGGGATGAGAGAGAGAGGCATGCACATGAATACATCATAATTAAATTTTACTTTATTATTATATAGAACTTGTTATGGTCAAGGTTTGACCAAACAATTATATTATTGTCCAGTGTATACTTCACGGACATATTTTAACTTTTTCTATACATCCAATTTTTCTATAAATCTTTCAGTCAAGTAAACACGACAAAATTTGAAGTTCCCGGCTTATACTTAATCGTGGATCTGCAGCTTGTGTACAGGAGAATTAGCATCGACTTTGATTTTGTGTACCGAGGTAATATTCTTAGACGGGTGGCTTGCTGTGACCTTGTACTCTCCATGAGCGAGGTGAGCTTGAAGCGTACCATCCTCTCCAGTTGTCCCTAAGGCATGAGTCTTCCATTCTTTGATCAAACTGTCTACTAAATCTCCAACCGGAAAGTTCTTGAATTGGTTGTCAGTTAGACACATCCTGTAACACCCCTTTGGAGTCCATGAAGCCCACATAACGATCCCATCAACTGCTGGATGTGAGTATCCTTCTCTCAAGATTTCTTCCAAATATTTGGCCTGTTCATTATGCACACAAAAATCAAATTAGCAATGTGAAAATTTATATGTTCCTATTTGGGCTGTTCATGTAAATTCAGCTCAAGTTAATACTATCACCGATTAAAAGAAACCAAACTTGGTAAAAGTAGTTGGTTCATACTGTTCGAATCGGGAATTTTATATTTTGATTAATAGGAAGATTTAAAAAACTCAAATAAACAACAATCAAGCAGAGTAACTAAAAAAAAATTGTAGAAAAGAAGGTTAATAATTGCAGAACAAGATTGTTTTAATAATAAAATCATGCATATATCAATGTACCTGCTTTGCATCGGTACCAGCCACATCAACCTCAGTGAGCCAAATGGGCACCTTAGTAGTTGCCATCTTATCCAGGACCGATCTCATATAGGGGATATTTGGTACATCAAAGTGCGATTCCAATCCAATTGCCATCTTTGCGGTTGGGTTACCAGCTTTGATCTCATTGAATTTCTTTAAATACCTATCGGGCGTAGCATTTGGGTCACCTGGCACCTCGAGAGTGTTGAAGTCGTTCAAAAAGAGAAGTACATTAGGGTCCAGCTTCTGCACCTCCTGGAAGATTTTTACTGAGGCATCAGGGCTGAGCTTGGTCTCGAAGAAATTGAAGTGCACATTCTCATTTACCACATCCCAATGAATCACCTTGCCCTTGTATCGATTCACGACAGAATTTATACGCTTTGTTACTGCTTCCTGGAGCTGCGCTTTGGAGAGTGCACTAACCCAAGACATCTGAGCACTGTTGACAGAAATTTCATCATTAAAATTTGAAGTCAAGGATTTCCATTTAACTGTTTTTTTTATTATATTTTATTTGGTTTTTGCATTTTGGTTGTAATTATTGATGGAATATAAGTATTTAACTTATGAAAGAGCACAATTTACTGGTATGAGAAACTTGTGAATAAATTTGCACTCAATAATTTGAAATTTTGTATATCTTTTATTTTATTTTGTTTTTTCCTTTTCTGTGGACATATGATTTCAATTTTTAGAAGGGATGTATTAAACAGAAAATTCACTTGCAAGCACCGAAGTCTTTTGAAAACATGATACTAACTTCTGATCATCCCAGAACACGTTGTGTCCTCTGACTTTGACACCATTCTGATTGGCAAATTTGAGCATCGCATCGGCCACGGAGTAGTCTTCGTGTCCTTTGGTGAATTCAGTGCCATACCATTTCATCTCATTCTCAAATGTGGTCACAGTGAAGCGGGATGTGAACCACTTCTGGTAGAATGGGTTTTTGAGGATAGCCGCGTTGATTGCCGTGCCAAATGGGAAATCCGCCTTAGCTTGAGCGAGTTTGACTTTTGCACCCGCTAGTGGCTTTCCATTTACATCTACAGCTGTGACATTAATCATCATCCGGCGCGCCTGAATAACAATGTCAATTTAAATGAACTTTTACAATCTTCTATTAGAAAAAAAGGCTATATGGTACTATGCATACTATGAATTAATATCTTCGTTTTTCAAAGTTTAAATAGTTGATGTGAACCGCTTAACATATTCTCCGTATGAAAATATACATGAAGACTAAATTTTACAGTTTTTAGAATTTTCTACTATTTTTTTAGATAAGTAGAAAATCACTAAAAAAGTTATACTAAGTGATTTTCTACCTACCTAAAATTATAAAAAATAAAAATGTAAGAAAGTAAAATTTAGTCTTCCAGTACATTTTTTATGTATATCATATTGAACAGTTCAAATCGACCGTTTAAACTTTAAAAAGTAAGATATTGAACTATATTATTGACCAATCCACGCTATGCATATTACCAGCCTCACTCACATTGAGAGACTTGCTATTTTAATGTTGCAAACCTGGTGGATGCTTTCTTTATGGTGACCTCTCCATTCTTCTATTGTAAAGGGTTGCAAGGATACGTTGTCGGTCCATATCTCAGCGTTCGTGTTTTTGCTCTGTTTTGAAGTTTTAATTTATTAGATCAACATGTCTGTGCAATCAATAAAACAAATATTTAGTATAATTTATAATAAGAGCCTTAATTACCTCAAAAAATAATTCAGCCGGTCCTGAAGTCTTAACAGTAAAACCTCCTTTAAGCATCGACCAACAAGATTCCTGAGCCTCGATTGTACCTGCTTGAACAAACCCATCTGCAGTCTTTACTGAAACTATGACATCTGCGCTTCCCTTGTCGACTTGCAACCAGGCTGAAATATCACAAGTATAGTTACAGCATACACATTTAAAGTTTTAATCTAGTACCACTTTTGTTATGAAACATAAATGATCAGTAATTATATAATCTACATGACAAAAACTAGCAAAAACATCCATGTCCATCTCTGGAATATTATGTTGTTATTATGGAATAAAGTTGGATTTAATTTGTCTTACCCGAAAAAGAGTAGTGCTTGTCGCCATGCAATTCGACTCTCTGAGAGATGCTGTGGTGTGGCGCCGTTCGGTCAAGAGCCACAGCGTATTTGTTCCCTGATTTAGAAACTCTTTGCACGACATTTGCATGGCCGAATGATGCCCAGCCATCGAGGTTGTTATTGAATTCTGGATTGACTAAGATCCCTCCTCCATATTGCGGCTTTAGTGGTTCAGCCAAGCACTGTGAACAAAATAATTGTTAAATTAAGTCATAGGACTAGTTATAGATTGAATAATGAACAGATCTCATTATCAGTTCATTTTGGTGTTAGTGATATGTTTCGTGCAACATTTTTATTTAGAGAAAATTTGTCTAGAAATGACTCAATTCCAATTAATTTTCTTCATCATGCTTAAATTTTTCGCTAATTATAAGGATTCATTCTTGACCTCTGTGCAAATAATAATTGATTTCCTGAAACACTTGATCATACCAGAGTGTATTGAACAAAATATAATAATCTTAATATCAATAGATATATGCTAATTATAAAGGAGGAAAGGAATTAAATTTAATGGTAGCTATTATTTTGCAGATGTTCTTGACCATTATTTTAAGTGCTTATTTATGGCGCATTTAAGGGAAACATGACTTCATGTTCTAATTAGCTACTGCATATGTATGCATGATTCAATAGGATAATTATACTTCCAATTATTTAACCAAGTTTTTCTTAACTTACATTATTCAAGATACCAATTTTAGAAAACAAATTATTTAAACTCGATCATCAATACACGTACATTTATATTATCCAGTCTTTTGATTTTATCAGTAAAATACAATGTTTTTAATTTTTATCAAGAGGATTTTGTATATGGTATCTTGGAATTACTAAACTAAGAAAACATATTATAGTCTACAAGAGGGAAAGAGCTAGACAACAAGAGCTTGCCTCAGTGGTTGCAAAATAATCATAAGGTACAGAAGTTACAATGATCGCCTGGTCTGAAAATACAAATAAATTAAATAGCTATGTTAACATTTTTTATATCTGTAATTGCAGTTGCAAAATATTACCAATCATGTTTTAATTTTCTGATGGAATGAGCATTTTGCACCTAACTAAAGCTGGTAGAAACTTTTTGTTAGAGGAATTTCTGAAAAAACTTAAAACTAAAATACGCATGGCATAATCATATATATAACCATGCAAAATGCAAAGGCAAATCAAATTAAAAATATATATAAATATATTTATCACCACCTAAAATGACAACAAAAAGGAACAGGAGCAGTGCTTTCTTCCCAGGAGCCTTCATTTTTTTCTTTTTTCTGAGCAAACAAAAAATCAAATTGGCATGATTAATCTAAACATATATAATGTGCGTGAAGAAAATGCAATCAATAAGGAAAGATTCAAACAATAAGGAAAGGTCAGGAAGAAAGTTGGACCTACAGTAGAAGATTTTGTAATTTATTTGGAAGAAGTATACATGCAGTAGATATAATTAATGTTTTATTATTCTTTTTTTCTTTTTCTTTTGTGTCTTGGTAAGAAAAACGAATACAATTTATAAGGAGGTGAGAGGGGGGTTGTTACAGCTCGAATGGTAAGGAATGAATGATAGCTTGTCCATCCATTATTTGGTAATTTACTAAATTTTAACCTTTTTCGAAATTCGTTAAACAAAAAGTTTGTAGCTTTTAATTACTGCTTGAAGTGTCTTCTATCATAAATTATCTCATCCATTTGATCTGAATCAGACGAACTGGAATAACGCAAAAAACACAAATTTCGGGCACCACATTAGGCCGTTAAAATCTGAATCGCAGAAAACACAGGGCAAGCCTAGCTTGAAGCCTGGCAGTAACTTATTGGCCGTGAGTTGTGCCGAGAAGAACCCGAAATTTTTAAATATACCATAACTCCAAAAAAGATAAATCAATTATCATGATTTTTAAAAATTTTGAATTTTGACATGGTCACGTCGCCTAGGTGCGATCACTTTTCTACAGGCTGCATCTAGGGAATGTGGCCCATTTTTTTTTTTTTGGTCTTCCTCTTGTGTGCAGTTCAATCTGAATGAAAAAAAAAAAAAAGACAGCTACATCTAAGGAGATGCGGCCGTGTCAAAATTCAATTTTTTTAAAAGCTTAATTTTTTTTTATTTTTTTTTGGATATGATATATTTAAAAATTTCGGGAGGAGAACCGCCACTTTCTACCTTGCTTTTAGATAGGAAGGATATCAGTGGCCAAATAATCAAGAATTTGGTGTTACTCTGGTGCAGGGATCAATTTGGCTCAAAGAGACTCATTGTATTCTTAACCACAGATATCAGGCAACAGAAGACCTCTACTTTTTGCTCTGAAATATTTTCGAGCAAAATCATTATTCCATTTTTTTTCAATGGGCTGCAAACAAATCGAACTGAATCGAGATTTGAATTAATTTCGAATCGAATTTTTTACGAACTCAATTTCAAATCTTTTACGAATTTTTTACGACAAAGAAGAATAATCGTAGTCACCGAAAGCGAGAGGTGAAAGTTGTCTAAGGTTTTAGAACTGAAAGCGGTGATTACAACTTACGAGTTATAACTTATGGCTGAGTGGCCTTATGTTTTAAGTCATCAACGAATTAATATAAGTCATCAGCAGAAATTAACGGTTCACATTACTTTGAATTTCAAACTAAAATAGTTCATAAACCTATTTCGAACGAACCATGTCCAATTTAAATTTGATATGAATTAATTTCAAACTATTTCGAATTAAACTTTTTACGAACTTTTTCAAATCAAACTCGAATCGAATCACGAACGAATTTTTTGTGCTGCCCTACCCACAATATCTGCCAAATTGCTATCGCGTTATTTTTTATTCTACTAGTGATGGACAAATTTTTGTCATTTGGTTTTGCCATGTCTGCTACTTTGCTTTTTTGGACCAACTTCCACCATCACGGACGAATTTTTTTTATAAACTATAATTAATTAAATCAAATTAGGCAAATCAACATGATTGTTTTTTTTTTAAGAAAAACCATAAAGACTGAATGATCATTTTGGTCTCCACATTTACTTTTTTCCCAAACCGAATTAGCCATTCGGTCCAAAGTTTTTTCAGTTTTCCACAATTTTTCGTGCAGCCAATGGTGTAAGAAGGGTTTTTTAAACCATACTGAATTGGTCATTCGGTTTTCATATTTTTTTTAATTAATAAACCATAATTAATAAAAAAAAAATTTTGTTTAGTGTAATTTGGGTTTTTGTAGTGTAATTAATAATTATAGAATTTTTTAGTTTGCATGCAGAGTAATTTACTTATATTTTTATTAATATCCAACTTAATGTAGAGCATTCAAAAAATGATTACACCAGCATGTAGAGCATTCAAAAATACACAGAATTGACACAAATTTCAATTTATTTGAATTTTTCTACAATTAGTTATGAATTTTTTAAGTTCAGCTTTGAAAAAACTTAACAGCCATAACTTTGGCTATGAAAGTCAGATTTGCGCGTATAACCACTTTTCAAAAAGGGAGGGACGAGACGGATCCGAATATTGCCTCGGGGGTCACCCTCGGGCATCCAAAGCATTAGAATTTCAAAAAAAGTCGTTTAGTGCCTTAAAAATTCAGTTTAAGTTTTCGTTTAACGGTAGATGTACAACGATCAATATTTTGTTTAGTATAATATAGGTTTTTGTAGTGTAATTATTAATTGTAGAATTTTTTAGTTTGCATACAGAGTAATTTAGCTTTTTGCATGTAGTATAAATTAATTGTTGAATGATTTAATTTTCTAGTGGAATTTAAGTTTATGTAGTGTAATTATTAGTTGTATAATTTTTTAGTTTGTATGTAAAGTAATTTAGCTTTTGGCATGTAGTATAAATTATTGTTGAATGATTTAATTTTTTTAGTGTAATTTAGATTTTTTTTTTTTAGTGTAATTGTATAATAATGTAGAATAATAGAATGAATGTTAATATTTTTTTGGAGGGAGAAGAAGGGTATTAAAAAAAAAACCAATTTTCTGGAGACCGAATTGGGGATTCGGTCCCAGAAAAAACCAAATGGGGAGACCGAATCTCCAATTCGGTCTTTATGGTATTTGAAAAAAAAAAAACTAATCATGCTACTTTGTTAAATTTCATTTAATTAATTATGGTTTATAAAAAAAAATTCGTCACCGACTCTTGAAATAATTTTTCATTTTCTTTTAGCATGCAGGTTAATTGTATAGATCGGTGCATTCTTATCCAAAAATACATTTTTAATTATATAATATGTAGGTTATATGTAGAGTTAAGTAATGAATATGATCACAACATCCGTAGCATGGTCATTTTTATTACATGTGTTAATAAATCGAGTTCCTATACCCCATCAGGTACCAGACAGTACAATACTTCCAAGTTCCAACATATTCAAAATATGGTTAATTTCTCATGTGCCCTTCAAGAGTTCTTCAATTTCTTATTTACCCCTGTACTTTTCATTATATCTAATATATCCCTAAGCTATTTCTTTTCTTTCTTATTTGCCCACAAATTTAATTATTCATGTTTAATGAGTTATTTAAATCTATTGTTGCCAATAATACCCTTATTTCCAGTACACTCAAATTCCAGAAAAGACGAAATGTATTTCAGCACTACTATCTTCTGCACCATTTTACTATTGTCAGATGCTCCTTTTACCGATTTGGAGTAACATTTTAATTAATTGGGTGCAGTTTAAATTAACAGACCTCGTTTTAAATTATTGTAGCCCTTGATTTGCTAAATTCGATGAAGGTCCATTTGATCATTTTACCACAGGGTTCCTTTGAGCCTTCCTACATAGCTGTATTGGCAACAACTACACATGTACCAGTTCTCTCCTTCTCGTCAAGTGAGACATCCTTTCCTCCAACTCGATTTCCCTTCTTTATCAAAACAGCACCAAGTGACGCAACTCAATCCTAAGCTATTGCCATTGCCAATCTCATACGTACAATTAGAACGAATGGAGCAGTCCTCATTTATGAAGATTCTCCCCAGTACGCTGAACTCATACCTTCTACAGTGAAGGAACTTGGAGATAGTAAGATTCATCACATTCCTATTTCCTCGACTATTAATAATGAACAAATCTATGATAACCTTGTTTCTGTCAAGGGAATGAAGGGGCATGTAGATGAGGGTATTACTAGAAACAATAGATTTAAATGACTCATTAAATATGAATAATTAAATTTATGGGCAAATAAGAAAGAAAATAAATAGCTGAGGGATATATTAGATATAATGAAGAGTATAGGGGTAAATAAGAAATTGAAGAACTCTTGAAGGGTACATGAGAAATTAACCCTTCAAAATAAGGTGTCTATTTAAATATAGAGAGTCGGTTTTTGAGGTTCTGTGTCAGATTCTGGCCCGGCCCTGGTCCAGGGTACCCAGGGCCATCGCTCTAGGCTCAAAAATTCAAAAGGGCCCCAAAAAAATTATATATGTTAAAAAAGTCATTTCTAAGTTTTTTCGTTTCACAACAAAGGGCTCAAAAAAAAAAATCACATCTTCGTTCCTTCGTTTCACAGCATAGTCGCATCTAATTGCCCCAACAATGACAGGATCCAAAAAAATATGTTCTCTATAATCTTAATAAACAGCCTTGTATCAAACTTTGGACTAATGACGTACGTATTATGAAATTATTTATTCGTTGAGTTACTTGAAAAAATAACGGTTTTAATTTTATTGATTTTAATTGGTGAAAGTTTTTAAATTGTTGCAAAATTTGATACATGGTCAACATAATTGACATATCTATAAATTTTAGTTTTAATTGGAATAAGCTTTTAACACGAAATATAATTGTTCTTTTTTTTAGGGTTCATGAGGATGCTGCCAGAAAAAATATATTATAAAAAAAATCCACTGTATACATCTTACAAAGAACATGCACAGCCACACCCTCATCACAGTGCAGTTGTACTGGCACTAGTGGTTTAATGGGCGGGCGGGTACGGGTACCCCGGGTATACCCGGGCACGGGTACGGGTATGACGGGTACTAGGGTATACGGGTACGGGTATGTCGGGTATTTTTTTCAAAAACCATACCCTACCCGTCGTATACCTGTACCCTTGACGGGTAGGGCGGTCCGGGTACGGATAGGGCGGGTACGGGTTTTTTTTTTTTTTTTTTGCTGTTTTTTTCTGGTTTTTTTGTTTTCTTTTTTTTTTCCGTTTTTTTTCCTGTTATTTTTTTTTTCTGTTTTTGTTATGTTTTTTTTTACTTTAAAACAATAAAATATAAATATAAATAAAAAAATAGAAATTAAAAAACAGAAATTAAAAAATAGAAATTAAAACAGAATTTTAAAAACATAAATTAAAAAACAGAATTTTAAAAACATAAATTAAATTGAATTTGGGGGGAAATTTGAATTTGGGGTTTGAATTATTGGGTCGAGTATAAGGGTACGGGTACGGGTAAGGGTAGACGGGTACCCGGGTAGGGTAAAATCAGGTACGGGTAAGGTCGGGTACGGGTATGGTCGGGTATGGTAGGGTACGGGTATGGTCGGGTAGGGTATGGTCGGGTATTTGTCCAAAAAAACCGGTCCGGTCCATTTTTTGCACGTACCCGCGTACCCGAGTACCCGACCCATACCCGGGCTCGGGCACGGGTACCCCGGGCGAGCAGGGTAGGGTATACCCTTAACGGGTATTATTACAACTCTAACTGGCACCAGTTATAGAAACATTTGCTTCAACGTACCAAAAAGAAAATAAAAACAACTAACCAGGCCACTAAAACCAAAAAACTGTAAGAACTCAAAATTTAGCAGAATTTGAGCCATAGCTGAACCTCTCTGACAATGCATTCTGCCAGCAGCCACGATAAGACCAAACATAATTGTTTTTTTGATAAAAAATAGGAATCAAGTCCCTATTTATATATTGATAAGAGTACGGTTACATCAATTATGTAACTTCCGAAAACAAAATAAGACTCAATGAAGAATTGAGTAGAAAACAAAAATAATAAAAAATAAAAATAAAAGTGAGGTAAAATAACTAGCTAATTAAACCTAACAACAGAAGTAAAATGCAAAGAAATTATTATAAGCCGTAGTAGCAGATAGAAGTTGAAAAGGTTGAAACTGCAAATTACAGTGTGCATCTACGTTGGCAATAGTTGTTACTCCTCCCGGTTCTGTGTTCTCTCCTGGAACTGGTACTCAGTGACTATCTCATGTACCAGTTGTTCCTTTTGCTTTGATATGTCTCTAAATACTCTCGTGCATCTCTTACGCCATATAACAAACTGTGCTATCAGTAGGATGGCTCTGGTCCTTGGATTGTAATTATTTTCAGTTATTTCTCTAATTGCCCCTGCAATTGGAATTGTCGTGCATAGGGCTCGTGCTGTCTGGGTATACACCTGAACTGATACCGGGCACTGTTCAAATAAGTGCACTACCGATTCTGAGCTGTTTTTGCATAAAACACATCTGTTGACCATGCTCCATCCACGTCTCATTAAGTTGTCAATTGTTAGGATCTTATTTAGTACCATCAGCCATGCAAAGACCCGCACTCTCGGCGGCACCTTTAACTTCCATATCCTGTGAGTGTCATAGTGTGTTGTAGGTGTATTTTTGCTTGCGAAATATGCCGACCTTACTGTGAATTCACCCGTTGCTTCCCATCTCCATACTGTATTATCGGGTCCAGTTGTCAGTGTTATTGGGTCTGATTGGATATCATTTAAAAATCCGGTAAGATGTTGTGATGCCTGTTGTGACAATGCTTGTCTGAACAGTTGACTTATATCCTGAAACGCCATTACCTGTGCTAAGGTAATATCTGCATCTCTTGCAAACGAGAACAACACATCGTATTGATTTTTCAAAATACCCCTCCCCCAATTGTGATACCAGAATGATACAGTGTTCCCAATGCCCGGTACTCTAATCACTGAAAATTCAAAGAATTGCCTAGTGCTTTTTAGAGTTGAGTTAAAGAATGAAGAGCGTGGTACCAGGTTTTGATTACCAGATGTCACATTGAAAATGGATTTCCATAATCGCTGTTCCGGTTTCGCCCATTGCCAACACCATTTGGCAAGCATTGCATCATTGAAGACTCTGAGGTCCTTGACTCCCAATCCACCGAGCTTTTTTGGCATGCATACTAATTTCCAATTGGCCAAATTCATTTTCTTTCTATCCTGTGATACTCCATGCCAAAGGAAGTGTCTTCGCCTTTTATCAATTTCACTGATGACTGATGCCGGTAGCTTGAAGGTGGACATGTAATATGTGGGTAGGGCCGACAGTACCGCATCAATGAGGGTCAGACGACCCGCTATGGATAAGTGTTTTGCGGCCCACCCTTCCAACCTAGAGTTGAATTTTTGGATTAGAGGAGAGAATGCAGTCTTGTTGACCTTTTTGTTTGAGAGAGGCAATCCAAGATATGTGAAGGGGAAGATGCCCAGTTTACAACCCATGGCCATAGATAGCTGCTGTCCCATCTGATCTGTGCCTCTTGAGATGAGTAATTCAGATTTGTGAAAGTTGACCTGTAGTCCTGATATGTTCTGGAAGGCTGTAAATGCTATCTTAAGCATTTGAATCTGTCTCAGTTCTGGTTTCAGGAAAAATAGGGCATCATCGGCGTAAAGCAGACACGGTTTCATTCCTTGATATGGCAACCTGATGGCACCATTAGCCGTCAATTTTTGGAACCATTTGTTAATGAAATCCATTGCCACAATAAACAAAAGTGGCGAGAGGGGGTCTCCCTGACGCACCCCTCTCTTCAATATTAGTTTCTTACCCAAAAGGCCATTAATTAGTATTTGCGAACTTCCAGACAGCACACAGTTCCTTATCCATATCAACCATTTTTCCGGAAAGTGAAGGTTTTGTAGTACCTTGATTATATAATCCCAACTAACTGTATCAAAGGCCTTTCGAATATCAGCCTTGAACACCGCGAGAGGTATTTTTTGCTGATATGTATGATGTAGAATGTGTTGCGCATATACAAATCCCTCGGTGATCTGCCTTCCTTTAACAAAACCCGTTTGTGCACAGTCCACCAGTTCTGATATCCTTGGTTGAAGCCTATTGGCTAATATTTTGGAAAATATTTTTTGCACACCATGAATCAGACTTATCGGCCGATAATCTTCCGGTTTGCTTGCTTGGTCATGCTTAGGAATTAGTACTACATGAGATGTATTTAACGGTGCCAATGTTGTGTCATGAGCAGTGGCGTAGGTGATAGCTGTGTGTATGTCTGGTGCTAGCAGTGACTCAAATTTTTTATAAAATTCTCCCGTGAAGCCGTCAGGGCCCGGGGCTTTGTTGCTCGGCCATGACCGTATCACTTCCTTAACTTCTTGCAATGTGAAAGGTGCTGCTAATTCTGATAAATCATGCATGCCACGGTATAAATTAGGCCAGTATATATCCGGTGTTGGCTCAGATTGTGTTCCCATTAGTTCTTTGTAATACTGGAAAAATATATCTGCCTTCATTTTTTGATCAGTGTAGACTTGCCCGTTGAGCTGTATTTGTGAAATGGCATTATTTCGCTTCCTTCCTGATGCCACTGCATGAAAATAGCGTGTATTTCTATCCCCTTGATCATTCCATCTTATTTTAGATCTTTGTCTCCACAGATCCTCTTCAAGTACCGACAATTCGGTGAACTTTTTTTTCATTAAACATGTTATGAAACCTTCTAATTGGGTGATTTGCCTATGCTCTCTGACTTGGTCTATCCAGCCCAGGAAGTCCCTGCAAGTTTTGATTTGTGCCATGATGTTTCCCACCTTATCCACATCCCATTGGGTGATTCTTTTTTGCACAGTTTGGAGTTTTTGGTGGAGCTGTGTCGGTGTTTGCGCGGGCCCCATTTCATTCCATGTGTGTGTTACTATGGTATGCAGTTCCTCAAATCTTAGCCACATATTCTCAAATCTAAATATGGCTGATTTTCTGAATTTTGTTCTTGCCGTATACAAAATCGGACAGTGGTCCGACGATGTATTTGGCAAGGTCTTTTGTTGCGAGTTGGGGAACATATTATGCCATTCGGTTGAGATTAAGAACCTATCTAACCTTGACATTGCTGGGTTGCTTTGTGCATTAGAGTACGTGAATTGTCTTCCCTGCAACCCGATGTTTATTAGGCCTAAGTCAGTCAGCAGAGTTGCAAATCTGAGAGAACCCCTCTGATCTGATTGCGGATTATTCCTTTCATGCGGGCTGACTGTAACGTTGAAATCTCCTGCCAATATCCAAGGCTTTCCATCCGTAGGCTTGATTTCTGACATTTCTTGGAAGAACTGGGACCTATTTGTCCTGACCGCTGGTCCGTATACCCCTGTATACCAAAAATGTTCTGCAGAAAAATTGAACTGTAAAAGGAGCGATATAGTGTAATTTTTTATGACCACATCTTTTAGAGTGAATTTGTTCCCTGGCCATGCTATGAGGACCCCTCCCCTTGTGCCAACCGCATTAAGTGATTGAAATTTATCTAACCTGTTTCCACACACTTCTCGTGCTATTGAATCATTCATGGTCTCAATTTTGGTTTCCTGCAAGCAAATAATATCCGGTTTTTCTAGCAACACCGTCTTTCTAATTGCCAACCGTTTATTTCTTTCATTTATTCCTCTAACATTCCATGACATTGATTTGAAATAAATGTTGTGATTCATATCTTACACTTTTTAAACCACCAGCGGCACCAAACATAATTGTTAATACAATATTTTTCACTGTGATCGTTACCACAATTGATAATTTTTGATCCAATAATTTCTTTTCTTAATTAGATATAGATGAGATCCAGTCACCTAAATTTAAATATCCACATAGAAATATAATCCTTCAATCGAATTTCGAACTTGACTCTTCATCAAATAATTTGCCTCCATCAGATAATTCATCATATAAAAAATACAAACATCTAGCGGTACTCCTGATAAAACTATTTAAAATGTTGGCCTATGGATATTATGATTTTTCAATTGGTTGACCTATAGCTAGATGAAATAGTTCTAAGTCCATATTTCATATGAAAATGCATGGAACTCTATTAAAGTTATGGAGTCTGTAAAAGAGATGGATATGTTTTCAAATATTTTAGTTACTTATAGAGTTTTAATTACTAACTGTATCTATTACTGTGGCATCTACAGAAAGGAGTTTTTCAAAATTAAAGTTGATAAAATTTTATTTACAAACAACTATGACTCAAGATAGGTTGAATGGATTAACAATATTAAGTATTGAAAAAAAAATATATGTTGAAAACTATTGATGATGGACATATAATTTATGATTTTGCTTCTAAAAATACAAAAAGGAGTCATTTCAAATGAGATGTGATTTATAGGTGTTTTTTGTTCAGGTACAACATACAAGTGTTCAAAATTGGTTTATCAATAAGCAAGAAGTATGGTGTGGGTATCGAAATATGTTAATCATTGTATATGTTTTATTTTTGAAAGGTATTGATTTAATGTCCAACCTATTTTGTATGATCTATTGGTATATTAATAAAAAAAATATTGTACATAAAGAATTCAATTTTTTTTCCCATTTGACTCTAAAATCTTAAGCACCGGTCCTGATCAGATTAATAATGACGCCTCAAATATCATTGTAATGAGTCAGATGTTGCACTGGATCTGAATTCTAATCAAGCAGCGCTTCAAAGTTTCCACAAATTATTTTTTTATTGAAACATAAGGTTTGCGGATAAAATTTGGTGAAACAAAACAAAAAATTAAAATACTGGATCCGCTGTGGACGTGTCTTTGATTCGATCATTTACAACAAGGATCTGGTATCTGTCTACCTAGAACTGTTCTACAAGATCCACAAATTATTTTTATATAGGTAGAATATTATCTAGTAGTGATTTTCTACCTATCTAAAAAATAGTATTTTTTTAAATATAAAATTTAGTTTGCAGTTTCATTTTCAAAATCATGTTTAACTAATCAAATCGATTGTTTGTACATACTTTGTAAATAGAAATAGAAATTCATAGCACGAATATGCATAAAGTATAAAAGCCTTACTCATATATTAATATATGAATCCATAACCATCCCTTATTAATCCATGACAAACTATTTAATTATCTGCTTGTGACGTGTACACTGTGGTATATTAGTATATGTTTTTGTGTATGTCACAAGTAGAGGTTTGCTAAACCCCTAACGGGTTGAGCCCGTTTTGCCCGACCCGTACCCGTTACCCGTGGTACCCGTACCCGTTGCCCGGGTACAGACGGGTAGACGGGTAGACGGGTACGGGTAATAAACGGACCGGACACCCCTATTTTGAAAAAAACCCATTGTACCCGTACCCGTCTACCCGCCAACCCGTACCCGCCTACCCGTACCCCTATACCCGCCTACCCGTACCCGTCTACCCGTACCCGTTACAAAATTTGAATTTCAAAATTTTTTTGGCGGCACCCCTATAGAATTCAGATCCAGTGCAATACCTGACTTAGTAGAATGAGATCTGAGGCATCAATTTTAATTTGGCATGAATCTCAAAACGGACCCCTATATCTAAACTCCATCCATCCATGTCCTTTAACTTGGCACGAATCTCAAAGCATAAAAATTCAGAAAAAAAACAGAAAAGAAAAAAAAAAAAAAAAAAAACCCGCCCGTACCCGTCAACCCGCAACGGGTACGGGTAATAAACGGGTAGGGTAGAGGTTTTGGGAAAACTACCCGTCTACCCGTTGCGGGTTGTACCCGTACCCGTCCTACCCGTCTACCCGCCCTACCCGTTACCCCTAACGGGTTACCCGGAACGGGTCACGGGTAACCCGTTAGCAAACCACTAGTCACAAGTAAAGTATTGGACCAATTTTTCTCACAACAACTCAATTAGAAGGCTTAACATTTTTCTTAAACAAGCTACATATTTTTTATTTTTTAAAAAGATAAAATAGATATTTTATTAATTTAAAATGAGTAAAAATATAATAGGCTGTAAATTGGATGAATTTGTGATTTTTTTTAATTTAGAGGGGTAAATATGATATTATGAAATTTGAAGGGGAAATATGTAATTTTGAAATTTTTAAGGAGTATACATGAATTTCCTCCTAATATCTAAACCTTTCATGTCCAGATAGCACCGATAAATTATTAATAATAAACTTTCTCCAAAGAAAAAATTATTAATAATAAACAACTCATACTATTGGTTTAGATCATGTGTTTTGTCGTCCGAATAAGAAGTTTTGACTGTTAATTTCAAAATATAAACTTTGTATTTGGGAAGATTTATATATTCATTGGACGAAGAGAAAGAAAAAACTATATATTGAACGACAAAACAAATATATTATGTTGATTTATAATGAAACAATACACAAGTTCACTAGAACTTCATCCAATGATCATGACCCATAAAACACTTTGTTATATCCACCAACTATATCAAAATTCGAAAAAACAATGACGCAATAAGTTTCTAAAAAGGAAAAAAAAAAAAAACTTCTTAATAATTGCCACAAGTGCCCACTTGCAAGTAGGTTTTGGAGAGGCCTCATAGAGGATGCATGGTTGGGAGGACGAATGACACTGCAGGGAAGGGCAAGAAGCAGATGGGATATGGCCTGGGCAGGAGGGTGCTGGACTATGTGGAAGAAGAGGAACATGAGGACCTTCTCGGGCACAACAAAGACCTTGAGTATATTAATAGATGAAACCACAACGAATTTACATAATTGGGAGCTTTTTATATAAAATTAAGTGTAAGAGGGGATTGTTAGACCAGGAAGGGGCGTACTGTGTACTCCTGGCAACAATATTTACTATATATATATATTACTCTGGTGCTAAGTACGAAACTTGTAAATACACTTTCTTTTCAATATATTTGTTGCCGACAATTGTCGACAACCTTCAAAAAAAAAAAATTTGCCACAAGTGGCCGTTATCAACTTTTGTATTAATTCTTAAAATTTAAAATTATAACAACAAATTAAACTCTTTAAGTTCCATAATTTTTCCAATGACAAATGCATCCATACTTAAATAGAAAAATAAATCAAAATATAAATTTTAGAGCCAATCAATCAACTTGAGGCTATACATATTTAATTATTTATACAATTCGTTTCATAATTAGTGATATCCTGAAGGTTTAACAAAAATCCTCAATTTCCAATGCTGCCTAGATGTAGTTAATTTACAGTAAAGCGATCGATCCAACTTTTCTTTTTTTTTCTTTTTTTTTTTTTGAGTAAAAACCAGGCAGTGGCTGCCTGCCAGGTGCTTAATTGAAATGAAAGCCTTTTACAGAGTCTCCCTATCACGCATTCCTGACCAAGATTGGCCCACAATGCAGAGTCTAAGTCTAACAGCTACGAACTACATAAGAGACCCCTGTACAGAATGCAGAACAGCTAGGGAATTCCCAAATCGAAACAGTAAATAAGAAAAGAAAAAGGCAAGCGATCGAATTTTTTTCATAAACCATAATTAATAAAAGGTTTTTTAGGGAACCAATATGATTGATTTTTTTTTTTCAAAAACCATAAGGACCGTGGGAACCCACGGTCTCAAATTGATTTTTTTTTTTTTTTTTTTTTTTTTTTTAAAAAAACAGATTTTTTTTTTCAGACCGTGGAGTTCCCACGGTCTTAATTTTTTTTTTTTTTTTATAAAACAGAATTTTTTTTATTTTTGTATTAAAATATTAGAAATGTTGAATATATTTCTTTGAAAATAGATGAAATACAATATAATTTAATTTATTAGAAATATTGCAATAAATAACCCGGATCAATATTTTTCAGGTCGGGTTTTTCGCGGCTATAAGAAAAATTAATATATTTCTTTATGTGTTATTAGAAAAAAATAAAAATGCTTAGATTCTGAGTTATTGATCCCGGTTCAAAAGTCACTTCTAGATAATCCAGAAAATATTGTGATCCTTCTAGGACATTTAATTTATAAAAAGTTATATCTATTTTGAGAATTCTTTTTAATAACAATTATTGAATAACTTAAAAGTTATTGTTTTTTTCAAAAATAGATACAACTTTTCATAAATTAAATTTACTAGAAAGATCACAATATTTTTTGGATTACCTAGAAGTGACTTTTGAACCGGGATCAATAACTCAGAATCTAAGCATTTTTATTTTTTTTCTAATAACACATAAAGAAATATATTAATTTTTCTTACAGCCGCGAAAAACCCGACCTGAAAAATATTGATCCGGGTTATTTATTGCAATATTTCTAATAAATCAAATTATATTGTATTTCATCTATTTTCAAAGAAATATATTCAACATTTCTAATATTTTAATACAAAAATTAAAAAAAAAATTATGTTTTATAAAAAAAAAAAAAAAAAAATTAAGACCGTGGGAACCCCACGGTCTGAAAAAAAAAATCTGTTTTTAAAAAAAAAAAAAAAAAAAAAAAAAAATCAATTTGAGACCGTGGGGTTCCCACGGTCCTTATGATTTTTGAAAAAAAAAAATCAATCATATTGATTCCCTAAAAAACCTTTTATTAATTATGGTTTATGAAAAAAGTCCCAAGCGATCGATCCAACTGCCAACATAAAAACAAGTTCGTATCCTCTGAAATAGCTCAAAATTTTAGTTAATACAAAATCGGCTCAATTGTAAGAATTTGGGCTATTTTGAAATTTTCCAGGCAAATCAATAAAGATCGGAAATCTTTAAAAAATTTAACAAACAGTTCAAGTTATTTGTTGAGGAATTTGAGTTAGAAAGAGATATGAATTCTTTCAAAACAAGTCCGTATCATTTGGAGTAATTTTAAATTTGAGTTAATTAGTTCAAAATTGAGCCAATTGTAAGAATTCGGATCATTAATTTCAAAAATTCCCAAGCAATAATAGAGATCGGATATTTTTAATAACAAACGGTTCAAATTCTTTGTTGACAAATTTGAATTAAAAAGAGATGTGAATTCTTTCAAAAGAAATCGGTATTATTTGAAGAAATTTAAAATTTGAGTTTGTTCAAAATGATATTAATTGTAAGAATTCAGGACTATTTTAAAAATTCCAGGCAAATTAATAGACATTGGAAATCTTTAAAATTCATAACAGACGGTTCATTTTATTTGTTGACTAATTTGAGTTAAAAAAGAGAGAGAGAGAGAGGTGAACTTTCAAAATTTGATTTCTCTCAAAAAAAAGTAAAAGAACACAAAAGCACCGTTTTAAGCGCACCACCACTAGTGAATTGTCTTTCCCCTGTCATCCTCTACTATAAATCCTCCCTCTCATACCCTCTCCAAATCATTGCACCAAGAAATCACTAAATTCACAGACATTTTAGATTGTTCATCTTAGCGCCTATTTTCTTGCAAAATCAAACATGGCCCGTGTTGTTGCGTTTGCTGTTCTCTTCCTCGTCATTGCTGGCGCTTTTGTCGGCGAAGTCGAGTCGAAGTCTAAGGATTCCCCCGCATCAGAGACTGCTACCCTGAATATAGCACCTACAGCAGCTGATGCACCCAGTCCATCATCGACCGTGACCGATGGACCTGCCGCTGGTGGACCAACTAGCGCTAGCGGTCCCTCAGGATCCGCCTGAGGCTTGGTCGCCTAACTCATAGAGTGCAAAGCCTGTCGACCCGGTTCTGCTAGGTTATTGTGTCTTGATTTTATATTTGTTCATTTTATCTCTGATAAATGATGGAACTATATGCTTGCATTAGTTAATTAATGCAGAGAGTTCTAATTTTTTTTCTTTTTACTATTTTTCTTTCTTGATAATAATTGTACCGGGTCTTTTCTATTGAAAATTACTTTAAAAAAAAAAAAGAATAAGGATCGTATGCAGGGTTATGTTTCCTTGAATTGAGCACAATTTCTGCTGTCTTATGTTTCAATCCAAGCAAAAGTTGAGAATATAATCTTAATTTTTAAATTGTGAATGGTCAATTCGAATCATATCGATACCTTGTTGAAATCAAATTATATATTCTTTAGATTTTTTTTAATTGAGAAAAAGAATTAGAAGTCCATATTATTTACATCAATATATTTTCTTCCTATCCAAAAGAAATTAAAAATCTAAGAAATGTAAATTTTCATTTTTTTTTAACATAATTTCAATATATAGGTAGATTATATTGAGCAGTTTAGATATAAAGTTAATATATCAACACATCTTTACTTTGCGAAACATCATATCATAGCTCATAAATTAAAAAAATTACATCTATGTCGTCAAGAATTAATAATGTAGAAACACATTGAGCTAAATCTGTTATTATCCCTTAATATGTGGTGCGTGCACAACTACAACAGTATAATTGATCACTTATTTCTACTCATGAACACATTTAGGAAGGCCAATAAGCAAAGTATTTATTTTTTTTCTTTTGAGCAAGTAATTGAAGGTAATGTACAAATAATCTTTTAAGATCACAAAAGAAGTAATATTAGGTACCCTTTTTTTAAGGCTAATTAATAACGAACGTGATATTGAGAAACATCTGAATTGATTGTATAAAAAAACTTACAACTAAATACTAGATAACTAGAAGAACTTCATAAATAAAATTTGACAATTATATATCACAAAATAATATGTATCTGATATCAAACACTGTACATATCAGATACACACAAATCATGTTGATTAATTAATAATTTAATTGATGTTTGAATTTTTCAATGGCGTGAAATTAACAATCCAGTGATCTACCAAACAAATGCAATTTGAATAATTGATTGATTCGGGATCAGCAGGTGATTGTGCACTGAAATCCTCCTAATATTCTGACTAGAACAACCTGTTTAGCTGTAAACAAAAAGCAAAAGCATTAGAGGCCCCGTGTAGATCTAATAGCCCAAGTATGATAGAGTCGGAGGCTGTCTGATTGGCATCTAATTAAATTCGGCCCGATTATTCTTTTTCTTTTTTTGAATACTTGACTGATGCAGTCAAGTTTTGCATTAAACACCAAAAATATTACATCAGGTCTAGAAATTACAAGGCATCAGAATTATTCTATGACCTGTCCTAGATTACCAGTATGTTCCTACTTGTGCCTGTTAGGCCCGATTATTCAGTCGGAGTCATTTGATATGCAATAAGACTTGTGCTGACAGTTTTGAGATTTGTACATATTAAGTGCGCACTCGATGCAAATAGAACGGCTTTGACCGAGCATCGAACCGAATTTGATCAGATACTCATTGTAAACCAATTTATCTCCATTTTCCTCTACCCCTCAATACAATTCTACACCCCCTTATACGTTATACCCGAAAAAGAAGAAACCTACGAGCATCACAACAAAGTTACAAATCGATGTATATAGTCCATGAATAAGGCTAAAATAGCATAGATAACACATATGTCCTTGTAGTGGCTACATCACTAATAATGGAAGCAACATACTCCTCATCTCTCGCTGCACACTCCAACTCAATTATTCAATCACATCTTCAACTCTTAATTATAGGACAAGCCCTTAATTCCTTGCTGCCCCTAAAATTTGAAAAAAAAAAAATGAATTCAGATTTTAGGATAACTCGAAACTTGATTTTGAATTCAGATTGTACGTTATAAATGATACCAATTAAATTCATTTCGTAATTTTTTAAGACAAATGACAAAAGGTATAACATACTCCAATTCAATTTTTAAGATACCAGCAACCGTAAAAAAGCATTGAAATAAATACCCAAAAAAAATGGCATAGCATAGCAGATTATTAGCAGATGTCAAAAGAAATTTTTTAGGTGACTCTCGATTTGACTTGTTATGCAAGAAATGCAATCCTATAAACATGGGACTTTACTTCTTAATGCAGTGCAAAATTTTAGTGAAAAATCTTATTTTTTAGATTCTCATATATACCATGATTTTCATTTTCTACTCTGCTTATAATTATATTTCTCGCTCCTATTCCTTTTCATTGATCCCAACTAGTACATGTTTTAACAGAGTACAGAGGATGTTTTAGCAATACTTTGCCTAACTATGAAAGTAATCAAAAGGTTTGATACGAAAAATCAGTATAACCTTCTTCTAAACAGCTCTCTATTTTAGCTAATTGTCCGCTAAGGACGTGAAAGTTTGCGCGCGCGCACACACAAAAAAAAAAAAAAAAAAAAAAAAAAAAAAAAAAAAGAGAGAGAGAGATTGAAAAATTGGCTATTTTAAAAGTTTATATGGACACAAAAACACACTATTAAATTTGCGCCCAAAACAAAACGATTTAAATCCATCTTTTTTCGTAATTTGGACATTATTTTTAATGAAGTGGTACATTGACTTTAATTTTAGATGAATTATTAGGAAACGCATTATTAGAATTTTTTTAAGGGATCGACTAACAGTCCCCCTACTTCAGTCTCCTATCTGTCCTCCGCGCTAAAAGACAAAAAAATAGTTAAAACGTGCTAACTACCACCAAAGAGCAAGATTAATGTTATTTTATTAATAGTCAAAACTTATAGTATTCATATCTACGAATTTATAGTATTCATACTTATTATCAGAACCATTCGTCATATGTAAACACAAGCTGGAGGGGACCAGTAACGACCAGGGGGACCGCTGACGTCTTGTGACAGCCTGGATTGGGGACCGCAATCGTCTGAAAGCGACATTTACCAAGATTGAGGACCACTACATCGAATCTATATATTATTCATATCTAAATAAATAAGTATTCATATCTAAACAAATGAAGTATTCATACTGACGATTACGAAGTATTCATACATGTTTGAAATAATTTATACAATTCAAAATTCAAAAGTCAGATTCATCTCTCTCATTCCACCTCTTCCAAGAAGTATTCATACTGACGATTACGAAGTATTCATACATGTTTGAAATAATTTATACAATTCAAAATTCATTGTCAAATTCATCTCTCTCACCCCATCTCTTCCAAGAAGTATTCATATCTAACATGAAGTATGCATATCTAACAAATGAAGTATTCATATCTAACTAATGAAGTACTCAATATCTAACAAATGAAATATTCATATATGTAACTATTCATATCTAACTAATGAAGTATTCACACATGACACTAACAATATTCACATCTGACACTAATAATATTCACACCTGACACTAATAATATTCACACCTGTCCAGATTGGGACCAAGAAATATTCTCAACATACTAGTATGCATATCTAAAACAATGAAGTATTCATATCTAACTAAAGAATTTATTCATACTAACGATTTCGAAGTATTCATACATGTTCAAAATAATTTATACAATTCAACATTCAAAAGTCAGATTCATCTCTCTCACCCCCACCTCTTCCAAGAAGTATTCATATCTAACATGAAGTATGCATATCTAACAAATAAAGTATTCATATCTAACTAATAAAATATTCATATGTTCCACTGTGACAACCTTCGCTAGGCTAGCATGGATCCCCCTCATACGGAGAGCGTTGTCTTTTGTCTCTTTTTTTTCTTTTTTTTGAAACCTTGACAGTGGCTGTCAACGTTGTCTTTTGTCACTAGATCAAAAATTGATACTTCACTGGAGTTTATTTGATAAGTTGAAAGTTCAATTGCAAATTATTTGTGTTTTTGTCAGTTTTCAGTTTTTTCCAGCAAACCAATCAAATGGGATCTAAATGAAAAGGGTAATATTATTGAGGTAATTTAGGGTAAAAAATTGACAGAATTAGTTGAACTTCATTCAATACACGACTAATAAAAACAAAATAAAAATTTATAAACTAAATTAAATCCATCAATATCTTTAACTGCAATTTAGCTGCAGCAATTGCGACTCTCATATGCATATAAAACTCATAAAAATCATATCAACTTCCTAAATTAGCTTTCTTTTTTAATCACAAAGGCCCCGTTCGGCTAGGGCCTCCTTAAGGCTAAAGGAGCCTCCTTTAGCTTCCTTAGCCACTTAATCTTGCCGAACACCGGTTCCTTAGCGCGGATTAAGACAACCTCCTTTAGCCTCCTTTTGCCCGGATCTTAATTCCCTGCCCGTTCCTTAAGGCACCTCCCCCCCTTCCTTTAGCTTCCTTTAGCCATCTTAATCCTTCGCCCCTTCCTTTAGCTTACCGAACAACCCCTCCTTAGCACGGATTATTATTTAATCCACCATGTGTTGCCGAACGGGACCAAAAGAAAAGTGTTCTTTTTTGCAAGTTGTCCATCACGGGCAGCTGGAATCTGAAATTGAAATTACCAATTATTAAAATAGAGAACAATTAGATAAGCACTAGTCCTACTGACTACTGAGCGTCTTGGTCCAAGATAACTTATTTAGTAGTAGGTGGTGTCAGTGGTCCCATCATGAACTCTGTTCAAATAGCCCATTGTACTTTGGAATATGGATAATTGGTAAAAAAAAAAAAAACTAAAAATACAGTGTATAATGCAATATTTTATATCCTCAATAAAAAATTATTATTTTACGGAATCACAATTTCAAAATTCAAATGAAAGATTTCACATAAATAGACAAATTTAACTTTTTATCTTTTATCTCAAGCAGGTTCTAAATAGCTAGTTGTAGCTGCGCAATAGTTTTTTTTGAATCTTAAAAGCTAACGTTATCAATTTTTTTTTATCATGGTTCTAAATAGCTAATTATCGCTACGAATAGCTGTGCTATAGCTTTGTAAGAGCTTAAAAGTGATAAAACGATAATCGCTATTTAGAACCTTGATTTCAAGAGATGCTAGCAGTTGGTATAAATGAGTTTTTAAACTCTTACAGCGAAATATGCAATTTATGTTACAGAAGTGAAAACAAGCCACGACAGTAAAAGAGGAGAGGCTCAACTCTTAAATCAAAAGAAGCTTCATTGCTAGTATTCAAATGGTTATGCATTACAAGTCCAAGGGGCTCTTTATATAGGCTAAGACTCTGTTTAGATTCAATGTATCTAAATCTAAATAATGTGAGATATTATTTTCTATAACTAAATTATAATATTATTAATATTTAATGAAAGTAAAAATATATATATCTCTAAACATTCTTCAAAGTTCTACTTTCTTGATTATTCTTGATCTGAGAAATCTTTCCAAAATTCATGATGATTACTTAATGGAGAAGACTTTCAATTAAATACGGGCTAGTCGACCCATATTTTTCTTCAAAAAAACTTAATGGAGAAGACAGTAGAATGGCAGCATAGAGATCTACGTATTTGACATCAATATTAGAAGCCCTATTGGCCTTTTTTATGGTAAACATTTTCTCAGGTTTTTAATTACTACAAGGCATGGGAAAGAGCTTCAAATTGTACCAACAAAGGTTAGTAGTATGGATCACTCCACTCAAGTTGTACCAAAAATTCGAGAAAAAGAACCAAGAAAGACTAATATTAAACAAGGATACTAAACTTAACAGTGCCAAAGGGAAGGAAAAAAAAAAAGAAGGATATAGGTGCCATCAAAGAACCAGAAATATGATACTGCTGCTCTAGCAAGGTCACCTATATGTAGAAATATCACCTAAGGTACCTTACCATTTGAGTTTCATAATTATATACTGACACGAATCTTAAATGGACCCGTGCATTAGAGGTTTTGGTCAAATTGTTCGGATTCTGATCATACGGTCTGCATTCAAACTCAAATGGTGAGGTAACGCAGAGGATCCAGACTCGTGTCACCTATATATCAACCCCGGCCCTCCCCACTTCCTCACCTATATCTTTTACAAAGTAGATCATCTCCTCTTTTACTTCAATCTTTCTTCAGGATGAGGTGAAAACAGTTAACACGTAAGCTTCTTTCTTGTTAGAAATGACGGTACGGCTAAGTAGGTAAAATGTTTCTATTAGATTTTCTTAACCATGGTTCTCCTTTGTTTGACGGATGTAGCTTTGAGGAGGTTATAATTGGCCCAGTATTGAAGAGACTGTATAATGGCGCCAGTAGAAGATACAGCTCTTGGAGAAAAGGGAAAAAATGCATCATTTGCAATTGAAGGTACTATTTTATTTTTCTCTCTTGTCTGGTCTTTTTCTTTATCAATTATAACAAGGCTTGCAACAGTTTCAATTGAAGCATTCATGCTGTATATCTCAATATCCTAATAATTAGGTTCAAAATGCCGTACAATATTGGTGTGGTTTTGGTGGTTAAGTTTATCTAAAAATAAACACTTCTCTACAGATGAAACAAATGACTGTCCGATTGAGGAAGTCCGACTGACCGTATCGACCACTGACGACCCGACTATACCTGCATTGACATTTCGAACATGGGTACTTGGCTTCATTTCCTGTGTAGCTCTCGCATTTTCGAACCAATTCTTTGGGTACCGGCAAAATGCACTTTACATCTCCTCCATTTCAGCCCAAATCGTCACTCTTCCAATTGGCAAGCTCATGGCCAAGTACCTTCCTACAAAAGCCATCAAAATTAGAGGAACAAATTGGTCTTTCTCACTGAATCCCGGGCCATTCAACCTCAAGGAGCATGTGTTAATCACAATTTTCGCAAATTCAGGCTCGAATTCAGTTTATGCGGTTAATATCATTACAATAGTCAAGGCTTTTTATCATAGGAAGTTGCATCCTGTTGCAGCAATGATGTTAACTCAAACCACACAGGTAATTTATATAATCTCAATTACTATTTACCGCTGCAAGTAACAAGACATATATTCATCTAAAAACCTCCATAAAACACAAGTTTTTAGTCTTGTGCTATCTAATATACTATGTTTTTCTGTGGCCATATTTCGGCAATGGTTACAGTGACAACTATTATCGGGCCTTAGACTATTATATATACCAAATAAATTCAAATCAAGAAAAATTTATAAGGCAACAAAATAATACAACTCATTCTCTTCTTGTTTTTTTCAGTTCAACTATACCTAGCTAATTAGTAATTACTATCATTGATAGATTTTTTTTTTCACATTGGAGCTAAGAGATATATAGATATTATAGCGTCTATCACTCGAATAGTTGGCATCCATCGACACCCACCATTTTTTTTTTTTTTTTTTTCTAAATCATAAATAATTGCAGTATACATAGCACCTATTGACCCCTCAATTAGTACCTTGACTCGAATTAAATGGTTTTCGGTTATGCCGGAAAAAAAGAGAAAAGCAGTCCCATGTTGTAGTTCAGATATGTTGGGGTCTATGTAATTAATTTCGTAAGACCCGTGCACACCTCTTTATTACAATTTAATTTGGTAGGACCAATAGACCAGTAGTTTGTAGGTACCAAGTAATATAAACCGCAGCTCATCTTGGTTTTCCATTTATCCTTGCTGTTTAATGCAAGATCCAGATCTGCCCCTCAAAGTAAAAGAGAGAAGACATGGAAAATCTTGTGGTCTATTAAATGAAACGATCCTATTTGTGTTCAAAAGGATGCCTTTTTAGCTACAATGATTCAAGATTCATGGGTCAGGAATAGCCACTTGTTGTCTTTTTATATATATATATATATATATATATATATATATATAGGACTTGGCTACGGTGCTATGGTAAAAAGAGAGTTGGGCTAAAATGAGCCATGACTCATAGCGCATTGGTGAGTTATGGCTCATTTTAGTCATTTTGAAAATTCAAGCAACCGATCCAAGCCGTTAGATGTGATCTCCATATTGAAATGTGTTTGGAAACCAAATTTTACATTATTTGGAAATTTTTTACTATTTATTAAGTATTTTTTAAAATTGATGATCTGATGGTCCAGAAAATTTTACTGTTTTTTATTGTTCACAGCAAAATAACAATTTTCAAAAATGCTTAATAAATAGTAAAAAAAATCCAAAAAATATAAAATTTGGTCTCCAAGCACATTTCAATATGGATATCACATCTAACGGTTCGGATCGGTTGTTTGGACTTTTAAAACAAAAATACGGCGTGAAGTACAAACGCTTGGTGAGCCATGACTCACCCAAGTCAACCCCTCTCTCTCTCTCTCTCTCTATATATATAGAGTTAGGCTGGGGTGCTATGGATAGCATAGAGGCCTCTATGCTACAGCTCAATATTCGAGTTTTCAAAATCCAAACGGTCGATCCGAACCGTTCATCTTATTCTCCATATTAATATCTGCTTGGAGAACAAATTTTACATTTTTCTGAATTTTTTTACTATTTATTAAGTAATTTACAAAATTGTTGATCCAACGGTGGCTGCACAAAACAGTAAAACCGTTGGATTAACGATTTTCAAAGTGACTTAATAAATAGTAAAAAAATTCAGAAAATTATAAAATTTGGTCTCCAAGCAGATATTAATATGGAGAATAAGATGAACGGTTCGGATCGACCGTTTGGATTTTGAAAACTTGAATATTGAGCCGTAGCACGGGAGGCCACTATGCTATCCATAGCACCCCAGCCTAACTCTATATATATATACAGCCATGCAGGACAACATGGTGTACCAAACTTAGATTATTCGCTTGTTTAACCCTGCTTTAAAAACGCATTAAAAACAACTGAGCTACTCAACTGTAAATGTTCCGAACAATTTACCAAGTTACATGATATTATAAATTTAAAATGAGTTTTTAATAGAAAATACAATAAATTGGGTAAATTGTGGGTTTGTGAAATTTAGAAAGGTAAAATATATTATGGATTTTTTATGGGTAATACGTAATTTTGAAGTTTTTAAAGGGTATACATGAAATTTTGCCTTTATAAAAGATCAGAGTCCTTATTGCTGCAACCACACAGACTGCAAGTGAATCTCAGTTACGGTCGTATATCAAAGGACAACTAAGAACAGTTTTGTGAATATATTTCTTACCTAACATATATACTTAACTAAGAACAGTTTTGTGAATATATTTCTTACCTAACATATTAAAGCATTGCTTTATAGCAGGACAGAGAGATCAGACACTCCCAATTATATATAACTAGTACTACTGACACTGACAGAACAGAGCCAACAATGATCATGTACAATCTTATAACTAAAACATGTCGTCATGTATCATTAATCTTTTGAAACATAATTATTAATTAACAATTTACTATTTAACATAGCTTCAGAGTGTACATCTGATATTTTGTGATCTTTGGAATATCAGCTAATGGGCTATGGTTGGGCTGGGCTTTTTAGAAAGTTCCTAGTAGATTCCCCATACATGTGGTGGCCCGGTAACCTGGTCCAAGTTTCTCTCTTCAGGTTTGCGCTCTCTGCTTCTCATGTCTTAACATCAATTTTATATTTGTTATATATCTTGCCATGTCCATATACAGGACCTCACAATCCAATCATGTGGTAATGGTATTGGTATAATGAATTCACTGCTTTTATCTAAGAAAAAGGAAAGATGTAAATAGTTAACTTAAAGTAGGCCAGATATGATGACAAAACTAAATTGAGGCAACGAATTTCAGTGTTTCAAATGCAGTAACATAGACATAACGGTCAATTGTTTTACATCTAAAAAGGAACTGTGATACACAATATGCAGATTAAATATGCAAATACATATGCAGAGACACAATTTATTAAGATAGTCACATACTTGCGTGCAAAATTATTTATGCGGCATCTAACAGGTTATGTTGGATGCTTATGCGGATTTTTAAACACAAGTTATATAAAATGCATGCAACAATGCAATTGCTTTTGCTATATGCAGTGTTCCTCTGCATTCTTGTTGAAAACTGCATTATAAAACACTAATAGTAATAAAAAAATGTAATGGAGAATTTTGTTATTTATATTATGCATGTCGATAGAGCATTGCATGAAGATGAGAAAAGACCAAAAGGAGGGATGACGAGGCTTCAGTTTTTCCTCATAGTTTTCATTGCGAGCTTCGCATACTACATCGTACCAAACTACCTCTTCCCTTCCATATCTGCAATCTCATTCATCTGTCTAATTTTCAAGAACTCGGTCACTGCACAACAAATCGGGTCGGGCGTATACGGACTCGGTATTGGATCCTTCGGTCTTGATTGGTCAACTGTGGCCGGATTTCTGGGCAGCCCGTTAGCCACTCCCGGGTTCGCTATAATCAACATCATGGCTGGTTTTTTCTTAATTGTGTATATTATTGTACCAATTGCATATTGGACTAATGCTTACGATGCAAAGAGATTTCCAATTATTTCTTCACATGTGTTTATGAGCAATGGGACTGCATATGATGTCAGAAAAGTGCTTGACGAGAGGAGCTTCACATTTTACCAGAAGGGATACGATGCCATTGGACAGATTAATTTGAGTGTCTTTTTTGTGCTTACATATGGTTTGAGCTTTGCCACACTGGCGGCTACGCTGTCACATGTCGCACTTTTTCATGGACGGTAAATGTTGACTGAACTAAATTCCTGACAAATAATATTGAATAGCTTCTGTTTGTCTAGGTCAAAATTACCAGAGTTTGTGTTGACTGTCATTGATATGTTAAGATCAACCACATTAGGTTTTTTTCTTTTTTTGGGTTGAATCTTGTCCTTTTAGTTCTTGTATTGAAAAATGTACACAAAATTAATAGGACCTGTGGTATATGTGATGAACACAACCATTCCAGTCCCAAATTTTTGAGTGCATTAGCATTATATCAGGCAGTATTTTTTTTCCCGACTGACATGCATAACTACCCAAGGTTCAGAAAAAATTTAATCTGTTATACGGAAGAGATCATATCAGTCATTTGCTTCCTGTCCAAGTTTATTGTCATGACATTTTTTTTATACAGAACAATATGGAGACAAACAAAGGCTACTTTTAAAGATGAATTTGGTGACATACATACTCGACTAATGAAGACGAACTATAAGCCGGTACCAGAGTGGTGGTTTCAGGTGATGCTTGTCGGAGTAATTGGCCTCGCTGTATTGTCATGTGAAGGCTTTGGCAAGCAACTGCAGTTACCGTACTGGGGTGTTTTCCTTGCAGCTGGACTTGCTTTTCTCTTCACGCTCCCAGTTGGCATTATAGCAGCGCAGACAAATCAAGTCGGTCCCTGTTTTTCATTATTTGAACATTAAAAAAACAGTATCTTTTTTTTTTTTTTTAAGGTGCTAGCATTTTGAAATTTCTATTGGATCAGGGACCAGGGTTGAATGTGATAACAGAGCTAATAATAGGGTACATATATCCTGGAAGACCACTTGCAAATGTGGCATTCAAAACATATGGTTATGTAAGCATGTCACAGGCAATTATGTTCCTCCAAGATTTCAAACTAGGCCACTATATGAAGATTCCTCCCCGCTCCATGTTTGTCGTCCAGGTCAGTTCACTCTAGTAGTTTATTTTGATATTTTTTTAATAAATAAACTTCTCTACGTGCTGCTAATGGGAACAAAACACGAATAAACTGGCAACAAAAGAAAGTTTGTTAATTAGTTATACTACCTATATTGATGCTTTGTTATATATGAGATAATTTGAGGAATAAGAACCAGCCACCATTGGTAACTATACCAAATTACCAACTCAATTAGCTTCATTTTTCAAGCTCATAACCATAATCTGATTCGATAAAAACTCAGATCTATAACCTGTATGTGCAATAGTAGTATAGTACAGAGTAAATTAAGCACATATACTTTTACTGAACTACCTCACCAGTACAATTTCAATGTCTGATATATCCAACAAATATTAACTAATTAAGATGCTAATAAATTTCGTCCAGCTAGTATAATAAAAAGAAATAGCAAACCAGCTTGTTCAGAGTTTTACTCACAGGACAAGTGTTTTCTAAAGAGCTATAACAACTCATTTCATGAAGTTCGTACACATCTCATCAACAGTTAGTAGGCACAATTGTTGCCTCTTCAGTGTATTTTGGCACATCATGGTGGCTACTAGAAACAGTCGATGGCATCTGTGACCAGACAAAGGCACTGGCCGAAGGGAGCCCATGGACTTGCCCAGGAGATGATGTATTTTACAATGCTTCCATTATATGGGGAGTGGTGGGCCCACTTCGGATGTTTGGTCGACTCGGTCTCTATGCCAAGATGAATTACTTTTTCTTAGCCGGGCTACTTGCACCTCTGCCTGTGTGGATTTTGTCTGCTCTCTATCCTGACAAGAAGTGGATCAAACTCATCAACATGCCCATTATAATAGGTACGGATGCGTAGTTTCCTAATTATATATAACAGCATGTCAATACCCATACTGGTACTAAATACTTAAAACAGTAATCCGATTTTGGTGTAATAGTTTCCTAATTCTTCTCAAAAACAAAATGTTAATAGGTGCTACTGGGAGTATGCCCCCGGCTCGATCTGTCAACTACTTGATGTGGGGCCTAGTAGGTGTAGTCTTCAACTTCTTTGTGTACCGAAGATACAAGGGATGGTGGGCTCGGCACAACTATGTATTGTCGGCCGGTCTGGATGCCGGCGTGGCATTCATGGCTATAGTTGCCTATGTGACATTACAGGGACAGAATATAGAAGGGATCAACTGGTGGGGCCTAGAACTCGATGACCACTGCCAACTGGCGAAATGTCCAACCGCACCAGGAATCAAAGTCAATGATGTTTGCCCTGTCTTTACCTAATGGTTTCTGTTTTACACATGTATGTTTATGAGATTAGATAGTACAAAACAAATTGTTAAAGAGGATGACAGTCTTATTACATTAAATCTAATTTGATGTAGCAGATTGAAGTTTTAAAAGAAAGAGAAAACAGTAAAATTGCTTGCTCTGCTAGGACTTTTGTTACCAGCACCCGTACCAGTAGTGATGTCGGTAAAAGCTCAATAATGGTAGCAATTATTGGTAAATTAACTTGAAGCTTAATTTATCACATGACCTCTTGATTGACAACATTGCAAGACTTTGTGGATTGTCGATGTCACAGTGACAGTTTTCACATATTAACAATTTTTTTCTAAAAAATGGTTTAATTGGATATGAAAATTCATTTGAAAGGTGCTCCCAAGCACCATGATCATCTTAACTGTATATTAGATAATATTTAAATTTATTTATAAATTTAAATATTTCACGTGATATAAGGGCACTTTGACTTGTATTAAATCATATATATGGAGTTTGATAGTCAGTTTTGTTAATTTTATGGGACGAAATCAAGACGAAATTGTTCAAACACATTTAAAGACTTTTGCAACATGCAATTATTGCATTCTACCTGTGTTTTTTTGTGTAATAATATTTGAGGTATCATGGCGAACTAGAAAAAATATTTGTTTTCGTACCAGATGCATATAAATGGTGCTTTGAAATTTACTCTCTCTCTATATATGAATGTGTGTGTATATAAAATATGAGAGATAATAAGACATTAGAACCTCTATATATGAGAACTTATTGGCCTTCTATAATTCAAAATTGGAACACATGGACTAACGAGAGGCTCTGTCGCAGCGGATTATTTTTTTTAGAGAGATCTGGAATAAGTTGTGGCGTGCAATAAGGAGTTTAGGCTTTGTTATTTCATTAAATGAGTGTTAATTGAATCGGACTAAAATGATATAAGTCGATCTTGAGGCCAACCTAAATTAAACCACATCACATGGTGATTTAATTTTAAATTATAATAATATTTTATTTGTATATAATTATTATATTACTATTAATAATTATTATTAGTATATAATTATATAATTAGGCTGTGGCTAATTTGCTGCCAGCAGCATTTCTGCCGACGGTGCTGCCACGTTTTATTTATTTTGTGATGTCCAAACAACAAATCCAAACCGTTAGATGTTTAATCCATACTATAATCTACTTGGAGACCAAATTTTACATTTTTTAGAATTTTTTTACTATTTATTAAGCTAATTTGAAAACCGCTGATTTTAATGCTGCAGAAATTTACTGAAAACAACGGTTTTCAAACTAGCTTAATAAATAGTAAAAAATTTCCAAAAAATGTAAAATTTGATCTCCCAGTAGATTATAATATAGATTAAACATCTAACGGTTTGGATTTATTGTTTGGACAACACAAAATAAAATAAAAAACCCGGCAGCACCTCCGGCTAAAATGCTGCCGGCAGCAAATTAGACGGACCCTATATAATTAATATCTTATATTATTAATATATTAAATAATTATTATAATAATATATAATTAATATCCTTTTATTAATAATTATTATTGATATATAATTATATAATTATTATGTTATATTGTTAATATAGAAATTATTATTATAATAATATTGTAATATATTATAGTTATTATTAATATATTAATATTATATGATTAGTATCTTATTAACAATATATAACTATATAATTAATATGTTATATTGCTACTATATTAAATCATTATTATAAAAATATTATAATATATTGTGGTTATTATTAATATATTAATATTATATAATTAATATTTTATTATTAATAATTATTATTAATATATAATTATATAATTAATATCCCATATTGTTAATATATTACATAATTATTATAATAATATTATAATATATTATAGTTATTATTAATATATTAATATTATATAATTAGTATCTTCTTATTCATAATTATTATTAATATGTAATTGTATAATTAATATGTTATTTTGTTAATATATTAAATAATTAATATTATAATATATAATATATTATAGTTGTTATTAATATATTAATATTATATAATTAGTATCTTATTATTAATTATTATTATTAATATATAATTATATAATTAATATTTTATATTGTTAATATACTAAATAATTATTATAATAATATTATATATTTAGTTTCTTTTTACTAATAATTATTGTTAATTTATAATTATATAATTAGTATTTTATTATTAATTATTATTAATATATAATTATATAATTCATATAGTTATTATTTATATATTAATATTATATAATTTGTATCTTATTATAAATAATTAATCAATTTAAACTTTCAAAACTTTAGTCCTCTATCAACTCTAACCAAACAAGGAATATTTAACTTATGATTTAACTTTAGGCCATGAATAATTTAGACCGATTTAAGTTGAAATAATCAACTTAGGGTCTTAGACCTCTTCAGCTTTAATCCACAACCAAACACCATCCTAGCCTTCCAAACTACAATGTTGCTTCTTTTTCTTTCTTTTTATCTTTTTGATGTGTCAAACTATAACTTTTTTTATCAGAATTTTGAGCTCGCAATTTTTGATGATTTTATTGTTAATTAAATGTTCCGCCACTTTTTACTCCCGAAGAAAATTTAAAAAAACAGAATCTTCTCCAGGAACGATTGTGTCAACAAAAACATAACAAAATAAGGTGAAAATATTTTCTGCCGCATCTGTGCGTCTGATTAAAAATAAACTTATTCATATCCAAATTTTTATTGTCAAATTTTAGTCTTATTCATACCGTATTTATACATATCAAGGTTAGCAGATTATAAACGAATGTTAAGAATTATCAAATAAATTGATAATAACTTATATTTGAATATTCTATATTCTAAAAAAAAAGTATATTAAACACATTGTTTACGTAATAATAAAAATATAAAAATAATTATTATTTACCTGCTATTTTAAAATTACAAAATGATAAAATATATTGTATGAATCATTTTGTCATAATAAAAAAGGAGCCTGATAATTGTACCATAAACAAAATCTCCGAGTGTGTCCCCAAATAGTTTAACAAAAAAAACTTCCAATGTTATCTAACTTTCATTTTCAGCGCTAATATCCAAACATTTAAAGCTATGTTTATAACATTTTACAATGCTACTCGCAAGCATATAAACCTCTGTATGAAAGCATTAAAATTCTAAATATGTACAGTTTTAACTTCTAACTACTTTTGTTTTCAAGTCAAAACCGGAAAGATTCATTTCACCCACTTTTTTTAATTTTTTCTCTAATCATTCTCATATATTTTCTTGACGATCTGTGATGAATTTTGCGAATCTAAAAATATGAATATTTTTTACCCGATTTTCTCTTTCAAATGAGATCCATGAAGAATAACTTTTGAGTTATATTTGTGTCATAATTTTTTTTACCACTTTAAATATTTGTGACTTTCAATTTTTTTTATTTTGCTTCAAAATAATTTAAACCTCTGTTTATAAGCATATAAACCTCATGTACAAGCATATAAACCTCATTAATAACACTTTAAATCTCTAGAATAAAACACATAAACCTCATGTACAAAGAATTTAAACCTCAACAATAACACTTCAAAGCATATAAACCTCAACAATAACACTGCATTTACGAAGCTCATTTACAAAGCATACAAACCTCATGTACAAAGCCTTGAAAATTTTAATGGTTGTAGACCTCAGATTTAAAAACTTGAAAATTTAAAATGCTGATGAGTTTTACTTAAAAAAATAAATGACTTTAAAATTACTCAAAAGTATTTCTTCATATATCTTATTTGAAAGATAAAATCGAATAGAAAACGTTTGTATTTTTAAATTCGTAAAATACATCACGGATTGTTGGAAAAATAAATTATAATGATCAGAGGAAAAATAAAAAAGTGGGTAAAAAGAATCTTTTCGTTTTTGGCTTGAATACAAAAGTAGTTAAGAGTTAAAACTATACAGATTTAGAATTTTAATGCTTTCATACAAAGGTTTATATGCTTGCGAGTAGCATTATAAAATGTTATAAACATAGCTTTAAATGTTTGGATATTAGCGCTGGAAATGGAAGTTAGACAATATTGAAAGTTTTTTTTTTGTTAAACTACTTAGGAGACGCACTCGGGTATGATGGCTTGGGGTACTAGAACATTTCTCAATAAAAAAATATATGTAAGAATCAAATTATAGTATATAATTTTATATATCCATTGTAGAATATAAAACAACAATAACAACAACAACAACAACAACAATAATAATAATAATAATAATTAATATTGTTATTATTACTATTATTTTATATAATTATATATACGAATAAAAAATTCACATGTATAATTTAATATTTATTTATTTTTGTAATGAACACGAAATGGCTCATATTTATATTCTTATATGATTAGTTACAAAAGGGTAAATTTTATTTGAGGTCATTGAACTTTGTTATTCGTCACGAATTGGTCATTTAAATTTGATTTATCAATTCCTAGTCATTCAACTTTGTCATTTATCTCAATTAAGTCACTTTATATTTTTTTTTCCGTTCAAAATCTTAACAAAATATTTCCATTTTGTCCAAAATATTAATGGAATATACTCATTCCGTCCAAAATACTAACGGAATATGTATATTCCGTCCAAAATACTAACAGAATAAGTATATCCCGTTAATATTTTGGACGGAAAAACATAGCGCGACTTGATTATGATAAATGACAAAGTTGAATAACTAAAAAGAGACAAATTAAACTTGAGTAATCAATTCTTGACCTATAACAAAGTTTAGTGACATACAGTGAAATTTATCTAAAAAAACTGTTTTTTATTAATAATATTACTCGTTAAGCTAATAACAAAAAAAAATTGTATTTGTCTTAAAATAAATACTAGTGAGATAGAATAAAACAATTTCATTGGCAACTCAGACGAACGACCAAAGTCACCAAACTAGCGGCGGACAAGGAGCAACAGTGAAAGAAATATCACTTGGGAATAGGTCCGATGCCCCATTGGACCTACTTTGGTTTGATGGGTGATCTAGCCATCTAATTGCATCAATAATCGTGCACTCTGTATTAAAATCCATATGAGTTTTTATCAATTTCCGTGCGCACAGATTTTAATTCTAATCGTAATGTGATAGAGCTAATTGAACCTAAAAGTAGGTCCAATGCCATCGGACATACTCCTATCTCAAGAAATATACGCAGAAGACTAATACGAGGCCATGGTACAATGCATTGCACAGTTGATATGAATTATTTAATATGATCTTCAAATGAGAATGTACTTGCCGACTATTATTTTTTATTTTTTTCGGATAGGTAAAAGAAATCATGTTTTCAAAAAAAATCTAGATCATTCAAAAGTAAAAAGTTGAAAATAAAAAATATAGCCTCTTCGTATATCCTTGAAAATGAATCTATTAATTATAGTACGGACAAAATCGCACTGTGCGATATCTTTCCATTTTTTATATGCCGTGCGGCTCCCGCCTTAGAAGTTAGAATCAGCTGTAATGATGAATAAATTTGCATGAATAATGTGCCTTCTATTTTTGAAAAGTTTTTTGTACAATCTATAATTAATAAAATGTTTTAATATATGTGCTCGATTCTGTACTATTAATTTGACTTCAGTCAAAACATCAAAAACAAATTTTTTTTTCGTCGGGAACATTAAATACCGAAATCATGGTGGAAATTTATAGGTAGGGGTGCTATCTTAGAATTCGGATCCTCTGCATTAACTCAAAAGAAAAAATTTTGAGTTACTGAATCATGACTATTCAATCTATTTTAAGATTTGTGCACACTAGATTCGCATTAATATTAAAAGACCCTAATATTATAAACAAGAACCGAATTGGCTCCGTTCAAAATCCAACGGTTGAGATTCATTAACTCAAAAGATTCCTTTTTGAGTTTATGATACGCATTAGCTTTCTTACGTACTCAAAAAACAACCACAATAGTGTAGGGATACACGAACAGTTACACGGAGTAGTAACACAAGAGATCGGAACTCCTGACAAATGGGACTTCCGAGGCGCCGACGTGGCGCGTTAAACCGCACGCAAGCGTGGCTACTCGTGAAATGTAGTGTACCTCGGCGTCAGCTGACGTATCTCTTTTGTTCCTATATCAAATGATCTGATAACGTGTCCAGAGAAGGCTGTTTTTTCTCTCCAGAAAACTAGTATTTTTATTGATTACTAAAATGGGCCTCGGAGGCTGGGACCTGCCGACTTCTGTGATTCTTTTTTGTTGATTTTTTTTTATTTTATTTTTATGACCTTGTGTCCTGTGTGATTCATGGTTGGTGCATTATTCTCTGTTTTCGGTGTATATATCCATTAATTGATCATTTGATTTGACTATAAAGCTTTCAGGTCTAAGTTTTGAAAAATATCATTTTTTTTATCTCAAGTTGATTTTTAAAGTTTTAAATCGTTTAACTTTTATTTTTTTTGTTAATCTGTGATAAAAGTTTCATAAAGAAAAAAGAAAAGACCTTTTCGATACGGCTGTGGTCCTGTAGATGCCCACTGCCTGAAAATTGAAATATAAACAAATTTCCAAGTATAGATGTAAAAGAAAAAAGAAAAAAGAAAAAAAAAACAAAAAGGAGGAAGAGAAGCATCCTAGGAGGCAAGGAGAGTAGGAGATGAGACTCACCGGGAGGTGAACGTAAGCGAAAGGGAAATGTGGAGGCGTATCCTCTGCATTAACTCAAAAAGGAATCTTTTGAGTTAATGTATCTGTACCGTCTGATTAGCTTTAAGATTCGTGTAAATTAGATAAGCACTAAAATGAAAGACACTATGTTATCAGCGGGCGGCCGGATGGGCTCCGTTTATAATCGGACGGCTAATATCTATTAACTTAAAAGATGCTCTTTTGAGTTACTGCAGACGATGCTGACTCGAGAATCCTGGGGGAGGAGAAAGAGACAAGTAGGGGACGGGAGAGGAGGGATAATGGCAGACAGGACACCCACTATTTAGTCAACAAAAGCTACAAAATTAAAAGCACGCAACCATACCTTTGCTCAGAAAGAATTTTGTTAGCTCTGGATGTACATTTATTTTACCGTGATTTACGTGTGGAGTAGAGACGTGATCAAATAACTAGATTATCAGATTTTATGCGATTACGGATCTGATTTCAGAATTATAACTGATTATAATATGAAAGGTAAATTTTGCTCAATGACATTAAACTTTGTTCTTTATCACTATCAGGAATTAGTCGCTCAAGCTAATTTTGTCATTCAATGATCATTGAGCTTTTTATTTGTTTCAATCAAGTTATGTTATTTTTAGTGTTCAAAATATTCATGAAATATATTCACCCGTCTCCACTTCACTCCATCTCTTGTTAATTTTTGAATCAAAAATTAATAGACCAATTTTATTAGAACAAATTAAGAGTGCAATAGCAACTAAAGAACACGTGTATCGGATACGATATAATTTATAAATAAAGTTATGTGGCATCTGACGAAATTTACTTTGATATTATATATTTTTAAAAGTAATAGTTACATATCTAATTTAAATTTGAAATAACGATCGATAGAATATAATTTTAGTTAACTATCTGATCCAAATCGCATCCAACTCAATATTTATATAAATATTCAAATAACTGTAATATGTTTATTTAAGAATGATTAATTATTAACGCGTAAAATATTTATTGCGTGTAGTTATCTTTTTGTATTATGAAAATTAAATTTTATGATAAGACGTGTGAATTCGTTTTTTTGGAAATATACCGATGCACATCTGTTAATACTTATACTTTTCAATCATTTTCTATTTCTTCTCTATTATTAAATAAAAGCTAGTATTTAAACTGTCAAAATTGCATTAGTAGAATAATATTTTTAATTCAAGTAGATTATAATTTAAATTTTAACAATACAATCTTAACTTAAAACATTTCACTTAATTTATTTTATAAAAAAAATTAATGCAGTTTCTTTTAAATAAGATAAGGATTATATGTGTTTTTACAAAAGATAAAGATTAAGAATAATTATATCATTTCCCTCACCCCTGTTCCCCCATTTATCCCCCCACTCTCTCTCTCTCCAAATTAACTTTCTTAACTGTCTTTTATTCCCCATTAATTCCGCTACGAATTTTCATTTATCCCTGCATTAATTACTGTCCTTTAATAACAATCCCCGCATTAATTATACTATTTTTTTAATAACAATCATCGCATTAATTATATTGTTCTCTAATAACAATTCCCGCATTAATTATACTGTCCTTTAATAACAACCTCGGTAACAATTATTTATCTGTTTATTGATGTTCAAAAAAATATTTACCATTGTTATGACAAATATTTATCATTATGTCTGAGAAGCATTTATTATTGTCCCTAACATGATCATACTTTGATTTGCCAATAAGTGTGATTAACACTTCAGTGAAAATTATAACGAAGGCCATGGCAGTTAGGCTACAGTCGGTATTACCGAGCTTGGTCTCGAACAGGCAGACCGCTTTCGTAAAGGGTAGATCTATTATGGAATCTTTCTTAGTTGCTAGAGAATTTTTATCATCATGCACCAGAAGAAAAATTCCATCGATTTTGTATAAGGTGGATTTCGAAAAGGCTTTCAACACGGTCAGTTGGTGCTTTCTCACTAACTTGCTAATTGAAAGAGGTTTCCCTCTGAAATAGACCTCTTCAATACTGCAGGTGCTTAAATCATCATACTCAACGGTCCAGGTCAACGGGAGCCTAACTGCATTTTTCAGGCACAAGAGCGGTTGAGACAAGAGGACCCCCTGTCCCCTATGCTTTTTATAATAGTCGCGGACTCATTAAATTGGCTAATAAAAATGCAATCAAATCGATGCATCGGCCAATATTCATTCCATCGCAGCCAATCAAATACGCAGAAGATACTATTATTATTGCTGAGGCACACCCGAGGACACTCAAGGTATTGACTTTGATCCTTTCTATATATACTAATCTGACGGGTTTTAAAATAAACAAAAATAAGAGCACATTTGTTCCGGTGGCTATTAGACACACGCTGGTTGGAGTTATTGAAAGAATTATGGGATGCCCACCAACAACACTTCCGATCACGTATTTGGGTTTGCCACTGTCGGTAAAAAGACTGACCAAGCCTGACTACCTGCCACTCATAGCGGTAGTGGAGAGAAGGGTGGCCAGTTGGAAGTCAGCGCTTCTTTCATTTGGCGGGAGATTGCCCCTCATCAAAGCGGTACTCCCAGCAATCCCAATACACTTCATGCAGGCGCTGAAAATACCGAAGGACCTGCTCTCTCAAGGAGATAGACAGGATAAGACGTAATTTCCTTAGGAAAGGCCACCAAACATGTAAGCCAATCAACTGTTTCGTTAATTGGGAAAGGACCTGCTCTCTCAAGGAAGAGGGAGGATTAGGGATCATACATTTACAAACACAGAATAAAGCACTGTTGACGAAATGGATATGGGTTTTTCAAGCAAAACCGCAGAGTAACTGGGCCCAAACTTTGAGTTTCCTTTACGAGATAGAGACGGTAATAGACCTGGCTAATTTAGGGGAGAAATCACTTGTCTTAAAAGAACTAACGGAGTTTAAAGATTTCTACATGGCATCCACAGTCACACTAAACATTAATCAGGTGCTATGGAGATGGGAGGCGAGTAACCAGTTCTCAACTTCATCAGCCTATAAAATACTCAGTCGGAAGGGTGTCAGCTGCAGACATCAGAAAAGATTGTGGAAAATTAAGGCATCGCCAAAGGTGAGGTTCTTTATATGGGTGTTATTGCAAAAAAAACTTCTCACAAGGGCAGTCCTAGAAAGGCGAGGGTATCAAAGTCCGGTGGCACGTGTTTTGTGTGGGACCAATTCGAGAGAAACGGATATACACCTTTTCTGGTCATGCAACTTTACGACGGAGTTTTAGCTAGCTCTGATATCTAGATTAGGGGGTCAAATACTGTTGGGTTTTAGCTGCTGATACAACCAAAAACCCTCGTATTGGCTTAAGTGCGAAAAAGACCGTAAAATAAAATTTTTACGTCTATCTTAAGCTGATCTCCCCGATTGATTTCTAAAACTAAATTTATTTAACAATTAAATAAATTATCATAACATTATACCTTGGTACTAAATTCGAATTGGAACTGCCGCTGGACTTGCCACGCTGCTGCTGAATGGACAAGAGCACCAGATGTCTAATACCTCTATCAGTAATCCACCAGGAACACCAGAGATCGAGTATTTCTTCTTCCAAAAATACTATACTCAAGGCACTCAGTAAAAATAGTTGTCTCACGATCCGCAGATACTCTCACTTTCACACCCTCGTGCAAAAGCGGAGTTACCGCATACTTCGCGAGATTACAACTATTGACAACACTCAGAAATCTATACTTATATATTTCTTTCCTAACTCAAACACTATTTGAGAGGAAAAACCGAGAAAGAAAGGAATCTGACTTTGTCAGACGATCAGTCAGACTTTCCAATCTCTACAATGGAATGAGTATGCGTTCTCTCCAACCCTCCACCCCTATTTATAGGTATCATGAATAGTAGGTCAGCATGAACAGTATGTCGGTGAACAGTAAATTACCAAAATGCCTCTCGGCCCGAAAAGGCCTAGAATGAAAAGTATAAGGCCCTGAAAGTCCCAAATTGAATAGTAATGGACCTGGGCTTTTGGGTTTTCTTAATTATATTCTAAATATAATTAAGGCCCAAATATACTAATCCATTTATATAATTGTTCTGAATAATTCTGAACAATTATATTTCTTTGCGAGTAGTTGTGATAATTTTTACACAACGTGTCATACACGCTTGTAATTTTAATTTGTTTAAGCTTGTCATCTATATGACATTTATAATTAGTTATAACATTTATAACTAATTATAAAACCATCTTATTGATTAATTATAACATATATAATTAATAATAAGATTCTCTGATTACTTTCTATGCAGTGTGACCCGATAGGATCTGTGTTATATTGGCAATAGAGTTAAAACTGTTTTAACTTCTATAGATCATAGGTGGCACATAGCAGTACATTATGACCCCCAATTACATAGATGATGTTGTCTACAATATCACGATCTTTAAGTAAACAATTTACTCGTGTTAATTCCATCGTCTCATAGTAACTGATTAAGTCCAAGGTAGATATGTGTCATCCTTGCAAACTTAATCGAGTAGATTACCATATATGATTAATCTCCATTAATCATACCGTATACGGATAATCCTACTCTATGAAGTGGGCCCAGTGTTACTATTACTCGTATAATAATACGAGGGACGATAGTAGTCTTGGTGACATAAAGGAGTATGGCTAATATAACATCAGTGTCATTTCAGTCTATATAACACCAACTCCAAAACCTATCAAATTGAATTCAAATGGTGAATCCAAACCGTTCAAACCGATCTACTTCATTAGTTGTGCATTTACATGTAAAATTTATAAGTTTTTGAGTTTATTTGGTATCAAGTCAAGCGGTCAAAATGTGTGAGTTTTTAAGTTAATTTTAATACATTCATTTTTTAATTTTTTTTGCCGCTTGATTTGATACTAAAATAACTCGAAAATATAAAAAGTTTGTATGTAAACGCATCACTTATAAAGTAAATTAGTTTGAACGGTTTGGATTCACCTTTGAACTCGATTTGATAGGTTTTGGAGTTGGTGTTATATAGACTGAAATAACACTGATGTTATATTAGCCATACTCAACATAAAGTATTTATTCATGTAACATAAAGTATTTATCATTATGTCTGAGAAGTATTTATCATTGATATTTTACTGAAAGTTGTAATTATGTTTGAAAAGTATTTATCCATGTAACATAAAGTATTTATCATTATGTCTGAGAAATATTTATCATTGGGTGAGATAATTGTTTATTTAATGGTCCCTAGTTATGCAGGGACAATTCAGAAAAAAAAATGAAATTTTTTGCGGGGATAAATGACAAGTATTTATAAGGGGATTGTTTATTTAATGATCTCCAGTTGTGCGGGGACGATTCAAAAAAAAAAATAGAAATTTTGTGCGGGGACAAGTGATGGATTGATTTATTATTTCATAAATAGATATCATTGGAGAGGGATTAATACTTTTCAAATTCATGATAAATGCTTTGATATTTCAAGTTAAATGTTTATTAATGATTGTGCGGTCCTCCCATAATTTTTTTAACAGTTTGTGCTAATTTTTTGCGAGAATAAAGCTGCGGAGATTGTTATCAAAATCCAAAGATTAAACCAAATGCATATGATTTGAATTCGTTCCAGACTTGATCGTTTACAAAAAAAAAAATATAAATACCTCTACTCGAATCTGAACAACTAAATTAAAAAATATATATTTTAAACGTAAATATTCAGAACTGAATCCGACATGATTTAAAATAAATAATTACGGATTTAAAAGTTCGACAAAAGTATCCGGATCCAACTACCAGATTCGATTGCGCCTCTACAGATAATAACGCCCACGACAGCAGAAGGTGAATAGTCGTATAAACTGCGCAGTGGTGTAAGATGTGTAAGTATGGGGGCTCGTGTGACTCGCCGGCGCCGTCTATTCCACCCAGGCTTTATTTTATTTTTCCAATTGTTTATGTTTCCTCGTGTATCACCCTCAATGTGAACATTTTATAGAAAATGCTCTATGCACAAATAAGGCACACAGAATGGCCAAAATATTGCAAAGCCCCAGCAAACATTTTAATATTTGAAATCATGTGAGAGACGAAAGTGGGTAGAGCTCTTTATTTATTTTTCAAATTCAGCGCTCCAAATATTAAATGAGTAATTAATCAATATGATGCTTAATAATTCATAATTTTACATATATGAATTGTAAAACAAACTAATAATAGATTAAGAGAGGGCTCGTGCTTGTAACTTGTAAGTATTTAATGCACGTGTTGTGTGATAGTATTCAATGTTAATTTATTTACAATAATAGTTGTTTGTCAAAAATTAATAATATTTATAATTTATTTCATACAAGAGTATAAGACACGACAATGTCTAGTTCAAATCAAAAGTATAATTTTTTAATGTAGTCTAAATACTCTTTCAAATTAAAGAAATAAAAGAAAGACTGTTTCACCCAAGTAAATCCATTTGTTTACCAATTCTTTTTTTGAGAAAAAGATTTCCATCCACTGTCTTCTGTCCACACTTTTTACACAGTGAACACTAATATACAATGATAAGTTTGTCATGTTGATTAAAGTATATTGTAGTTCTATAAATGTTGATAGAGGCTTATGGTTTAATAACATGAGTATATGAAAGGTTTCATATACTGAACAGACCTAACGAATAAAAATATTATATGGGTTATGTTAGTGTCATTAATATTTTCATTGTGTCTTGGAATTCTAAGATATGAGATGTATTTTTTTTTCACATGAGAAACATATAATGCAATTAGTATTAAAAGCTATTTATCATAAGTGGTGATAAAAATAGTAGTTATTTATATATAACTTGTGCGGGAGAAAGTTATATGTCAATAGTATCATTGCCCCTCATTTATAATGAGTGATGATATTTTATGGGCCCCTTGGTAAAGTAGAATTATAATGCATGCAATATAATTGAAGTGCAGTTATATATTTATAATTTACTTAAGAGACCAAAAAACGAATATAATACAAAGATGACATAGTCCGACTTTGTATATTATTTATATTATCATGTGGCAAGGAATGGACACAAGTAATATTATTTGTAACGTTACTTTAAATGATCATGTATTGTAAAATGATACTTTACATTTATGTTGTTTGGGTAACTATAATGTATAGCTAGAATACCGCTTATAGTTTATGGTAATAAAATATTTTATGCCATTGCCAACATAACACATATTGTCACACCTTGCGGCCACGGGTCGCAACAGTCCCCCGCCGTAAGCATACAACGCCGTGTATGCTTACAAGGCAATAAACAATTCAAGCAAAACAACAAGTAATATAAAACGAGTTTCTAATATTCGATCAGAGTACACAGTCTGGACAGAAAATAATACGAAAAAAGTATCTCATCCGGATACCAACCATGAGGCCTACCCTAAATCTATACAACAAAACATATCTAGGGTCATGTAATGGTAAGCTACTAAGGCCTACTACTCTCGTGCCTGTCCGAAATCAGTCGCACCAGTATCTGTAAAATAACCCGAAGGGTGGGGGTGAGAATAAAATTCTCAGTGCGAATTTGCCACAGTTAGATTATTGGACTTGCAATCAAACTCCATATTCAAAAATGAAACCCAAACCATAACAATTCCAAGCAGATATATATATTCATAAATAAATAGAATGCCAATGCTCGACAACAATTAATCAAACTAAATCACAGTTTACGGAATTTCCATGATGAATTTCAAACATAACACATATTTGGCTTAACTCGACTCATGAGGGCTTGTAGCAACTACAGATGTTCTTTCGAGCTGGACCCTTTATCAAACCCACATCTGTAGGGTTACTGACACCTACAGATGGCCCACCGAGCTGGACCCTTTATCTGACACCCATCTGCAATTGCTTAGCTTAAACGTTTATTAAGGTCTGGTTCAAGTCACATAAAGAAAATCCTCTTTGGAATCGTTTCCAATATTCGCAATATTCAATTGACCTTCCAAATGCATTAACACGAAGGAGAATGCCACCGAGCCACAGACGTTACACACTAGTCACCCACGATTCCAATTCACACATCATAACATAATCACCCTCCCTCGTCCCAACCGGTACTGGGAAACATTGAGGGCCGTTGACCTAAGGCCATTAGGATCCTGGGAATCAAAGTCAGCATACAGCCCGACTTTGCAAATTCATTGGATCCAAGTGCTTAACTTCGTAAATCCATTCACATACATATCAAATCGTGGTGACTTTCAATCAAATCAGATAATAATAGATCAACACAACCTACAACCATACCAGCATGCAAATCACTCAAGTCATATCAATTCGAGTTTAATTTGATTGGGCTATGCAAATGCTTTACACAATTCAATGATGCAATCAATGAGATTCAACATGACAAATGAATAACAGTTTAATTCCTGAAAATAAAGTATCAAACAAGTCCAAGAATCCCGCACCTGATTACGACGAGCGTACCGCTTAATTAAGGATCGGACGTCTCGAATTGCCTCGCGAAGTCTTGCTCGACCGAGCCCACGCCTATATTACACGTATACTAGGTTTAACCTTGGTTCATGATCGAGGAGTTTACTCGAGTTGTATTAGGGCTTATATATTCCTTAACCAATTCCTATTCTTTGGTACCGATTCTTTTGATTCCTCTTTTCTTACCAAAATTCTCTAAAACCACACACAATTTCATCTAGGTCCTCTGGACCATATAAACTCTCAATTTGGTTCTCGTAACAATTCGATTTACCGATTGGTTAAACCCTAATTTGGTCAAAACCTCAAATTAACCGTTAAACGTTCTAGAAATCCAAGATCAAGAGGTAACCCTACCAATTGCAAGTCTAATCGGTTGGATTAAACTTATCAATTCACGATTATGCCCAATTTAGGTTTTGGCATGAAAACCCTAAAAATTGAAATCCGAAATCGAGATGAAATCGGGAAAGAATCGACAAATAAATGACCAAAGAGGCTCAAGGAGCTAGTTTACAAGCAATTCGAACACAAATCTCGGGTTTAAAATGAAAACCCGAGAAATCGAGAAAATTTGAGGTTTCGAAAGAGAGAAGGAGAGAAAGGAATACCGAATTGGAGAGTTAGGAGAGATCCACGGCCGCTTGCTCGGTTCCAACTTTGATTTCTCGCAACAATCGGGGCTTGAGCGGAAAAGGAAACTCTCACGCTCGTTTTCTTCTCTCTTGGGCGAAAATCACATAAAAATGGAGAAAGTGGGCTGTGGGAAGAGAGAGAAGGTTCGATTTGAGTTTTAGGGTTAAAAATACCCTGAGTGCGGACGCACTCAATTCAGTGCGGGTTGGTCACTCGCACTCAGCACTTGGAACATATTTTCAGCAGTTGAAAATAGATAGAAATATACACGAGTGCGGACGCACTCATTTTCAGTGCGGATCGATCTCAACACTTGGCAGAATTTTCGGCAGCTTGAAAACACAGAAAAGAATACTCCAGTGCGGACGCACTCAGTGCTTTAGTCAAATTTCCATGAAAACGGCATTGAACAAGGGAAATGTCTGAGCGTAATGCGGACGCACTCAATTTCAGTGTGGGTCGGTCACCCGCATTCAGTACTTAGACGGATTTTGGAAAGAAATTCAATCAACACAGAAGAATACTCCAGTGCGGACGCACTCAGTAGTTAGTCCCATTCTGGAAAATTCAGTCAATACAGAATTTCTCAGTGCGGACGCATTCAACCTCAGTGCGGACGCACTGAGAAGAAATTCAAAAAACAACTCAAGAAAAACAGAATCCAGTGCGGGTCAGTCACCCGCACTCACCACCAGTGCGGACGCACTGGACCTATAAAGGTTCAGAACTTCAAAATTCCGACGCGGTTTTGATTCATACTTAATTTACTCATTTAGAGGAACCTTAATTAAGGTTTAAATGTCTATTTTATTAGCACAATTTTCGACTCTTGCTTTTAAGATATTCAGAATTTAATTGTTAAAGTTTCGTAACGTAACACGTATCCTCCATATAGGTCACACCAACTGAACGAGAAATAAGAAGAATATTTTATTTATATGATTTATATTGTTTTATATGATATGAAATAATATACATGTGATAAATAAATATCATAATTGCTTAGAACGAAGATAAATTTATGAGAAGTGTGTATATATATTATTTGGTATAATATAGTGCATATTATATAATATAATATACATGACACATAATTATAATAATGTGCAAAACATTGTTATAACATAAGTTTATTAAAACTCAAAATTAATATCAGTTGAGGATGGTATTGTAGCAGTTACTGTAGCGCCCACTGTAGCAGCGGCTAGGGTTGGCTCTTTTAATAAGGGAAATTATACTATGAAGGTTGCACAATAGAAATCCTAGTATATTTGTATATACGGAGAGGTAGAGAAGGCATTCAAGTAAGCAATTTTCTGAAAATTTATTTTCTTCTCTTCCTCTCCCTTCTAAGCCGCCACCCTTCTTCCTCTCATATTATTGATTTCTCTAATGAAGAATTATTAGAAGAACAAGAAGGGTTATTAACTATATGCTAAGCTTATATTAGATTAAGATCTCTAGCAAGGTCTTTCTAATCATTGTTTAGTTCAAGGTGAACACTAGGAGACCATTTTGACAAACAAAGGTATGCAAGAGATCTAGAAGAGAATTCGACTTCTCTGTATTTACCAAATTTACATTTGGTAGAGGTATATCCAAATCACCTTTAGTAGATAGATTTGTGGTGAATGAATGAGTTGATAATTATTTGTGCATATGAATTGTTTGAATAGAATTAGTATAATAAAATAGATCCGTAGATGCTTGTAAGAATGTCAAATTTTTTTTTTTATTTGACCACCTTGCCGCATCATGAAATCCTTCAAAGAAGTGGTTCAGTTTTAAAATATTTTAGAATGTTTTAAAACTGTCATTAACTGTAAGTTAGAGAAGTACATCAAGTGATTCTGCAGCAAGTACAGTTAGTTTGACAAGTTGTGCAAGCACACAAAGTGGTCCTGCTGAATGTTATAATTTTAAAGTGTATTTTGTATATGATTTGTTATATGAGATTACAATATAGAATTGAAATTTTACAGGATTCGTATAAGTCAAATGACAATTTTTTGTGAAAAAACTATGGACAACTAGTTGTGTGCAATTAAACGCTTTCATTCTTTTTACTAAATGTGAATTATACTTTTTTTCCTTTGCTTTTGTGTTGCTTTTTTTACGTAAGAATTGTGAATGTGTATTTAATTATTTCGTAAGTCATGAAAACAAGTAGTATAAATCATCCACCATTTTTAAAACAAGCAACATGAAAATAAGACGTGTGCCACCGTTTAAGTCTGTGGTTCTGAGCTTAACAATTGAATCATTCTCTATTATTCTGTAATTTGTTTATATAAATATTAAAAAAAAAACTAATATTTGACAAAATAACAAATGAGCTATTTTTCCTTGCAGTCGATACCGAGAGAAAAACATTCAAGGATAAACCTGGGTACCCATAACTTTACGAAATTGAAAATCCAAGATAAGCCGGTGCATTTCCCTTTCATGCTTCGATTTATTTATTTTTTAAAATTTTGATTACGCAGACTTATCAACGTCCACTAATTATCTTTTGGGAACAAAAAGAGTAACCACCAACGCACCAACTACTCTGCTCCTGTCCACTTGGTTCAAAACCGAAGACCCCTTCTATTTCTTATCAGGCGCTTTATGGCACAACAAGAAACCTCAACATCCACCGGGAACAAAAAGGACAACAAATTCACACACAGCACAGCTACTTTCTTCCCTGCTTTTGATTCAAAACCGAAAACATTTAAGACAATATTAAGAAATCAGTTAGCAAGGTCAATTAAGTACTTGTTACAATCAAAATTGAATTAAATTAACATTTATAAATTTAAAAGAATAAATATATTTCTGAATTTTTTATCATTAGGTAGATAAATAGTTTCATAACATAAAAAGGAAGGACAAATTAAATTGTTTTTTTTTTTAAAAAGGGTTCCGGATTAGAATCATTTCACTCGTTCTAACTTGTAAGTTTGACTTTTTCATCAATGAAATTGTTAGTTGGCACTTAAAAGCCACTAACTTTAAAAATTAAACTAAGAGTGAGTCTATGGTACTATGCATATTACGATTTGGCATCGTGCTACGGCTCTATATTTGAGTTTTCAAATCCTAACGGTCGATCCGAACCGTTCATCTTGTTCTCCATATTAATATGTGTTTGGAGACCAAATTTTATATTTTTTGAAATTTTTTTACTATTTTTTAAAATTGATTGAAAATCACTGTTTTTTGATGGTCCAGAATTTTCAGATCAAGTGATTTTCTAAATATCTAAAAAAATAGTAAAATTTTTTTAAAAAAAATGTAAAATTTGGTCTCCAAACACATATTAATATGGAGAACAAGATGAACGGTTCGGATCGACCGTTAGGATTTGAAAACTCGAATATAAAGCCGTAGCACGGTGCCAAATCGTAATATGCATAGTACCATAGACTCACTCTTAAACTAATGTTAACAAGTTTGTTTGGTTAGTACAAACAAATTATAACTTTCCAGTTTGTAAAATTTCAAATTGAAAGTATGATTCATGAGAGAAAAAATCGACAAACTAATGACACAAAAACATAATATGTCATCGTAGGGTTGGATGATATGTTGAAAATTCATATCGAATTTTCTGTAGCACAATATTATTTATTTGTTTGTTATGTTGTTTATCATATTGTACAGCCTATGAACAGTTTGCAATGTAAACAGATTTTGATTTTAAACCTGCTATTTGATTCTATTACTGTGGGCATCCATTGAGAGGAGACCAGCTCAGTCAACAATGGAGAGAGTATAAACAAGTGAAGAAAAGTCTCCATACAGAGTACGGACCATACCGCGAAAAATAGTGGTCCAATGGACTTGTCCAGTGTGCTCCACCTGAACCACTGTGGGCCACACTTTGAGAAGCCCTGCTAGACGGTTGTGATTGGTGTACTTGGTTCACAGAACCGCGTGTGTGTTTTGTGTCATTTTCTCGCTCTACCCTCTCTCGTCCTTGCGCGTGCACGTGGGCCCACTTGTAGTGTCACACATGGTAGCCTAAGAATGCCGTCCAAACATCAAAAAGAAAATATAGTGTCAATGTCTCCATTTTGAGTCCGACTAATATAACAGTGGTGTATACGGTTCTAACTTCAAAATCAATTGAATAGATTTTAAATAACTAATTCAAACCGTTCAAATCAATTTACTTTATGAGTGATACATTTACATACATTTTTTTTTTATATTTTTGAATTATTTTAATATCAAATCTTAAAAACTGTAGTACTCAAATAAATGCACCGTTTAAAATTGATTCGATAGATTTTAAAATTAGTATTATATAAGTCAAAATAACACTGATGTTATACTAGCTAAACTCCATTTTAGATCAACTCTTGAAAACTGTAGTACTCAAATAAACGCACACGACTTCTACTTCTTAAGGAAACAAAGTTTAAGTTGGTATTTAATTAACGTACACACAAAAACCAGCACCTAAACTAGTACATAATGAAACTGACCCCGATTTTAAAATAGATTCCCACGCCGGCGAACTTATATGTCCACAATTTAATCCGACATCTGTAACTTCTTCCCATCTTAAATTATCTAACGAAATGAATTGCCATAAAGTAAAATAGAAATTCTCTAACAAAACAACAAAATAAATCAACACACTGCACGAGATCTCACACGAGCGCGCGCACACCACCACACAAGGCGACGAATTGAATCGTCGTCGCGCCTCGTAATTACTTCGCAATTAATCAAACCTAAATCCAATTTGATGATTAATTAATTCGCACCCCTGTCACCCCTCCTCCCACACCGCTATTTATACCTCTCCTCTTGTTTTCCTCCACACATCCCCTCCTTTTATCATACAATCCAGAACTTTCTCATATCAAATCTCTATATGGCAGCACCCGATACACTATTTCTCCACAAAGGAACTAGCACTGCTTCTCTCAACCCGGATACGCCTCAGAAAGAGACCCGGTTTCGTGGCGTCAGAAAGAGGCCGTGGGGCCGGTTTGCGGCCGAGATCCGTGATCCATGGAAGAAGACACGAAAATGGCTCGGCACCTTTGACACGGCTGAGGAGGCAGCAAGGGCCTACGACGAGGCGGCTCGCAGCTTGCGGGGGCCTAAGGCCAAGACGAATTTCTCCTGGCCTGAGGTGACAGCTGGCCCCGTTGCCATTGCTCCATCTGGAACTGAGCGGCCGACAGCAGATTGGGGGATGTACACGTGGCGACCTGCGATGATGCCGCATGTTGTGGATCTGGCGCTGAGGCCTCCTGGAGTGGAGACTGAGGAGAGTAGGAAGAGGTGCAAGGTGCTTCCTTTCGATCTAAACCTGCCGCCTCCATTGATTTGACATCTTACAGTAGTGATCTGTTCTGATCCACGAGGTGTTTGTTTAGATCCTTTTTTTGCGAAGCGTGAAGCTTTGTTTTTCATTAGGAAATTATGTCGTTTAGTTCGCTCGAACGAGGGTATTTTGGGGCTGTTAAAGCTCTTTCTGTACAGTTTTAATTAGGCCGAGATCTTAGTAATGACTAATGAGGTTGTAATCTACTCAGGCTGCTATTAATCGGTGAATAAATTTTTCTGAGGCATTACAGCTCCTTCTTGATTTTTTTTTTTTTTTTGCAATAATCGTTATACCGGATTAATTGATTCTTTTAGAAAAAGACTCGATATCGTTAAAAACATTTTCTCGCCTCTGTTCCCGTTAGATAAACTAAAGAAGCGCTCTCTTGAGAAAGGAAAATTTCGAAATGTTAAAAAGCTTGAACTTGCTGTCGAGTAAAATAATAGATATTAGAACAGAATTATTTTTTTTCGACCTTATAGTAATATATATTATATTAAAAACATTTCCAGACTTCGTGTTATGCGCCGCTTGATCGGTCCAGTGCTGATGGCTTTAATTAATGTTCATTGTTCACCGCAACTGCAAGTAGCTCGCATGCTCGTTTTCAAGAAACTCCTTTATCCTTTACGATGTATGTGTGAATGGACGGAACTGCCCTTCGACATGCGCAATTAATGGGAGTCTGATGGGATTGACAGGATTAATCAATTCTTCTTTTCTCTGCGGCTCCAGCATGTCTCTCTTTCTGTGACCAAGTTTCATTTGTTGGCTTGTTGCAATTATAAACCTTGACCGCCACACTTTCTCCGTTCAAATTTCATTATGTTTCTTTCAAATCTCAAGTTCCAAAATATATTTTTACCATTTAAGCCCGCTTACAAAAAAAAATCGTAATTCCTCTACCTACGTTCTCTTCTAAGTAGTTATATTGCGTACCAACCAATGAAGGAACAAAAATAAACAACTATGCAAATAAAAGTCCTATGTTCGAGTGGTTAGCAGCTGGAATCATAAATACGCAGCAGGTATCAGCAATTTATTTATTACTTGCATGCGCACTAAATAATTTTAGCGTCTGTTATGTTGTAGAATAGTATCATGGATTTGTTGTCTTGGTAATGCCAGATTGTATGTGTTCGTGAAACGTGAGTAGCACTGGTCTCATTCTACCGTTGAAAAAAACGACAAAATAAATGTAATTTTCTTTTTCGGTGGAAAGACAAGGGAGAATTCATTACAGAATAAATGAGCACATACCTTTTTCCTAGAAATTCAAAAAAGTTGTATCACACGATATCTTTAAGAAAAGATTAAAAGATTTAAGATCTATCACGCATTATTTCTCCCCGACAGGGACAAAATATCCGGTGGCAGTTTCGTTATTTATATCGCAACTTTGCCTGTTTAGGTTGTAAGACGGCGTCGCGCCCAGGCCCCAGCGAAAAGTATACTAACAAAAAGCCGAAAAGCGGAGAAAAATACTCCTCTTAACAAGCCGCCGGATACCAAGAGAGGGACTACCTTCCTCTGGAATTCTATCTGTAGAATTCTGAATTTCAAGGGCAACCATCAAAAGCAGCTAGCTGCTCATGATTTCATGAAAATGGATACAGAAGGACAGATACTGTTTGGGGTAAAAAGATGCTTGTACTTTGTATTGAAATATTTCTTTTTATTTCTTGGAGGCTGTAAAAAAATATTGTATGAAAATAAAATGTTAGTTACATCTTGGGGCAATAAGGTAAAAGATTACATAATTGTGTGTTCGACGCTTCTACTAAAAATATTACATCATGCACTCCTTGCGTTTAAATCCTATACTCTCGTTTTCAACAGTATTGCATCCACAACTTCGCCTCCTGCGATGTTCTGCCAACGGTCGTATTACAATTTTATACGTTTAAAATCCGATTCTCAGAAGTCAACAAAAGGTTTCAATAATTTAGCGATTGTATAATCCAAAAAAAGAAAAGAAAAAAGAACCCAACAACAATGTTAAAAGTTATTCTTGGAAGAATTCTACCGTGAGAGTAATATACACAAATGGTCCCTTGTACTGAAACAGTAATGTGTGCGCGGTCCAGAGGGAACACGTATCCTCTGCATTAACTCAAAAGATTGATTTAATGCATTTTGACCGTCTGATTTTAAAATGAAACCAATCCGACTGTCTGATTTTAACACAGGAGTTCTTTAATATTAGTGCGAATCTAGTCTGCAAAAAACTTAAACGAATCAATGATCCAGATGTATTGAATCAAAAGATTCCCTTTTGGGTTAATGTAGAGGATACGAATTCGTCCAGAGGTGCGAATAAACCGATACCTGTCTTTATGTGAACCGGCTACGTGGGTCGGCTTTGTGGGACCCTGTATAGAAACGGAGAGGTTGCTCAATTATTGAGCTTTAGGGAGTTTAGACCGGATCTTTACTTTTCTGACTTTTGTTGTACGTTTGTTATGGGTCTTCTGCAAAGTCACGCTCGTATTTTTCAATTTTAAATACAAGGTTTTATTCCCTATTTCTTCCTTTCTATTTTAAATATTCTGTCTAATTAAACACGTTTACTTCTTACAAGTGACCGAGTCCATTTATTTATTCTAGAAATTTGCCCCAAGTTCTTATATGAACTCGGTAATTTTAATTAACTATTCAGAAGAATATTCGATCTTATCGTAATATATATTTTTCTTGTGAGAGGAATTTTAAGCAAGGAAACTTTTTTTATTGTTTTGTATAATATACACAATATTTGTAAATATATAAGTAAATAGGGGTAATTGAGTAAAAGGTTTACAAGCGGCCTCTTCGTGCAAATAAATTAATGGGATGGTAAAAAGCGAGCCGTTCAGTCGCTGGGGAATTCCCGACAGGAAAAGCAATAAATATCCAGACTACACATTCAAATCTGAACGGTCAGTTTGGTTTCACTCTCCGGTAAGACTACCGCCATGAGGAGTAGGCGCGGGGCCCACGGTGAGGTAGAGTAAACTCGAGTGTTCACGTGTAAGCGTGCAGAGGCAGCTTCGTACGGTGGGATCCACTGGATAGTACACGGAAACAGCAAACACATGCGGGTAGCACGAATGCGGCAATGCGGGCGGCGCGGAGGAGCAGTTGCATGTGCAGCTCCACGTGTCTGATTTTGAATGGTATGGATGTGGTCCCCGCTGGTTTAGATCGGTCTCACTTAAACAGCAAACAGCATTGATGTCCATTGAAATTTGAAAGAGCAGAGGTCATAGACTCTATGAGTCATAGTCATACCGTCTCTGGCTTGATTCCTTGAGTGCATGTTGGACATGCTTCATAACGAGTGCGTGTCCTCTCAAATACCTGAGGTACGATTTTAAAAAATTGACGGTCCAGATTAATCCAGCTGGGCCAAGCTCAATCGGGATCCAGTTGGGAGTTGGGACTTTAGGAATCTGCTTCGAGATTCGTGCCATATGAAAAGAACAATTCAGATTTATGGCTTGCACCTCAGGTACTTCTTAGATATCTGGGGTACAATTTTAAAAAATTGACGGCCCACATTAATCCAGCTCGGCCAAGTCAATCCAGATCCAGTTGGAACTTTAGATGTCTGCTTTAAGATTCGTGCCACATGAAAATAACGATCCAGATTTATAGCTTGCACCTCAAGTTCCTAGGGTGATATGGATTCCTTCACAACATGGCTGACATTGACGAGTCACCTAACAAAAGGTTCACCAGAGATTTTAGCATTCAGACTAGGATCAACGATTAAAGAATAAAATTTATGAAGTCTAGCCAATGCTGATAGTTTTTAAACATTTTTCCCTGCTCTAAGTTACCTTTAGTATAAATTAAAAATAACATAATTTATTTTTTTTGAGTAAAAGTAAGAGGTCAAGTTACACAACAAAAAAAATTTCAATTCGAATTTTAAACTCATGATCTCTCACATAGAGACTATGTGCCTTCGCTACTAGATCAAAGACTAATTCTTTAAAAACAAAAAATAACATAATCTTTTTATGCACGTATTTGTACGATATATTCACACCGTGATCTTATTTAATTGTTTATAGTAATAAAAGAGTCAAGTCCTCTTCTTGTTATAAATTCCAGCTGTTACAAATCTATAACGTTTCACATAAAAAAATAGTGTCTTAGTTACTACATTAGACATGATTTTGTTGTCGTATTAATTTCAATTCTATATATTTAATATAATTTATACAAAAGTGATACATGATTAATTATGATAAAAAGTAAAAACATCTGCGTCTACACTATCAATAAAGTAGTAAATTACATATACAACAACATTGCAAAAATTAATTAAGTCTAGATTACAAAATATTAGGGTATAGCGTGCTAATTGCCTGATGTTTTACTGGGCCATATAAGGGTTTGTTCCGTTGTGACGGGATTATTCGGGATGAATTTTGTTGGATACAGGAATTCACAAATTAATTTATGGGAATTTATATTTTGAGAGAAATTTAAGACTGACTATGATAATGTACTGAAATGAATGTTCGATGGTAATGCGGGAGTAGTTATGATAAATTCAAATTCGAAAAGACATTAATGAAAAAAAAATATTTTTTACATTATTTATTTTTCTAGACATGTTGTCAGTGTTTTTATTAATAATTATTATTAAAATTATGATAAATTTTAATACCCTAAAGTTTAATAATGAAAATATTATAATATTATAAAAAAAATTAAGTTACAAAAGTAAAGTTATCATGAAAAAAAAAATAAAGAATTCAATGGTGAAAGAATAGTAAAAATCAACTTTGTACAAAACAAAGTTTAGTTCGACTAATCAGTCAATTAGTCAGTGGCGGTAATCAAACTGTCACAAACAAACTTGTGGGAAGGATATTTGTGATTGAGACTGACTAATTAATCGACTTATTTGTTTGATTAATCATTTGTTTTCCATTTATACGATCGATTGATCAGCGAATGAGGATGACAACTAGGGGCGTTAGCGGGAACGATGCGGGTCGGGTGGAGGCATTTTCATACTCGTACCCATTATAAAAACAAAAGAAATATATGTACCTTTGCCTGTCTTTTCAAATATGGTACGGATCTAGAGCTACTAATGAGCCGGGCCGGCTCATGAGCTAATGAGTTGACAGCTCAATATTTTATAACGAATCAGACTCTAAACTGAAAAAAGCCCGAACTCAACTCGATTCATATTTTATAACTTAATTCGAACTGAGCCGGGCTGGCTCATGAGCCCATCCCGAGTCTCCTCTTTCCTTCTATCATTTAAGGGGGATGATAGTAGATACTTGATAGTCAAATAAGATGGAAAAGTTTTCACGCACTGAGAATTCAGCACTTATACTAGTAATTTAAATAGTTTGACATGTTCTTCAGAAAAAATATGCAACAACAGTCCCAGTGTTAGATAAGATGAGTTGTTATGTTTATATTTTATAATATAACAACAATTACTAATACCAGATAAGCATTTCACCTTTTACATACAATAATCTAGTCTGGGTATCATTCCTACTGTTGTTTTCTGACGTTTCATCTCTTTTGCTTTCTCAATCATCCTTAAGAACGACTTGAAGCTTGTACTCAGCTCTTATATTGGATATTTCAATGATAACGGAAAAAATTAAACTTTCCATGCTGATACTAATTCAGGTGCTGGTAATACCAGTATGTGTGCTGACCCGGAATATACAAGCAGCTCACTACCCACAATTTATAATATTTTCAATCAGACCGAGTTATAAAATATATCAAGTATTTCATAGACTATAATCATCAAATGTTGTGTGACGAGAAAAAAATATAAAATATAGGAGAAATCGAACAGAAGGGTTCAGGCCAGATTTGAAACAAAACTATGCCAAGTATGTACCCGAGCTGGGCCCAAATATGGTATGAGCCGGGCCTCGCCGAGTCAAGTTTTTTATATGAGTCCAGCCGAGTCAGGCTTTTTCTTTCAAAACTGAGCCGAGTTGTTTTACTTTTCTCATTGAGCTGAGACAAGTTTGAGCCTAACCTTGATCATTAGCTGTACTATACGGAGGTCGGGTAAACAGATAAAAAATACCATTGACATTTCAATTTGTGCTTTTGATAAAATATTTTTCAAAACAAGAAAAAAAGAAAAAGAAAATAATAATAGATATAACTAATTTGTATTAAGAGAATTTAATAAAATACAAAACTTTATTGTATCATGTATCATCTTCATACAAATATATATCTATATATGTAATTTAATTTTTAGAAATCTTCATACAAATATATATATATAACTAATTTTTAGAAATCTTCATACAAATCTTCATAGTCAACCTCTCTCTCTCTCTCGCTCTCTATATATATAGAGGTTATGATCAAAGTGGTAGTTCCTGAGCTTTGGTGCTACCAATTCGTTTTTCAATTTTCAAAGTTCAAAATATCGATCCGAACTATTCAAGTTGATCTCTATATTAAAATGTGCTTGGAGACCAAATTTTACATTTTTCTAAATTTTTTTACTATTTATTAAGCCACTTTGAAAATCGCTGATCCAACGGTGGCTTGACAAAACAGTAAAATCAGAAGCCACCGTTGGATCAGCGATTTTCAAAGTGGCTTAATAAATAGTAAAGAAAATTTAGAAAAATGCAAAATTTGATCTCCAAGCACATTTTAATATAGAGATCAACTTGAACGGTTTGGATCAACATTTTGAACTTTAAAAATTGAAAAACGAATTGGTAGCACCAAAGCTCACAAACTACCACTTTGATCTTAGTCAACCTCTCTCTCTCTCTCTCTATATATATATATATATAGGATTTGGCTAATATGCTATGGGTTGCATAGAGGCCTCCCGTCATACGGCTCAATATTCGAGTTTTCAAAACCCTAATGGTCGATCCGAACCGTTCATCTTGTTCTCCATATTAATATGTGTTTGGAGACCAAATTTTATATTTTTTAGAATTTTTTTACTATTTTTTTAGATTTATTGAATATCGCTGTTTCTTATGATTCAGATTTGTCTGAAAAACAATGATTTTCAACAAATCTAAAAAAATAGTAAAATTTTTTCCAAAAAAATGTAAAATTTGGTCTCCAAACACATATTAATATGGAGAACAAGATGAACGGTTTGGATCGACCATTAGGGTTTTAAAAACTCGAATATTGAGCCGTAGCACGGGAGGCCTCTATGCAACCCATAGCACCATAGCAAAGTCCTATATATATATATATATATATAGAGAGAGAGAGAGAGAGAGAGATGGGCTATGGTGCATTGCAATGCATGGAGGGGTTTGTGCATTGGACCATAAATCTAAAATTCAAAATTCAAATAACCGATTCAAACCGTTCATCTTGTTCTCCATATTAATATGTGCTTGGAGACCAAATTTTACATTTTTCTGAATTTTTTTACTATTTATTAAGTATTTTACAAAATTGTTGATCCAACGGTGGCTTCACAAAACAGTAAAATCAGCAGCCACCGTTGGATCAACAATTTTGTAAAATACTTAATAAATAGTAAAAAAATTCAGAAAAATGTAAAATTTGGTCTCCAAGCACATATTAATATGGAGAACAAGATGAACAGTTTGGATCGGCCATTTGGATTTTGAATTTTAGATTTATGATCCAATGCACAAACTCCTCCATGCATTGCAATGCACCATAGCCCATCTCTATCTATCTATCTATCTATCTATCTATCTATCTATCTATCTATCTATCTATATATATATATATATATATATATATATATATATAGAGTACGGCTAACGTGCTTCCTCTAGCATATGGGCCGAAATGCTTCCGGTGGAAATTTGAAATTTCAAAATCCAAAAAGTTGATCTGAACCGTTCATCTTCTTCTCCATATTAATATCTGCTTGGAGACCAAATTTTACATTTTTCTGAAATTTTTTACTATTTATTAAGCCATTTTGAAAATCGCTGATCCAACGGTAGCTTCTGATTTTTACTGTTTGGCAAGCCACCGTTGGATCAGCAATTTTCAAAGTGGCTTAATAAATAGTAAAAAATTTCAGAAAAATGTAAAATTTGGTCTCCAAGCAGATATTAATATGGAGAAGAAGATGAACGGTTCAGATCGACTTTTTGGATTTTGAGATTTCAAATTTTCACCGGAAGCATTTCGGCCCATATGCTAGAGGAAGCGCGTTAGCCGTACTCTATATATATATATATATATATATATATATATATATATATATATATAATTTTTAAAAATTATCTTTTATAAAAACGGATAATATAACAGAAAAAAATTGTTACTTTTATCTGTATTTTCGGATACAATAGGGATCAAATAAACTGATAAAATGGTGCTATTGACACCCCTAATGACAACCTTCTGGTTACAATGTTACCATTCATAAAGGAAAATGAATCGTAAAGGCAGATGGTATATGGACCACATATTTGGGCTAGAGCAGATACAGGCCCCCTGGATTAGTAGTCTTGAGTCCAGTCCATTTTAGACATAAGTTTGACTTGGCACTTCATTTTTATAATTTCTTTTTTCTTTTCTCGGATTCCAGATTAAATCCCTGTCCAAGAAAAAAGTTATGTTGACATATTTGCTTCATTCCCCGACTTGCAACAAATAATACAAGATGCCGCTTTGACTAACTAACTCCGCCGATATATTCTTTCCGCATTCCTGGACTTTTCCTGCTTCCCGGAGAAGGCACGTTAGTAGGTGATCCATTGCTACAGCTACCATAATAACACGATAAGAATGAGGGAAGAAAAAGAAGAAGAAGAGGGAAGAGGTACATGGAAGCATGCGGCTTTTCATGTGGCAACCACAATTGCCACACCGGCAGCTTACGCACCATTGCCCTTTGCGCTCGCTTCTCTTGGCTGGCCTCTCGGTTCACATTTCTATTATTTTTACTTACTTTCCATGCTCTTCCATTGTAATTATTGCCAGGGTATGTTTTGTTCCACAAAAACCAGTATGCAAGATTGCAAGTGAAGATATATTTATAATTGTTTTGCATACACCGACTTTGGTCTAGTTCTTCTGACCTACATATTTGATCATTCAAAATATTCAATTTTTAAGTGCATAAATAGGATGAACATTGGGACTCCAGAAATGCTAACAATGAAAATAAGTAAGAGCGTTTGAGTATTAAAATTTAATAGCAATCTCTTAAATGTATACATATGTAGTTTAACAATTATTAGATTGTCCAAAAGTACACGTTTTCTTCATGAAACTATGCAAGGGATCTTTTCGGCAATCAAAATAACAGATCCAGTAGTTGATTAATTAACAAGAATATTCAATATAAAACAACCTGGTATCTATGGGCCGCCGTTCTAAGCTCTAAAAAAATAAGTAAATTCAACCTCTATTATAAAACTAATAATTATGCGTCTTCTTTCTGATTATTTCCCAGAGCGTAATTTCTTTCAAATTTACATATATGCTATCACACCAGTAATGATTTGACGCGTCTTCATTTTTACCATGATAGATGAGACATTGGACACAATTGCACTGTTCTGACTTCTTACTATATATACCATACACAAAATAGCAATTGAAATGGACAATTGATATTCTCTCTTGCACTGGATTATGCTGTCAGGTGTTTGCTGTTTGGTCGGTGGAACACTGACAACATGGTATTCTAGCTTGCTGATAGCGTCACTTTGGAAATGGGATGGAAACAAGCACAGTACATACCGCCTCCTCGCCAATAGTATTTTTGGTTAGTATATCCTGCATCCGAAATACTAACACCAACAATAGAATATTGTACAGTGAAATTTTTGTAGATTTTACGTCCATATTCAGTATAACAGAAATATATTTCTGTACTACACATACTTTCGGGACTCTGAACTTGTTCAATTTGCAACTAAAATTTATTTTTCTACCATGATAATGCATCTATTTTCAAATTTTGAAGGGCCTTGGGGATATTGGTTCATTGCTTTGTTTCAGCAACTGGCATCGATTGGCAATAATATTGCGATCCAAATTGCTGCTGGAAGCAGTCTCAAGGTACCACCCGTACACCTTCAGAAAATGCTCTCCTGCCAAAATACAATTCAGAAATGTTCTAATAAGTAGCTATATATTGCCTTACATAAAATTAATTTTGGCAGGCAGTATACAAGTACTACCAAAATGATGCCAAATTGACTCTGCAAGACTTCATTATTTTTTTCGGTATTTGTGAGCTGATTTTGTCACAATTTCCTGATATCCATTCGCTCAGGTGGTTCAATGGCATATGCACCTTTAGCACTGTTGGGTTCGCTGCAACTGCAACTGGTGTCACCATTTATGACGGTAATTTTGTTTTTTCTTGGACTAGCTCCAGTTTATAATTTTTTGTAAGTGATTATTTTTCTTCGTGCGTGTTTAATTATCAATTCATGTCCAACTTGAATTGTAATACATTTTTTTTAGAACGTTCAATTACATACATAATTGTACTACTTATTTAATAAAAGTATAAAACATGATAAAGTGTCTGCATTTGTTTTCTTTCAGGAATGAATACGGACCGAAGTTCAGTTAATTACAATTTGCAGGGTACAACAGCCAGTAAGATCTTGAAAGCATTTAGCGCACTTGGTACCATTGCCTTTTCATTTGGAGACGCCATTCTTCCTGAAATCCAGGTTATGAATTAAACCCCATAATTATGTATTACCAAACCCCTTCCATTATACCAGTGATTCTGGTATAGGAGAGCAAGGATTCCTGATACTTGCCGATAGTAATCACCACTGAAACGTTATGGAGCCATAAATTACTGGATCCCTGAATTTTGGAAGTCGACTCAAATTGGCTAGGACCAATTAAGCTCCACTTGTTGGGATTTGCCTCTATATATCCAATTTTGAATTAACTGACATCAGTTAGCAATCATAAGGGAAATAAAAACAATTGGCGGGATATTTACCCAATTTAGCATTAGCTTACTATTTATTGTGATGTAGAATGAAACAAGCCAAATCAATGAAATAAAAGTAAGTCATTACAATATTGCACAACTACTACTGGTTTCAAAATCCAGTGTGGAATCCTGGAAGAAGAATGATATATATGAGTTTAATATTATAGAATTTTTATTGGGTCCCGATACATTTGTGCTTGCCATATGCAGAGTACTATCAGAGAACCAGCAAAGAAAAACATGTACAAGGGAGTTTCAGGTGCATATAGCATTATTATTGTGAGTTATTGGACTCTGGCCTTTTCGGGTTATTGGGCTTTTGGGTCGCAGGTCCAACCGTATATCTTATCCTCTCTTTCCATTCCAAGATGGACCATTGTAATGGCAAATTTATTTGCTGTCATTCAGATTTTAGGTTGCTTTCAGGTACTAAGAATTTTCATTTATTCTTTGTTTATAGAATGATTTTTTTCCTTCTAAAAGTTATCTGGCAATTGATAAAACTTATGTGAAATAACGATTTTAATTTTTTTTCTAAAAAGACTATAAAGGAAATGGAAAAGGAAGATATAATAAAATTTACCCCATTTATAACAGTCAAAACAATAGTCTATTTGTAATCAACAATTAGAAAGCCACTTTCTCAGGTTTAGCTCTGCCTTATTAAGTAATCTTCCCATCAGCTTGATCTCCCCGGAAAATATTCTTTGAATTCGTTCTTTCCGCAGAACCCGATACTCAGTTACGCACAAAGAATCCCACTGTTGAAGTTTATATTTTTGTAAGGTCATTCAATTGCTCCTCAAATTTTAGTTGCGCATGCTAAAGAGCCTTACAAATTGATAGAATGATTTATTTTTTTATGTATGCCATTTTTCACATACATAGTTACTTATCCATTAATAGTTTGGGGATTTATTTTGATTGAACTATATAAAAAACAAGAAGAATTTTATGAGTTCATTGGTATCCAATATGATCATTGCAACAAATGGCACTTTAATCTACATTCATTTTTACTACGTCACAAAATTAAAGATCTTCCCTTCCCATAAAAAAACAATGTAATCTAGATATCAAATTGCTCACAACATTTTTTTTGTTTGCTCTGTCCAGATATATTCCAGACCAACATATGCATTGTTTGAAGAAAGTACTCCTTTGCAACAGAAGTGGCTCAAAAGATGCTTATGTAGACTTGCTTACACATCAGTCTACATCATCATCATAACTCTAATTTCAGCCGCAATGCCATTTTTTGGAGATTTTGTAGCCATTTGCGGTGCAATCGGGTTCACCCCTTTAGATTTTGTGTTTCCTGCTTTGGCCTTCTTGATGGCTGGAAAAATGCAAAAAAACTCTAATTTAAGTCTTCTTGTGAGAGTTGCCAACTTTTCCATAGCAGCACTATTCTCTCTTGTTGCAGTTTTGGGTTGCATTGGCGCGGTTAGATCAATCGTGCTGGATGTCAAGACGTATAAATTATTTCATGACATGTGATTAAATTTTTTGTGGGGGATCAGGATCAAATTCTATTTCTTTAGGGAAAGACACGAAAAGAAAACGAAGGATTCAGTTTGTAAAATTTGTTTACAGCCTTGCCAAATGAAGGCTTTTGTATTGGGTTTGCAATATATTTGCATCGAGCAGGATTGCGTAGTATGCTTGGATAAATTACAAAAGAAAAATATATTAGTTGTCTTTTATGCCTATCTGACTTCTCCAATAGAAGAGTTATTCTGATCTCTATCATTCTGCTTGGCCGAATCGATTAATCGGCCGCCAAACTAATTAATCCGTTTGCAAATTCGATTAATTATCCAGACTGCGCAGTGTTGCTTGTTTGGTCACACTCATCTCTACTTCATTCAAACTCCATTTTTTTATGATCTCAAGCTCAATAGAACTAGCTAGACTTCACAAAATTTTATTTGGTATTAGTTTTTTTTTTTCTGATTTAAATATTCATTAAAATTATAATCTTATAATATCAATTATTCTGTTATTTTTTGTTCACTGACAATGGATTTTGGAAGTTTTTAAGTTTTATGAATATTTAGTTATTTACTCTTAATGATATCTCTGAAAGTGCAAGTTGTTTACTTATCAAGTGTAATTTATTTGTTAATTGGATGTCTAGCGATTTTTCTAATCTTTCGAAAGCGATTGACTTTTATTTATAATTGTAAATGGTTTATATATATTGACAATGAATAGTAGTCATTTTATAATTTTGTATTATGTCTAACCGGAATATGAACTTTTAAAACCAATTATCTAAATAAAAGAACAAAAATAATAAGTACATGCATTTTTTTTTCAAGATAGCTAAAAAATCATTAATTTAGACGTTTAAATTTCTGTTTTGTCCTTTCTTGGACGAAAAAAGCAATATATATTTTATTCTCAAATATATAAATAAATTTTGATTGAATTATGAATATTTTGTATTAAAACATGGATAATAAATTGTCGGCAAAAATCCGATTTATTGATCGCATGGTGATTAATCGTTTGGTGGTATAAAAATTGTGATACAATCTTTGATCGATGGCTTCTAGATGCATACTATGCCTGCAAATGGAGCGAATTTAGTGAAAATAATGTTAATATCAAATTATTTTATCCACTTTTCAATGAGCAGATACAAATACGGATATAAATAGTAAATGGATGTCAAAATTAAAAGCTAGATATACTTAAACGGCTACAGATACGGAGCGGATAATCTACGAATACGGATATGAGACAAATAATTATCAAATAATTAAGTCATATGAGTTTTAAGATACAAATATCAATTAAGAAAAATAAATCATAAAATACAAATAAAAAATAAAATTAATGTCTCCATAAACATTGAAATGAAGAAAAGAAGAAAAGAAGAAACAAAAATAAAAATAAGGAAGCCAGCGGCTCTCTGTTCGAGTCAGCGAACATGGAGCTCAAAAGAAAAGTATTGCGGACGTCCGTACATCAACACATTGTGGGTTAGTCCACAAGCAAAATTCAAATGAAGTTGAGACGTATATATAGCAACTTCAGTCTGGATAATTAAAATGAAGTTGAGAAGCCGAAGTGGCGAAATTTCGGTTAGGGATATATAGAACCAGGTATCCATTCCATTCATGCGTCCTTTAGTTCTCCTAAGTTGTTAGAGTATTTTGAAATATTTTTCTGAAGCAAAACAAGGAATGATGGTTTTTTTAAACACACTTTAGTGTTACTCAATGATATATATTTGATTTATCAGTACATATACAAGCTGGTGCAGCCGAAGCATATCAGAGGAAGACGGAGAGGCCCTAGCACTCTGTCTAGTCTAGGTCTATTTGAAGCCTAAATGATACAATGCGTCTTTTGTTTCATTTACTGTCTGTCTGTCTCTGTCTTACACCAATTTCTCTTTAAAATTTAGATGTGTTGTTAACTCTTTTGTGTAGAGTTTTATTTTGAAAACTTGTATTTTGTAATTAAGTATTGTTTTTTGAAGTTACGAAATATTTGATTTGAGGAACTTTATGGTACTATGTTATTACTTTCTCATGTGTTTGATGGCCTCTTTACCCCAACTTATATGCAAAAAAATAATTTATAATTTCGTTTAAAACAATAATTAACTTATACAAAATTGCATCTATAGCTCATGGACCAATTAAAAGGGAAAAAAGACCATAGCTGGCCCAACAAAACTATATAACAAATTGCATTTATATTTCCCCTGAGCAAGTTAAAAACGGATCCGAGTCCGAAGCCTCCCAGATACTTGTGCTTTAAGATTCGTGCCAAGTTAAAAGAACGATCCTGGGACGTCAGTTTCTAATTTGCTTGAGTCAGGTACCAGGGATGATCCGAATTCTCTGGAAGCAGCTTCTTTATTAACCATCGGAGCCCGCCCGACAGACTCCTATTATTTCTTATTTTAGTTAGCTATAAATGCTTAACGCCACCCTCGAATCTCTCTTCCGATAAACAATCGCATACCACCTTTGAGGAATCGAAAAAATCAAATCTGAAGAATCACTCAGTCACAAACAAGCTAGAAGGAAGAATCAGCGTAACTCGGACGGTGAGTCTCCTCCAAGCGTTCTTTGCCCAATATGCGGCCAGTCGGTTTGGAGAATCTCACAATAATCGGATCGTGGGCTGCCGATAGATTGTCCAAACCATGGTAGCAAAAATGGATTATTGCCTGCAATGGTAGAAGGTTGTAATTATAAGTACGGTAGTTCACAAACAATAGAAATGGGGTTTGGTTTGGGGGTGTCTGTGTGTGGTGGTGGTGGGGTGAGGGGGGGGGGGGGCGGTCCTCCGCTGGCCACATCCTCGTTCCGTCTGTGGGAGGACTTATTGTTTCTGTCAAATTCCATTTTTCCTTGCATAAAGTTTATACGAATAATCATGAACCATTTAAGAAATTAGAGGAATTTTTTTTTTTAATTGTTAATTTCTACTTTTAACTTTTCCAAATTAATATTTAGCTGAAATGCTTATCTTCGACTCATAGCTGGAGAAAAATGCATGCACAGCCAAAGAAGAGAGCTGTGGTAGAAAATGGAGGTGATGGTGGTATTGGTCCGGGCCTAGCTGCTGCCATTGCTAATGGAGAGGATGTGGTATGTCTGATTTATTTTATTGTAAACTATGTGCTAATGTTCTTCTTATTAGCATTAATCTCACGGCGGAAACTGGTAACAGAAGGTCGGCAGCCTCTGTGGTTTGACCTTGTTTTAACCAGTGGCTTACACAGATGGTACTTTATCACACATTTCCTGATTATCACTGAAGAAAGTTCCGTTTTCTTTCCTAAAACTTTGCACGTTGTATCATTTTGTTGTCGAATGATGTGGGATAATTTTTATACTCTTCTTGTTCAATTTTAACATGGTTTGTTTGATTAAAGAAATAATATTCAAATTTCCTAACATAAAGGTCCGGGGATGAATTCAAGAGTCCAAAATATAGGGACCAAAATGGGAAATCTGTGATGCTTTTGGGACCTTTGCATTTAGATTTTCTATTATAAGGTGCAGGTATTAAAGAAAATGTCCTGCCAAATGGTTGAATTCCATTCAAGGATCTCCTTCTATAACAAATGTTGAATTATTTTTATTAATGTAGAATCTTAAAGAAAAAATAACGACTCCACTCCATGTGGTTTTTCATATTACCTTTGATTACTTTTTCTCTCTTCTTTCTCTCTCTCTCTTTTTTCTTTTTTTCCTTTTTACTATTTCTGAAACTAATTCACCCAATCCTCCAAAATTACATTAACCTTTTAACCGTAATGGCTGTAAGGTACATTGATACTGCAGTCACCATATCTCTACTTGATGTGTGTTAATGCATATTTCTCTTTCATCTGTGACTTTACAAAGAGAGAACCCCTTGCACTGACCTGAGATTTTAACAATGCTTGCCAACAAATACTAGCTAGTACTCGTGCAAACTAATTTTGTAACATCTGGAACAGGGTCCTATAGTGAGGCACGTATTTGAGTCGGGCAAACCTGAAGCCCTCCTACACCACCTACGCAACATAGTGAAAAATAAGGAAAGCGAGATAGAGGAGCTGTGTAAGCTTCACTACGGAGAGTTCATTCTTGCAGTTGATGAATTAAAAGGGGTTTTGGTTGATGCTGACAATTTGAAAAGCCAATTGATTTTAGAGAATTCCAGGTTGCAAGATGAAGGTGTCCGCCTTTTTGCGAAGCTCGAGGAGTTGATCGATTTGTACTCGGTGAAGAGGAATGTTGCAGAAGCCATACTTGCCTTGAAGGTATTACAAGTTTGCCGTCTGTACAGGAACTTTACTAAGTTATAAAATGCTTGGTTAAATATTACTAAAGTGTCCCAGTAACTCTATGAAGCTTTGCTGTGTACAATACATATAGTGCAACATCAATATACAACTTTGTTTTTTGTGAGAGGTGGTAGACAGGCTAGTTTAGGTGAGATTAAGTCATGTTTTATTTGAAGTTGGCTGCTTTTTCTTATTGGACTACAGGGTTTTGGCCATTTTAGGTGTCTGGCTATTGGGTTTCAACTTTGGAGCTCGATTTAATTTTTGTTTTATCAGGTTTTGGTTTAATAGTATTCTGAAGTGAACTGTTCATATCATGCACTATGGATTTAGTGGGAAGCTAGGACTGGGGTTTATCATGAGAAAGAGAGAAAAAAGAGACAGATAACACTAGAAGAAGATAAGAAGAGGCACACCTGCACAAAAGATTCCCCAAAGAGAATGTTTTCTTTAACTGAGTTATAACTTGTTGAGTTATCTATAACATTGGACCCCTAAATTGACTTAATACTTAGGCAGCAACGGAATTGCCTAAAAAGTAAATATCCAGAATGATGTGAAGCAGGCTTTAAGAAATTGAAAAAGATATATTGACAAACTTAAATAATTTGGCCCTAACTTAATTATGTCATCAAATCAGCACCGTTTCTACCTAATTGTTTTGTGATCATAATAATCTGAAAGAGTTCAATTACATTTTGACACACATTTTTAACCAATATTTGGCTGAATGGACTAACCAAAACTAAAGTTTGAGTCAGTTTTGAGTATGCAGTCTTATATTGAAGCACTGTAGAGAGTTAAGTTTGTAAGTAGATATATTTTTATCAAGTTTGTAAGTAGATGTTGTAATGTATTACTACTTCCTGGACTTGTACCAGTTAGCTCACATTAGTTATGGAACTAGCTAAACCTATCTCATTATATCCATTATAGTACTTACTTTTTTGATAATCACAGGTATGTGTGCATGTGACCAGCTTGTGCCTTTCATGCAGCTGTGACGTGTCAGAGGGCCGCTTCTATCCTGCATTGAAAACCCTAGACATTATCCAGAAAGACTACCTCCATTCTATACCTGTTAAAACACTGCGACGAGTCATCTCAAAGCAACTGCCCGCTATAAAGCTTCACATTGAGAAGAAAATATGCGGGGAGTTCAATGACTGGCTTGTTTATATCAGAACCACCGCCAGGGAGATAGGACAGCTTTCAATCCGCCAGACTGCCACATCACGGCAGCGTGACGAGGAGATGCGGTCCCGTCAGAGAGAGGCTGAGGAACAGTCTCGCACTGGGTCCACTGCATTTAATGAGTATGTCTACTCCTTAGACTCAACTGAACAAGCTGAGGAGGATGTCGTGGTGGATTTCAACCTAACCTCAGTGCACCGTGCATATCACATCTACTCATGCCTGGGGATTGGTGAAAAGTTTCGTGATTACTACCACAAAAATCGGCTGATGCAACTACAACTTGACCTACAAGTGTCAACCATGCAACCTTTTCTAGAATCACATCAGCCTTTCCTTGCACAAGTTGCAGGCTTTTTTATTGTAGAGGATCGGGTATTGCGTTCAGCTGGTGGATTGCTAACAGAGGAGCAGGTTGAATCCACTTGGGACACAGCCATTGCAAAGATTACGGTCATCCTAGAGGATCAATTTACTCGGCTAGACACAGCGAGTCACCTGTTGCTCATAAAGGACTATGTGAGCCTCCTAGGTGCGACTTTGAAGCGATATGGCTACCGTGTTGGTCCTCTGATGGATATACTTGATAAGTCACGGGATAAGTACCATGAATTACTTCTTACCGAGTGTAGGAAGCAAATTAGCGACATCCTTACTGACGATTCCTATGAGCAAATGGTTCTAAAAAAGGAATACGAATATAATATGAACGTGGTATCTTTCAATTTACAAGCTATGGATATGATTCCAGAATTTCCATATGTGGCATCCTTTTCTTCATCAGTACCAGATGTTTGCCGGGTCATAAGGTCCTTTATAGAGGACTCGGTTAGTTATATGTTGTATGGTGGGGGCTTTATTGTCAATTCCTACGAGGTTGTGAAGAAGTACCTTGACAAACTATTGATTGAGGTTTTGAACAATACTTTATTAAATATAATACATGGAGGCGCCTTTGGTGTGCCCCAAGCAATGCAAATCGGGTCTAACATATCAGTTTTTGAACGAGCCTGTGACAGTTTCTTTCTCTGGCAAGCAGGACAGCTTTGTGGTATCCCAAAACGGATTGTAGAGAGGCCGCATTCAGGTCTGACGGCCAAGGCTGTACTAAAGGCTTCACAAAATGTGGCATATAATAAACTCCTATACCTTGTTAATGACAAATTAGACAGCATAATGGGACAGATGTCCAACATTAATTGGACAGCAGAAGAGGTATCTGAACATGCAAATGACTACATGAATGAGGTTTTGGTATATCTCGACTCAGTTGTGTCAGCTGCACAACAAATACTACCTCTAGAGGCGCTTTACAAAGTCGCAATTGGTGCACTAGGCCATGTTTCAGATTATATCATGACAGCCTTTTTGAGTGACAGTTTGAAACGTTTCAATGTCAATGCCGTGGCTGGTATCGACAATGATCTGAAATTGCTTGAATCTTTTGCTGAGGAGCGCTACCAAAGTACAGGTGTTAGCGAAATTGGTAAGGAGGCAACTTTTACGGATTGCTTGGTGGAGGTTAGGCAGTTGGTGAATCTTTTGTTGAGTAACCAGCCAGAAAATTTCATAAATCCAGTTATTAGAGTGAAGAACTATGGCACTTTGGATCATAAGAAGGTGTCAATTATCTGCGATAAGTATAAAGATGCACCAGATCGACTGTTTGGTAGCCTCTCAAATAGAAACACAAAACAGAGTGCGAGGAAGAAGTCCATGGATGTTCTGAAGAGAAGGCTAAAGGATATGAGTTAAATCAACCCCAGCTGTGGTTTTATTGAATATTTAGGCTTTTTGGACTAATTGAGTTTTGTTTGCATCTGATTTTTTTTTCCTTATAATTTGAGGGCATGTTTGTAAGAATAGGTTTATGTGTAGCTATGGTAAAGAGTGCTTCTGTTTCTGCACTTGTACCGGACCATATTTTGGCTTATAATGCAGGCATATTTGCATTTTGTTAATATTAGTATCCCACTTGGCACTTGCTCTCTTGATGTGAAAACTTACTTTTAGGTCATTTCTTTTCTCCTTATTGCAGAAATAAATATATCCTGCTATTGTTGCTCGTTGCTTTTGCAGATAGCAACACAGAATACATACAAGCTTGAAGAGCATTTCTAAACCTTCAGTTAGTTTTCTCAAACCGTAAAGTGAAGGGAATCTTTTACACATATTGGAGAGGATACTTGTTTACAGAAGAACAGGGTGTGGTTTAGGAATTCATTTTCTTCGTCACATCTTGTGCACTTGGGGCTAATTGACCTAATTCTTTTGTGCAGCTCCCCCATTGTTGCCAAACCATCATGGATGGCTCTCCACAAAAAGATCTTAACCCTTAGTATTACACCCTTCCATGCTTCTTTTTTGTCATCCCTGAACTGAATTGGTGGTTTGTGCGTTTCCAACTGTATGTACCCATCCTTTGTAGTATAGGTCCCCTTCTTGTTGCCTGCCCATAGTCTGGTACTAGTGTGTTTAGGGTTGGCTTTGGACCCGATATCACTATGTTTTGTACTGCCTTTTGCCCTAAGACCTCTTGGATTTTCTCTCTCCGTCATTCCCCGGTTTCATGATCAAATATTTCTGCCACTAGTGTGTCTCTCTGAGTCTCTATGCATTCATGTACACCCTTTGTATCTCCCACCCCGGAAACCATGGTTGATTTATTACCGGAATGCTCAACCCATCTCCTACGTGCCACATAACATCTTTTTCAAAGAAGGGCAGTATTTGATCGCAAAACCTGCGCCCAAAGTCTGTCCTGATTCGATGCCAGTTGCCATACAACCTTTAACAACAGTGCTTTGTTAAATAGGCGGATATCCCTTATTCATAAGCCCCCATCCTCCACTTTTGAGCAAATCTTATACCATGAAATGAAAGACATATCTTTCATGTTGCATCTTGCCCCAAAGAAATGTCTCAACGGCATGTTTATTTCATTTGATTGTGTATGTCGGAAGAGCCTGAGATTGACATGTAGTAAACAGGGAGGGAACGCAAGTGTAGCTTTCAAGAAATAAAAAAACCTCCATTACATGTCTTGCATTCAAATTTGTGGCTATTATTTAAGTTACAAAATACCACCGTGCCAATTGAAGGTAAGCTCAAACTCTTTCATACTTTACAGAGTCCAAAATTGAAAAATAAAATATAGATGGCACTGGCATGGCATATATGGCAAAAATAGTTTTGTAAACCATTCAGAAGAAAAAAAAAACACAAACAAGAGATTCAAATTGCACATTGAAAATCAAAATGTTCATCAACATACATATCCCTACATTCAAATTTGCTTTGTAGCACAAAAAAGGTTTGGGGGGGGGGGGGGGGGGGGGGGGGGGGTTGGAGACAACAGATCTGACTTATATGGCATCAAAGTAAAAGCTCAATTTAAATCAATCAAGTGATACAAGCACATTGCACAGAGCTTCCCAAAATTACCTGAAGAGCATAAAAGTCGCGATTAGTAAACCAAACAACAAGCTCATGCTTAAAAAATCAAATTAAATAATAATGCAAGCTCAATTTAAAAGAAAGAAAGAAAAACCTCTTCCTTTCTGTTCGCCATTTATAAACAGGTTTGTCTGTAGGAGAAGTCATCTCTTCCTCCTTGAGTTTTCGCACACGTCCAGGTTTCTGTTTCAAACACAAATATAAATTGAGAGAGAGAGAGAGAGAGCACACTAGTTAAACTGTCAAAGTACAATTGCCAATGTATAATGATATATATCTGCACCTTTACCATAATCTAATGTTGGTGTTGTTTACACTTTACACATCACAAAACATGTTTGGTGCTAGTTATAAACATAAAAATGCTGGTTATTTTGTTTCACATGCAACCAACTGGGATGTCATTCTCAAAACACAAGAGAAAAGACGAAAGACAAACATCTGACATTGTACTGCATATCTAATAACAACAACAACAACAACAACAATAATAATATTATTGTTTTAATAAGTTCAGGATATAAACATTTCATAAAAGAGTAAAATATTTAATTGCAAAAACCTGCAACTCCTTTTTCAATGCCATTTCAGAGTACAATTTCTCCAGCTTTCTAACCCTCTCTTTCCTCTCATTTAGCTCCTTGTATGATACTTCTGTTTTCCTGAAGCCCCATAATAAAACGAGCTTAGTCTCAAAGCTTCCACTGAGATTATATTCTGCTAAATTTTGCAAACCTATAATAAACTCTGGGCATTTATTTACCGTTTTATATTGTCGGGGATACATTTGAATCTGGGTAGCCTTTTATCTTGGTCAGCAGCTCTTGCTTTTATTTCTTTAGCCTCTTCCCTAACATCACAACGAGAAAAAATGCTTTTAGCGCAGGCATTTGCAATTCTTTCTTTCTTAGAAAATAGTGGATATAGCCTTCACAACATAACAGGCCATAACCAGTAAGACTTAAAAAGGCACTATAAAATCAATGGTATAGCAGACTCGTACAATTATGCAATAATAATTCAAAAGTAGTACCTATCTTCTGCAAAATAGATGTGCTTGTTTAGAGGCTTTTCATCTAGTACATGAAGTGCTGAACTTAATCTCTCAACTTTCTACAATATAATAAAGCATTATTTGAATAACGGGAACGGTAGAAAATGGCACAAAAAGGTCAAAAGAACTGAAATAGCATTCTAATCAACCTTCTTTTCACTTTGAAGCTTTTGAAGAACATAGCCAATATCTTGAGTTTCCATCACCAAAAGCTCCTCTGCTGTGTACTTATTAGCTTCGCTCCTAATAAATGCAAAATTATAATATAAATCCCACTAAATATACTTATTTCAATTTGAAGCCAGCATAAAAGTTCCTTCTATGGATTCAGATTATACCTGATATGGCATTTCAAAAACAAAAATCTTGAATGCCCTTATCTACAGTAATAATATACATAATGTATCATTTTTAAAAGTAAATTATATTTGACATTAAAAATAGGATACCTGGGTCTATGAATTCCATCGACAATCTTTGTATGAACCATCTTAAAATAGAACTCATCTGGGTTCCTAAACGATGCCTTCTCTCTTAATTTCTACAAATTAAAAGAAAAACATTGCAAGGACAATTAATCCATGCTAATTACAAACACATCAACACATTAATAATGAAGATTCCACCAAACTAATTAAAAAGTTGCATACCTTAAGGGTTTCTTCTTTCTTGTGAAAATTCTTCGCTCTCAAAACATAGTCTTTGTGCTTTTCAAGAAGCCCGAATTTCTTCCTCGATTCACTGTCAAGCATACAGAAATCAGCAAGTAATGATAGCACTAGTACTCACAATTCCAAAGCAATCATATCGTTCAGTTTGTATCACTGTGAAAAGTAAGAATCAACTCACGGCTGAGCTCGCTCCTTGTGGGCCCTTCGAGGTATAGCATTTCTCAGAGAAGACATTGTTGAAAAAACTTAAACAAACACCAATCCACCAAATTATACCTGCAAAAACATTGATTGGGTATAAAACGAGAGATTAGACCAGGTATTGGGGTTTAGGGTTTAACTCGAGAAGGAGGTGCGGAGAGATAAGAGGGGGGGAGGAGAGAGGGGAAGAGAGACATACCTTAACCTAAAACGCCGCCAGTGACCGGAAACAACCGCCGCCAATTTGGGATGACAGACAGCCTGAAGTCCGCACAATTGGTTTTTCGGCGAGAAAAACCCTACTAAACGGCGTGCTTCCGCAACGAGGAAATAAGGGTCTGATCAGAATGGATTCTAGTCCCAACAAACGAGAAAGAGAATTCTCTTTCTCATCAATTTTCTGATCGGAACGTGAAGCAGAAGGAGAATAGAGACGATTTGTCAGGATTTTAGGAGCGTTAAATCCTGCTGAAAAATCACGAGAAAAAGGTCGGTATTTGACAAGAATTCGTTTCGCAAGGATGAAAGGTCATTTGTACTCTTGTTTTCTCCGATAAATTTTTTGACGAAAACAGTAAGAGCAGGTGGCCTGAGAGAATAGATAAATCAGCAGGGCACTCTCAGGCGGATCAACAAGGTGTCGAAGCGGCAGATCAGCAAGGTACCGTGAGAGAAATGGTTGGAGAGCCCTCTCTTCATCGTACTCTCTGGTTAATTTTAGAAGAAGGGAAAGCGAGACATGAGAAGCAACGGGAGATGTAAATGAGAATGAAAATAGCATACAATGGAAATAAGAGGAATATTATGACCTTTTCCAATATATCTTTAAATCAATTATTTTTTAAAATTAATCATTCTAATCATTAAAATTTAATTCTAAATCATTCTTTTGAACTCTTGCTATACTATTATTCCGATCATGCCATAAATATGCTGCGATTCCAAAGAATCGCAGGGACCTTTTTCAAATCAAACCATCCATTTGTTTTGAAATTCATGCTTAAAACCAATTGTTTTTGAGATTCGTGTATTCAAAAAAATGGATAGTTTGATTTGAAAAAGCAGGGTCCTGCAATTCCAAAGAATCGCAGCAGATTTATTTCCATGGAACGAGCTCTTTCTCCCTCGAATTCACACCCTCTGAGATATCTCATATTTTGCGTGACTTTTTGGATAATCTCAACCGTTCAAATACATTCTACATGAATCTCAAAGCTCAAATAATACTGCCCCCTGCTCTATCCCAAATAGGCACCGGACACGTCGATCACGCAAAATATGAGATATCTCAGAAGATACGCATTCTTCTCCCTCAAACGACAAATGGAATGAGAATTCCCACTCGTCGCTTGATCGGAATGGAAATCAGATGATTTGATTTGGCGGGATTTGAGAGGATATTTACTCTAGCGAAATCGCAACAAACTTGAAAGCTATTTGACGAGAATTGATTCCGTCTCGATGAAATTATGGTGTGAGCCGAATCGCGAGTCGCTGTGATTTTCAGCTTGACTTCTGTCTTCGTCTTTCTTTCTTTCTTTCGACTTGGTTTTAAACTTTTTGTTTCTTTTCTTCGAAAGAAAGGAGTCCATTTTATTTGATAATGGCACATATTATTAGTTTAATTAATTTTGAGAGCTTTCTTTTCCTATCAAATATTAAATTCTTTTGTCTGCTTTACTTCTTTGTATCTGTAAAATTCAATTTCAAATCTATCTAATTGTTTCTTTTCTTTTAAATTAAATTTCATTTTCTATAATTATTGTTCCGATCACAACCCATCTATAATTTTTTTTAAGGACGAATTCAGATACAGTTAGCTACTTGACAGAATAAGATCCGGACTGTTCATTTTAATATGACGCATCGCAAAGACCCTGCATCTAATACAAATTTGATAAATAAAACGTTCGACTGAGGTTAACTCAGGAGAAATAAATCTGTTGACAGGAACATGTTATTCCGATTCTAATCATTCAATTTTTTTCCTTCACAAATTAATAAAAATCAATAGTTGGAATCAGAATAACAGAAAGTCAGAAACCCCGTTATTCTTTTGGAATAAGAATAACAAGTTACCAACATGTTTATTTTCTAGGGATCGACTAACAGTCCCCCGTACTAAAAGACAAAAAAAATAGTTAAAACGTGCTAACTACCGCCAAAGAGCAAGATTAATGCTATTTTATTAATAGTCAAAACGTATAGTATTCATACTTATTATCAAAACCATTCGTCATATGTAAACACAAGCTGGAGGGGACCAGTAACGACCAGGGGGACCGCTGACGTCTTATCTAAACAAATGAAGTATTCATACTGACGATTAGGAAGTATTCATACATGTTTGAAATAATTTATACAATTCAAAATTCAAAGTCAAATTCATCTCTCTCACCCCCACCTCTTCCAAGAAGTATTCATAGTGATGATTACAAAGTATTCAAACATGTTCGAAATAATTTATACAATTCAAAATTCATTGTCAGATTCATCTCTCTCACCCACCTCTTCCAAAAAGTATTCATATCTAACATGAAGTATGCATATCTAACAAATGAAGTATTCATATCTACTTTGTCAAATTTTGTTGTTACTGTGATGCATATGTTTTACCAATTTTTAAGACATGAAGTATTTATATCTACTTGGTCAAATTTTAGTGTTACTGTAATGCATATATTTTGCCAGTAGTTAAGACATGAAGTATTCATATCTACTCATTTGTGTTATTAGTTTTTTTCATCCACACATCATCTGATTTATTGATATCTAAAACACTTAGTATTCATACTTAAGCGTGAAAGTGTGTATTGTTATGAAATAATATTTGACTTTAATTATTTTGATATTTATAGATAATAATAACCATATTAACATTTGTATTCATACCTATGAATTTATGTACGAATATTAATGTTAAAAAAAAATTAATAAACCTCAACCATCTCCAATATTTATCAACAAATTTGTACATGCATCAATTTTGCAAGTATTCAAGCGTTCATACACATATTCATAAATAAGAATATACATACATAAAATATAAAGTATTCATACCATCTAAATAATCTTGAAAGCACTCTACATTATTCAAATTAAGAACCAAAATCATGAAAGCACTATACATGATGAACCGGAACTCAAGCTCTCTTAACCTAAACAATAACTGGTACATCAATCAGTACTAGTACAAAGATTCAGATATCTAAAAGCTTTTAAAACACAGGAAAATACATCTCTAAAAGCTTAAAACACTTAGTATTCATATTTAAGCGTGAAGATGTGTATTGTTATGAAACAATATTCACTGCCACATCACCTCGTCGCTGCCATTGTTCCAGCTCCGTTTATCAGATCTGCTCATCTAAAATAATCTGAAAAATATGATTTCTAGCATTATTTGATCCCTCAAGGCGCATGAACTGGAGTTGTTCCAGATCCGAGAAGTCCTCTTCCTTGCAATCGCCACTGCCACGTCACTTCGCCACTCTCCTCCGCAAGGCAGCACTCCGATAGGGGGTAGTGGTGGGGGTGACAGAGGCTGCTGAAGGGAGTTGCGATCTCGGTGGCCAGAGGCCGTCGAGGTTTTTTAATAGAAAGAGGATCATATCTCCTCCTTTATTAGAAGAGGAGTCAGATTAGAAGAGGAGACAGGAAGACAAAAGAAAATATAAAAGAGACAAGAAAACGACAAAAGAAAAAAAAGAGAAAGGAAAAAGTGGGGTTTGACAGTTAGCGGGGGACTATTAGGGGACTAGAAGGCGGGGACTAAAATTTTTACTCTATTTTCTAACTCAGGTACGTACAGCTTGTTAGTTTGTAATAATTTAGAAGTCAATAATACGATAATTTTGATTATATAAAGCTTTGTTTATGAATTGGATGATTAATATCATTTTGTTGTCTTGAGTATTATTGTATTTATGAATCATTTCGAGTTCATGACTGGAACTGTGAAACTTCATAATATAGATGATATATACTCTAAAAAGTCACTGACCAAGGTAATTAGCAAGAACACTAATTATCACGATAAGGTTAGTATGTGGATTAAATGATGGTCAAGTTTTACAGACCATAGACAAGGAGTTGTCATTTTAATCACATAGATATATGTTCCAGGAACATGATATCTGACAGACCCCGAATGAAACATTATACGGAATTGTGTTCGTGTCATTAATGCTTTCATTCAGTGTTAAGTTCTAAAGTATGAGGTATTCATTTTTCCTACATAAGAGATGTATCTGTGACTGCTACCTAACGCTATCTGTAAAAAGTAGTTATAACGGTAGCTCTTCAGCATACATAACTTATGCTGAGGAAGTGATGGTTTACCAAAAGTACTATTGTCCCTCGTATTTTGTACGAGTTATAGCATCACTGGGCCCCTTGGTAGAGTTAGATTATCTACATGCGGTATAATTACAAGAGTAATTATATTTGATAATCTGCTCAAGATCAAGAAAATATTAAGTTAGCAAGGATGACACACATCTACCTTGAAACTGATCTGATAGCTATGTGACAAAAGAACTGATACAAGTAAATTGTTTACTGGATCGTGATATTGTACTGTACAACATTATCTGTGTAATTGGATGGTCATGATGCGTTTTTCCAGATGCCTCTCATGATTATAGAAGTTAAAACAGTTTTAATTCTATTTACCAACATAACACATATCTTATTGGGTCACACCATATAGGAGTTAATCGGAGAATCTTATTGTGATTGATTATAAATTGGTTATGATCAATAGTAAGATAGTTATAATTTAATTATACGTGTTATAATTAAATTATAAATGTCATATAAGATGACAAGCAAAAACAACGGTTAATTTATAAACGTACAAGGTACGTTGTATAAAAGTTACCGAAACAACAACCGCAAGAAATATAATTGTTCAGAATAATTATATGGATATTGATTTCGGCCAGGGGCATTTTTGTCTTTTCACATGTCATCCTTATCCGCATGACACGTCATCATCCTTATCCGCATGACACGTCATCAGTCTTATCCAGATGACACGTCATCATGACATGTCATCATCTTTATCCACCCGAGGGTATTTCGGTCTTTTAGCAACTGACCCTAAACCCTATAAATAGGGGTGGAGGGGTAGAGAGAAAAACCACTAATTCACTCGTATCTTTTCGTGTCGAATCGAATTGGTATTTTCTCTCTTTCTCGGTTTCTCTCCCAAATAGTGTTTCGGTTGAGAAAAAAAATTATACGTAGTTGACGTATAATCTTGCGGGTTGTTGTGAAGTATATTTACGGGATCAGTGAATAGTGTTTTCCCGAATTTTGCGGTATTTCAGTTTTGCTTATTTGTGAAACTGAGTAACCAAAAATTCGTGTTTACGGGTTTTCGTCTTTTCTCCATGAATAGTGTTTTTGCAGAATTTCGCAGTTTACGGTATTTCTAGCAAAAGAAATAAACCGTTCTCTGGTTAGTCCTGGTGGATAACCTATAGAGGCACTATACGTTTGGTGCTCCGAGGAGAATCATTCCCGTGATGTAACTCTACTCGCTCGGTCTGCATTCCAACTGTGATTTGGAAACAATGTATAAATATGTTATATTAATCTATTTAATTGGTATGTAGATTAAAGTTTTAGAAATCAATCATGGAGTAGATCTGTAAAAGGATTAAATTGGGTTTTGATGCCAAAGGAATATTGAAGGTGGACCGCCTTGGGAAGTTTCCTGACATACCCCGTTTAATCCTTGGCTTAAGTTAGAAGTAAAATTTTTGTTTTACGTACTTTCCGCAGCTTAAGCCTAAACGGATTTTGGTTACCCTGAAATCCAACACAGCTGAGATACTCTTCCTGCTTTCGGAGGCCCAAAAGATCCTTATGTTATCCGGCCCAAAATCACCTCTTTTTTTTTTTTTTTTTTGCTTATAACGATGTCTAGTCATTAGTCAACCGAATTTTTTATTAATAGAAATAAAAAAATATATATATCGAAATTCGAGATTACTGTTGAGTTTTTTTGAAAAATAGGTAGGATGGGTTGTGTTAACCCGTCCCGGTTACATCCCCTAATTACCTCCTTCATCTTAATCAAATTCGCGCAAAAAAAAAAAAAAAAAAACCCGGACGGGTTTACAGGACCCATCCCGAACTTTAAAAAAAAAAAAAACAAATTCCGGACGGTTTTGTTAAACCCATCCTGGCGGAAAAAAAAAAATCCGGACAAAACTCTAAAGCTTTTCACACACTCAAGTTATTTTTTTTCTCTTTCTAATTGTTTGCGTCGATTCACCAAAACTCTAAAACTTTTCACTTGTAATGGAGAAACAAATTAAATAATAACTCGTGAAATACAAAATGTGGGAAAGAAGATCTTCCACAAAAATGAAGCAACTCTAGAAATGAATCAACATTCAGCATTCTTTTGCAATAAGACATGAACAAACCAAAAAAAAAAAAAAAAAGGAAAATAATAAACCTAGCTACATACCTGTTGTAGATAGTCCTCCAGGGTAGCTGCTTCAGAAGGAAAAACATCTTCAAAGGTTGTCTACAAAAGTTAACATAAAAAACATTATGCAAGCTGCTCAAAGGACGGGTTTAGTTACCTTAAGCTCAAAGGACTTGAGATCTCTTGCAAGCTGCTCTGCATTTATCCCTTCCCGTGCAAGCAATCTGACCAAATTCAAAATTGAGACTGTTTATACTATATGAAACCATCAAAATGACAAATGTGCACCTTATTTCTTCTTTTGGGGACAAAAGCTAAACCTAATTTCAAGACTTGAGACAATCTCGTCCTTCTAAGAGAAACAGGAAGAGAAAAAACCTAGTAGCAGAGATAGATTGGGATGGGACGGGTTTAACAAATCTGGGTTTTAGAGATAGATTGCGATGGGACAAAAGCTACAAATCCGGGTTTTTTTTTTTTTCTGTCGGGACGGGTTTAACAAAATCGTTCAGAATTTATTTTTTTTATTTTTTATTTTTTTAAGTTCGGGATGGGTCCTGTAAACTCGTCCGGGTTTTTTTTTTTTTGCACGAATTTGATTAAGAGGAGGTAATTAGGGGATGTAACCAGGACGGGTTAACACAACCCATCCTACCTATTTTTCGAAAAAACTCAACAGTAATCTCGAATTTCGATATTTATTTTATTTTATTTCTATTAATAAAAAATTCGGCATTAGTCAACCATAAACTTTATGGCAGAGATGACATCACTTTATTATTATTTAATGTAAACTTGTTGTCAGAAACGATTAAAAAACTCTTGTCATGCTTCTACTTTTAACTCTACTGAAAATTTTCCAGTTGTATCCTTCAAAAATGTGCTAATTGAATTATAGGTCTTATACGAAACTCTAGCATATGATACGCGTATTAATTAAATGCAACCGCATTTCTCTCCAGCATTAATTGAGGATCCAATTCGTCAATTAGTAATATAACCAAGTAAATGGATTATGCTTTCATTTTAGAGTCGGAGCTGACTTCATCTTCAGTCCAGCGCAGGAGAGAGAGAGGAAAAGGGGGGATTTTTTTCATAATTGCCACGTCGGCTAGATGTGATTTCACCCACACAAAGTACGGAATCGTATCCTCTGCGGACCTGTGCAGATTTTTTAATCTGATCCGTTTGTTTTGAATCGAGCGGACCAAATCAAATTTTGCCCGAATTGAAAAAATTCTCAAAATTTGCCCTGCCCTCTTCCTATCCTCTCGATTCAAAACAAATGGATCAGATTAAAAGCTCCGTACAGCTCCGCAGAGGATACGCTTCCCACAAAGCACGACGCCAGCGTCTATGATTCCCCAATTCACGCAAGCCACCTTGTATTACATGTATTTTTTTTGCATGTAGTATCTAGATTAAAAAATAACTTGGATGCTACGAACAATAATAGCGGTTAAAAGAATGCACCACTGTAAACTTTTTGGACGAGAGGGCATTTTATGTTTTGTGATTTTCTCGAAATAATGTCACTTATTTAAATTTATTATTTTAATTTTATAAATAAAAAGATCGGCAATAGTGATAAAATTTGATTCGATTTGACTTGATTAAAGAATTGATATATTTCAAAAAGGTAAATTGATCCAAACCTTATCTCATCCGATCAGAAATGATCCAAAATCTAAACATGATTTAAAGTTAAACAATCCAAATTTAAATTGATCCAATCCGACTCAATCCGACCAGTATCCTTTGCATCAAACTGATCAGATTTGACTCGAACTCAATTTGGCAGGTCTGATACCACTTTTAATATGAAAAATCTACAGATATTGATATCGATAAATTAAAGATATCGACTTGTACGTTATAACTTAATAGCGGTATTCAAAACTATTATGTGGGATAACGGGATAGTAGCAACATTTGTGAGAGATGCGCGTGTTTTCTATTGCTTAAGCGCAGAAACCAGAAAGGTAAGAGGAAAAAAGCTAGCCGGTGTTTATTGGCTCATTAAAATCGGCTTTTTTTTTAATACTCTTAAAAAAAAGATTTTTAGAAATTTACGCCCGATTTCATTTTTTTTTAAATGCCCAAACCGCCCAGCAGAGGGGCAGTCCATACTCAGAGCTGACCGCCCGGGGCAGGAGCGGTCCTTTATTATTATTTTTTTTTTAGAGATCTGATCTTAATATTTTCATTTGTGAAGTTTTAGTTTGATTTTTTTTTTGTTTAGGGTGTATGCAAAAAAAATAATAAATTTGATATATTTACGAGTGAGATGTCGTAACTCTTTATAATTTTGATTTGATTTATCAGTTGGATATCACAAGTCTTAAGATAACACTAATTAAAAACTTGGCATTGATTCTAAATAATTTATTTTATTCAAATATACACAAGGAAATATGTTAGATTGCATCAATGATGTCAACTTTTTTTTTTTAGAGAATAATTGAATTATTTGATTATTGTCAACATATACCATTTGCTCGGAGATAGGCAAACAAACACAATAAATAGTAAATGCATTTTAAAATAATTATATGGATAGTTCTTGAATATTCTCTCAAGCTTTTGACTAAACAAAATACCGATCGTTATACGTCTACTGTTGAACGAAAACTTAAACTGAATTTTTGAGGCATTAAACGACATTTTTTTTTAAATTCTAATGCTTTGAATGCCCAGGGGTTTTTTCCGGGGCAATATTCGGATCTGTCTCGTCCCCCCTTTTCAAAAAGTGGTCATACGCGCAAATCCAACTTTCCTAGTCAAAGTTATGGCTGTTTAAAGTTTTTTCAAAAGCTGAACTTTGGAAATTCATAACTAATTGTAGAAAAATTCAAATAAATTGAAATTTATATCAATTATGTGTATTTTTGAATGCTCTACATGCTGGTGTAATCACTTTTATAGTTTGGTCTCTGTATCAGCCTAGAATTGCTGATTTATCAGAAGATGTCAAATTTGATGTTTTTAGTGCATTGCATTATACCAGTGGTCATTGCTTAGTGCTTGGCTGCTGAGTTTGGATTTGGTACCATACCAAATGTCAGTCTAGGGTGCTTTGTGCATGGACAGAGATCTAATTTGAGGTTTGAACATATTTTAGTAGCTGTAAACTACTGTTTTAGTACCAGAAATATAGAGAAGAATATCAACAAGCTGTCAGAGCTTAGAAAATTTTGAATCAAAGTCAAGTCCTTAATTAGTGTTATCTTTAGACTTGTGATATCCAACTGACAAATCAAATCAAAGTTATAAAGAGTTATGACATCACTCGTAAATATATCAAATGTCTTATTTTTTGGCATACACCATAAACAAAAAAAAACAAAAAATTCACAAATGAAAATATTAAGATCAGATCTCTTAAAAAAAAAAATTAGAGGACCGCCCCTGCCCCGGGCGGTCAGCTCTGAGTATGGACCACCCCTCTGCTGGGCGGTTTGGGCATTTTTAAAATAAAAATGAAATCGGGGGTAGATTTGTAAAAATCGTTTTTTTAGGGTATTAATAAAAATGACCGCATTAAAATGCATAAAACAAATCTTTGAGATATGGCTTTCGACTGTTCTATGAGTTCTAATATGTTATGCACATAATTGTCATGATCTGTTAATAGTTGAGATTGAAAGATGAAATTTTAAATTGAATATCAACCATCCAATCACATAATTTGTCTTCTTTTGATCAAATATATCTATTTTATGTGTAGAAATCTAAATTTAGTTGAAAACATACTCGCCACACAAACTGCTACATGATTTGTCACAATTAAAATTGAATGAATCTCTAGCAATCTATTTCTCATTTCTTCTTCCAGATATCTTCGATTCCTGCAATTAAATCATTTTCTTATTTTTTTTGTTTCATCCGTTTCAATTCTCATCTTCCTCTATAGTTTTGACAAAAAAAAGATCTTGGAAACAATCATATATTTGCGATATGGAGAGAAAATAAAAAATATCTAAAACTTTTGTGTTGAAATTACCTGTAGAGAAATTTTTATTGTTAAAATAATTTTCTTCAAGAATATATATATATATAGAGAAAATCCTTATTTGAATCATTTAATCATATCTTTTCTAATTTTATTTATTTTACATATTATTTATCATCTAAATTGTTTAATGACATGTCTTGTTTGTGGAGAAAATTAGATATTAAATTGCAATGATACTTCAATAGTTTTTTTCACGTTATATTTGATCTATTTTTTATTTGTTGTTGTTTCTTTTATTATTATTTATTATTTGCATTTCTTTTCTTTTTTCATTTGTGTCTTTTATTTTCATTTAAATATATATATTTTTCTTAATTTTATGTGAATGTCAGACAAAAAGATATCTTCATATTCTATTTAATCTTATAATATATCTCGGTTGCAACGGGTAAGATACTAGTTAAAATTATACATGTACATTAAAATAACTTGCATGCCGTATTTTTCTAAGAAGAGATATAAATTAGCATGCTACTGATTTCAAACTAATCAATAAATTAAGTTAATTTCACATAAGTCAGATAATCAGAGTCAAATAGGGGTGTCAATATAGCTGTCTATCTGACCCATATCATATTTGATAAGGTGAGTGTAAATAAGACTTCATTTTTATTAATTTTTTAATATAGATAAAGATTTTTTTCATTAGCTAAATATATAAAGATACGGATAAAAATTATTAAGTCTATGGTACTATGCATATTACGGGTTTGTCTGTAATATGGATCAATATTTTTGTTTTATATATTTTAATGGTCGGTCCAAACCGTTCAACATGATCGTCATATGAATATGAACTTGCTGACCGAATTTTATTACTATTTTTTAAGATAGGTAGAATATCAATTGATCTGGAAATTGTGGACCATCCAAAAACAGTAATTTTTTTAACTATATTTAAAAATAATAAAAATTTCTCAAAAAAATATAAAATTCGGTTAGCAAATACATATTCATATGAACATCATGTTAAACGATTCAGATTGACAGTTAGAATTTTAAAAACGAAAATATTTATATATATTACAAACCAAATCCTACTATGCATAATACCATGTACTCACTCAAAATTATTTCGTATCCTGTAATTATAAAAAAAAAAAAAAATTATAGTATATTCCATTCAACCTAAATCATGCCTCTTCCAGCGTCACAGGTGTCCAATGCTTAACAAAACCGACATTTTTTAACTTCAACTCAATATAATACACTGTAGAGGATACATTCATGATACGCGATACCTAAACTGTTTACACTTTACAACCGAGTGGACCCAATTTTAATAGTTTGATTGATGCTGAAAAATAAGATATGGTGATGAAAATTAAATTTATTAATGTCATCTGGTGCATATTCTTTACTCCTAAAAATATTTAGGTTAATGTCTAACTTCAACCCAATATGATCCGAAAATTTAAAAAATATCCTCAAAAAAAAAATGCGGACCTCAAGAATAAATCCGCTATTTGTCGTTATGATTTATGAATTCCATAATGAATCCATTATTAGTGTCTGCTTAATTAGAAATGGATCTGCAACGATAAATAGAGAATTAATTTGAGATCCGCTGCAACAACAAATAGCAGACGTGTTAATTTTAAAATTTTCAGAATTCAATACTTTTTTTGGTTTTATTTTTTTTTGTGAGATTTTTTTTTTTAAATTTCAGCAATATATAATACAATAATACATAGATAAACCTGAACCAAACCCCATTTACTTTTTTTTGAACTGTGACAAAATAAAATAAATATTTCGTCATTCATAAAGTTTATTGTACATATGACAAATTGACGTGGCATTTCTTTTTCTAGCTTAACTAGGTTATAACTTATGTTTCTGTTGGTCCCAAAGGCACCTAAGGGGTGAATAGGTTTTTTTTTTTTTATATTTTTGTCTATTTAATAATGTTCTAGCGTGTCTATAAGTTATTTTTTGTAAAAACTAGAATAACTATATTCTAAACTAAATGCAAAGTAAGTAAAGTAAATAGTAGAGTTTAAAGATAATTGACACGAGAGTTGTTTATAGAGTTCGAGAGTTATTTATGGAGTTCGGCACTAATGCCTATGTCTCCGGGGCCTGCAACCTTCGAGATGGCGCGCCTTTCTTTACCCAATGAGAAAGGAGTACAAGGTGGAACTGATGAGCCCTTACAATTCTTCTGGAAAGTAACACGGCCCTAACAAGACAATCTGATTCGCGAGGACTCAATGATTACTAGATGAGCACAAGGCTCGAAGTAGTAAATGATTCGATAATGCAGGATCACTCTAGGAGTTGGTTAATTGATTGAATAAGCTTGGGATTGATTGTGTATATTGAAGTTGGAATGCACAAGCAACAACGGCTTTCTCTAAATCTGTAAATACGAAATATTGAAGTTGGAGGCGGCTAGAGTGATACTCCAAACCTTGGTATAGCTTTTATTTATAGAGAGCTGATAAAAAAGAAGTAAGTGGTGCTGACCGTTGCAACTGTATAGGGGACTGTTACAACGGTAGGTTAATCTGAGTGGTTTGGAGTATAATGGTGGTCACTGTTGATAACGGTCATTGACCGTGACCACGGTACCCACCACAAAAATCCTCTGGAATGGTTAGCATTCGGTGATGCTAAAACTAATTTTATACGTCACGAGATTTGTACAAGATTTATTTATTCCGTTGTAACGGTCACTGGACCGTTACAGTGGTAGGCCTCACTTAGGTCAATTCCAAGCTTATTTTATCAATCTTACATATACGTTATTCTTAATCTTGAGTTAATGCTTTTGTTATCTAGTGTCTTGTACTTCACGACTACATCCTTGATGTTGTATTGCAGTTCATTAATTCATCTTTGATGTATAATTACTGATCCTTCACTTGTCATGAACCTGCACAAATACTCAAGAAGAAAAACTATAAAATGCAATTATATATGTTTTACAAATCTAGTCAAACGAATAAGTCGAGGGCTCCCAAGACCAACAGTTTCTTCCAATGCAATGAAATTGATGTAGCATTTTTATTCATATCCGAATTTATTAATTTTTTTTATAGCTAGTGAAATTGATTTGTGTGGTATTTCATATGATAATGTATTAATATTGGAGAATAATTAGTGATGCACTTGTTAAAATTGATATCATGAAAATGTCTATTCCTTTTGTTAGAAGCGTAATATTTTAATATTATGTTAAACATATTATTTTTATTTACGTGTTTTGTTATTTAATTAAGTAATTGAATTTGTCATAAGAGATATTCGTGTGTTTGAATTTTTTTTCTTTACAAAAAATTATTAGTTGGATGTGATTGCACATTTGTATTTTGATTTTCATGCTAGTAATGTGATTTCTATGAATGATTTTTAATATATTATTTTACAAAAAATATAATAAAACTAATTAATATATTAATATTACTCGTTACTCGTTCCTCGTTCGCTGCTATTTTGTTATCCAATAATTTTAAAAGATAAATGTAGAGTAAGAGAAAGTCGATTCTTAATGATTAAGGGTGAGATATGAGTATGATCAATTCTTAATGGGTATGAGTCTGAAAATGCTTCCAACTAATCATATTGAACCTATTGACACCCTTAGTCACAACTATAGTGACAACTTAATGATTCAGGAAAGATTTGATGGGGTCAAAAATTCGTGATTCGGGAATAATTCGGTTATAATTTGGAATTATACAATGAGAGTGAAAAATAAAAATTCCACATCTAGACCAAAAAAAAAAATCTTGAAAAATTCACAAATAATTCGTAAAATTAGCGAATAGTTTGGAAAAAGTTAAGAAAACTGAATAATACGCAAATTGATTCACCAGTACAAATTCGAATTATTTATGAATTATTCGTGAATCTTATTACTATGATCACAAAAAACATACCAACCGAAACCCTTAATTACCTTTCTGATAATGCTAATTAATATCCCTTCACCATCCACGCTAACAAATTAGGAATGTTAAATACCTTTCTGATAATGCTAATTAATATCCCTTCACCATCCACGCTAACAAATTAGGAATGTTAATTTTCAACTCAATCCGAATGGGTCGATCACCGATTGAATCCATTTGAGGTAAAATGGGTTGGATACGGATCTAGAATTTTTTTTAACAAGATTCAGATTGGGTTGGATTTGGATCGAATGCAACCCGACCCATTTCATTGTGTTTGTGGCATTTAACTTGAATTTTTATTACTAAGGACAGATAATTATACAATAATTAAGATCACTTATAAATTTATTAATTTAACATCAGCAACTCGGGATTAGAAAAACGATAGGTACACATATCGGTCGCTCCATGGCTCAACATCGAACTCATCCTTAGGGTGTGCTCTAGAAGTCTGTCGGGCGAAGAAAGGAGACGGAAGACGGAGGAAGGAGAACGCGATCGTGTTACTCCGTCTACACTCCAAATCGGGGGTACGAATTTCGCAACTTTCTACGCTTGATTTTCCCCTACCACAATGCCGTTGTTAGTTTTAAGCTAGTTGTGTCAAGTTAATTTTATTGTTTTATTTCTGAGTTATATTTTTGTAGCACCAATTATGGTGCAAAATTAGTTTTAGTAAGCAATTTTCTGTTTTGGTAGTTATGGATATGGCGTGGAAGAAAATGGAAAGCCACAACATATTTGTAAACTATTTTTTAGGTAAGTTTTAATTTGCTGTAATAGTGAGATGCTAATAAAAAGAAAGAAAACCCAGAAAATGGTGTAGCAGTTTTTTGCACCACAAAAAAATTCTCTGTTGTTGTTCTGTGTTTACTGGTATTTGTTCTGAAACCAGCGTGGTGTGTTCTGATCTGGGTCTGATATTTCCAACATTTGGTATCAGAGCCTAGGCTTTGAAGGTAATGGAAGATAAAACCGATGAGAAGAAGACCCAACCGCCGAAAGCAATGGCGAGAGGAGGTGTTGTGCCAATTCAGTATCCTATGCTAAGTGACACAAATTATGGCCTGTGGGCTGTAAAAATGAAGATCATCCTGCGAGCACTGGGTGTGTGGCAGGCAATAGAGGGTGAAGTACCGATCGAAGAAGATAAAGATCATGGCGCCCTGGCTGCAATCTCTCAGGCCGTGCCAGACAATGTAATGATGGCAATTGCGGAGAAGGGTTCAGCAAAGGAAGCATGGGAGGCCATCAAGGAGATGAGTGTAGGCGAGGACCGTGTCAGAAAAGCAAGGGCACAAGTTCTGAAACGGCAATTTGATCGTATTATCATGGAAGACTCTACAAATATTGTTGAGTTCTCTCAGAAACTCACCAGTATGGTGGGTGAAATCCGCTCCCTAGGAGTAGAATTGAAGGACAGTACGGTTGTTGAGAAATTGTTCAGTGCCGTACCGGATAGATTTCTCCCTATCATTGGTACGATAGAACAATGGGGAGATATGTCGGTTATGTCCATTACAGAGGCGATAGGACGGTTAAGGGTGTTTGAGGAGAATCTGAAGGGACGGCGAGATCGCAAGGAAGAAGAAGAGCAGGTGATGCTCACACGTGCACAATGGGAAGCACTGTCCATAAAAGAAAACAAGGGCAGTGAAGGTTCTGGCAGCGGGCATGGGTATAGCCAAGGAAGTGGGCGCGAAAATGATAAAGGAAAAAGGCCATATCGAAAGTTTGACAAATCCAAAATTAAGTGTTTTAACTGTTCAGAATATGGGCATTTTGCATCAGAGTGCCACAAGCCCAAGAAGGAGAAGGCACTTGTGGCAGAGAAAGGAGATGATGAGCCTGCTCTACTAATGCTTGAAACCTGTGAACTGATGGAAACCAAGAAAGAAACAATTGGTGAAATAACACTCATGGAGGAGAACGTTCAACTCCATCTGCAAGTGGATGAGAAGGATGTTTGGTACCTTGACACAGGTGCTAGCAATCATATGACTGGTTGTAGGAAGTACTTCACCGAACTTGACACATCTATCGGAGGCACGGTCAAATTTGGTGATGGTTCGGCGGTGTCTATCGGTGGTCGAGGCACTATACTAATTGAGGGTCGCACAGGTGAACACAAGGCACTAACCGATGTGTACTACATACCGAAGCTGACCAGCAACATCATAAGTTTGGGTCAACTCGAGGAGCGCGGATGCAAAGTCGTGTTGGAAGACGGCTACCTGCGTGTGTTTGATAGAAAGGGAAAATTGCTGGTTCGAGTCGAGAGAGCAAGGAACAGATTGTACATCCTTAATCTCAATCTTGCACAGCCAGTGTGTTTGATGGCACGCCTCGACAACAATGCTTGGAGATGGCACGCACGCTATGGGCACCTAAACTTCCAAGCGCTGCGCAAACTAGGCCAGGAGGGCTTGGTTGAAGGCCTTCCGCTGGTTAACCATGTAGAACAGTTGTGCGATGGTTGTCTAGCTGGAAAACAACGCCGCAAACCATTCCCACAAGAGGCAAATTTCAGAGCAAGCGGGGTGTTGGAACTAGTACATGGTGATCTGTGCGGGCCCATCACACCTTCAACTGCGGGTGACAACAAGTACTTTCTACTGATGGTTGATGACTATAGTAGATACATGTGGATTGCACTGTTGAAATCCAAAGATATGGCATTTCAAGCATTCAAGGAGATCAAGGTGGCGGCTGAAGTAGAAACAAATACAAAGTTGAAAGCGTTCCGCACTGACCGGGGAGGTGAATTCAAGTCAAATGAATTCATTGCCTATTGCAAGCAGATGGGCATCAAAAGATACTTGACTGCCCCTTATACTCCTCAGCAAAATGGGGTGGTCGAGCGAAGGAACCAGACAGTTGTTGCCATGGCACGCAGCATGATGAAGAGTATGAAAATGCCTGCAAAATTTTGGGGAGAAGCTGTAATGACCGCGGTGTATATACTGAACCGTGCGCCAACTAAAAGTGTGATTGGGATGACGCCGTACGAAGCATGGCACAAGCGAAAGCCGACAGTACATCATATGCGCACGTTTGGATGTGTGGTGCATGTGAAAGAAGTAAATGGCCACATCAGAAAATTCGAAGCCCGCAGCTGTCCGATGGTGTTCATTGGATATGAGAGCGGTTCGAAGGCATACCGTGTGTATGATCCCTCCACCAGAAAGGTAACTATAACACGTGATATTATATTTGAGGAGGAGAAGGCGTGGGACTGGGGTATGATGCAAGATGCAGACGAAATTCCAACAGATGATGTGTTTCATGTAAACTATGAACAAGCTATATCTGTAGGCAGCGATGAGAGCATCGGTGAACATGAACTACAGCAGACACCGCCCACTCCAACACACAGTGTAGTACAAGAGGAGGAAGGTGAATCAGAGGGAGAAACAACACCGGAGTCATCCTCAGCACATGGCATAATTGAGGAACCAACTTCATCATGGGAAGCCCCGGTAAGAATGCGAAATTTGCATGAAATTTACGATGTGACCGAACCAATGCAACTTGAATATTCTGGCCTTTGCTTGCTGGGCACAGAAGAGCCAACAAGCTTCCTGGATGCTGACAAAGAGGAAAGTTGGAGGTGCGCCATGCAGGAAGAGATCGACTCTATCCGCAACAATCAAACATGGAGTTTAGAAGATCCTCCTATTGGCCAGCGAGTCATAGGACTCAAATGGATATATAAAGTGAAGAAGGATCCTGATGGAAAGGTGTTGAAACACAAAGCACGCTTAGTAGCAAAGGGGTATGTGCAAAAACAAGGTATCGATTTTGAAGAAGTGTTCGCACCGGTCGCAAGAATTGAAACAGTGAGATTACTCATTGCACTAGCAGCTCAAGAAGGATGGCGGCTACATCACATGGATGTTAAGTCGGCGTCTTTAAATGGAGAATTAGAAGAAGAAGTATATGTAAAACAGCCGCCTGGTTTTGAGGAGAAGGGAAGTGAACATAAAGTATTGAAGTTGCACAAAGCCTTGTACGGTTTAAAACAGGCTCCAAGAGCTTGGAACTCAAAATTAGACAGCACAATGTTGTCACTGGGTTTTGAGAGAAGCCCATTTGAGCATGCTGTATACAAAAAGGGCAAAGGGGAGAATTGTCTCCTTGTTGGTGTGTACGTGGATGATTTGGTTATTACAGGAAGTAATGAGGAAGAAGTTGGAAAATTCAAGCAGCAGATGAAGGAGATTTTTAAGATGAGTGATCTAGGCTTATTGAGTTACTATCTTGGCATAGAAGTTCATCAATTGCCAAATGGTATCTCATTTTGCCAAGAGGCATTTGCAAAAAGGATTCTTCAAGAATGTGGTATGGCAGATTGCAATCCAACTCAAGCCCCGATGGAAGCAAGGCTCAAATTGAGTAAGAAAAGCTCTTCACCACCAGTGAATCAAACCACGTACAGAAGCATTGTGGGTAGCTTGCGATATCTCACAAACACTAGGCCAGATCTAGCCTATTCAGTTGGCATTGTGAGCAGATACATGGAGTCACCAAAAACCGAACATATGGCTGCTGTAAAACAGATACTGAGGTATGTTAAAGGAACGCTTGGTATGGGCTGTCACTATGAGAGAAGAAAAGCAGGAGTGAAACTGTGTTTGGTGGGTTACAGTGATAGTGACATGGCCGGCGATGTAGATGATCGTAAAAGTACAACTGGAGTTGTTTTTTTCTTGGGCTCTAATCTGATCAGCTGGTTGTCAAGGAAGCAACTGGTGGTTGCACTATCCTCATGTGAAGCAGAGTATATAGCAGCAGCATCTGCGGCGTGTCAGGGAGTTTGGTTAGGATCTCTTCTTGCGGATCTCTTGAACCAAAACCCTGACAAGGTGATGATCAACATCGACAACAAGTCCACTATTTCTCTGTGTAAGAATCCAGTACACCATGACAGAAGTAAACATATCGATACACGTTTTCATTACATAAGGGAATGTGTAGAAGAAGGAAAGATTATGGTCGAGCACGTTGGGACGAATGATCAGCTTGCAGACATTCTAACTAAGCCTTTGGGAAGATTAAAGTTTATTGAAATGAGGGAAAGGATTGGACTGCGTATTGTGAAGAAGACACAACAAGCTTAGGGAAGTGAATGTTAGTTTTAAGCTAGTTGCACTACAGCAAAACAGATTTTCTGCGACCGGTATCAGCGACCGGTGCTGACGCCGGTCGCAGATAATCTATTTTTCAAATAAAAAAAAATGAAATTTTATTTTGTCAGGCGACCACGACTATCAGCGACCGGTATCAGCGACCGGGAATGATACCGGTCGCAGAAAGTTTTTTTTTTTTTTTTTTTGATATCGCTGAAAATTAAAAAAGCGGCTAATGAAAAATAAAATGCGCGCCACCCCCTCAGCCAAAATCAAAACGCAGCTCTCCGCCCCGATGCTAGGGTTCTGGTGCCAAGTGCCGCGCGCCTCCATCTCCTCCTCTCTCTTTCGCGCGCCTCCATCTCCGCTCACCTCCATCTCCTCCTCTCTCCTCCGCGCACCTCAATCTCCTCTGTCAGCTACGGCTCAAGACAAGATGGCGAGGTTTCTCAAGCACCGCAATCGTGTGATTTTCGCTCGTCTCTTCTTAGGTACTTTTCCTTTTCTTTTTGTTTCTTTCTCTTTTGTCACCCGATTTAGGGTTTTGTTGATTTGCTCAAAAAATATGTGGAATCTAAAGCCAAATTTTGTCTCAAAATATGAGCTGAAATGTTGCTTAAAAATATTTTAACTTTATTTTCAGATTAACGAGGCAGAAACTAGAAATTTGTGACTCATGTCAAAGTATGGAGCAAACTGGTACAATTTTAGTACCAAATGTAATTTTTAAACTTGAGAGATGAAAACAGGAAAGTAGATGATTTACTTTCAATTTTGTCTAATTTACTTTCAAGTATATTCATACTCAAATGTTTCAATTTAGTATGCCGCTTTCCTATGGGAAAAAGTTGAAAAAATAGGAAAGTGAAAAGCATCTAGAGTTACTAATATGATTTTACATCTTTCCTCTAGTAAGAATTAAATGGATTACTGCTTCTTTCTAACCAAGTGCTTCATTTTTAACTTTTATCTTTCAATTAATTATATAATTTGAGGTTAAATAGTTGGTTGTCATGTGCTTTAAGATCTTTGGGCATCCTCACTGTCATGTTCTGACACACATTCTTCAACTTGCTCATATTTTCCATGGATAGGATTCAATCTTATTGGCTGTGCAAGAAGTGAGAATTAAGCTTGTATGTGTTCTATTTCGGTGTATTTGACTGTTCTCTGCCGCAAGAAAGAAGCAATTCTTGTAAATGTTTTTCACTTTTTATTCTTTTGGTTTTGTTAGAGGATGCATTTACATCTTGTGTGTAGGCTCATTCCAAGCAGACATTGGTTTACTAAAGGAAACAAAATGATCCAGTATTATTGAATTTGGTTTTACCCCAAGAAAGTTCAATTAATTTCCATCTCATTTCCTTGTTTTGTACATACTTTGATCAAAGTTTATTTTCAGTTTGGTCCATACTAAAATATCTTAACTTTATTTTCAGATTAACTTTATTTTCGGATTAACGAGGCAGAAACTAGAAATTTGCTTCATGCAAGAAGGATTCAGGAGCTCGAATTGCAACTGGAGAAGGCCAAAAGGTGAATTGCAGGTTGATTATTACTTTTTCTTTTTCTTTTTTGGCAAAAGACCCTTTATTTATTGTAATAAAGTGGTTGATTATTACTTTAGCATATTTATATGTGGTATTGCAGGTTGGTGCTGTTGTGGTAGGATTTGACCATTAATTTAACTACTACAAAATTCAGTAAGCTCTTTACTCTTTGCAATTTTGCTTATTTGTACTTGCTTATTTGTAGATTGGTATTTTCATTTGTAGATTGCTCATGAGATAACTTCTGTTGGAAACTACCAAATTAGAGAACATAAACTCTGATTCTGGTAAAATAAATAGGACAGATAGATAGAGGATTTAATTTCATGCAGTTTAGGCTTTAATTTTGATCAATTTGGATTTTTTTGCTATTTTTAATGAATTTTTGAAGTTCAGCCTTTGAAATGGGAAAAAACAGCAAAAATGACAGCACTGTTCCCAGTTTACCCCTGTGTTTAGGCTACTGTTTGGTATAGTTAGGGAGCCCCAAAATTTATGAAAAATTACCAGCATATAGAACACCATGTCTTGAGAATTTTCATATAAAGAACATTAAATTTGGCTTAGTAAAACTCTTGGAATGAATTTCTAAAGTTGGCTACGATCTTTTCTTGACCTCCTGTGACAGATCAGCCAGTGCAGGCTGATCAAAAGTCTAAATCCAAAATCCACTTACACAGTTAGATAGAGGACAGAAAAACAAGTGGTTTAGAGCCAAAGTTTTCTCCATTTTGATTTTTCTGCTATTTTCTAACCATTTTCAAAGTTAAGACTTTTCAAAAATATGAAAACAGCATATTATACAGAATTTAGCATGATGTAACAGATATAATTGCATCTTTTTTCAAACAGACCACCTACAACTTGTCAACAAGAACCTTCATGACCAAGTTATCAATTAATTCTAGGTCACAAGAAGATTTTAGTGTTTGTGGATTAGCTCATGTAATTAGTATTGTCAAAATGTGATATTATGTTTGATTTAGCATGATGTAATATACTCTTGCTTTGATCGATTTTGTTTGATTTGAATGTTGTTTATATTTTGTATGTTTAGATGTTGTTATTTATGTTTGATCGATGTGAATGTTTGGTATGTGTGGTACCAATTAAATGGGGGAAAGTAAATAACCAAAAAAAAACCAAAAAAAATTGACAGAAGGTTATCAGCGACCGGTTTTTGACTATCAGCAACCGTTTATTTCGTCGCAGATATGTTTTTCTGACGTCAGCAAAAATTAACAGCGACAGAAAACAATTGGTCGCAGAAAAAGTATCAGCGACCGGCTGACGTCATTCATCGACCGGTGACGTCAGCAGAAGAGTATCTGCGACAAGGCTTTCAGCGACCGGGGTATCAGAGACCGGAATTGACTTTCTGAGACCGGAATGACTATCAGCGACCGGCGACGTGACTATCAGAGACCGGAAAACCGGTCTCTGAAAGTCTTTGTTGCTGTAGTGTTGTGTCAAGTTAATTTTATTGTTTTATTTCTGAGTTATATTTTTGTAGCACCAATTATGGTGCAAAATTAGTTTTAGTAAGCAATTTTCTGTTTTGGTAGTTATGGATATGGCGTGGAAGAAAATGGAAAGCCACAACATATTTGTAAACTATTTTTTAGGTAAGTTTTAATTTGCTGTAATAGTGAGATGCTAATAAAAAGAAAGAAAACCCAGAAAATGGTGTAGCAGTTTTTTGCACCACAAAAAAATTCTCTGTTGTTGTTCTGTGTTTACTGGTATTTGTTCTGAAACCAGCGTGGTGTGTTCTGATCTGGGTCTGATATTTCCAACAGCCGTTTCCCCTCCTCTCCTCTTCGATCTCCTCGTTTCTGGAGCGAGTAAACGAGACGGGCAGCAGCGGGCTGAGCGCGTCTCCCCTCCCTTTCCTTTAATGAGGAACTTCTACCCCCGACTGGAGCACACCCTTAATGGAAGGTACATATTACTTGGGCTTCCTAACCTTCCAAGATTAGAACTAATTCTTATTAATAGCGTTCTTCCAAGATAACTGCAAATATTGTGCACGCTAATGCGACATACCCCTTGTGCCGTTGTATGGATCCCAAATGTGGTTAAAGCAGCTATCCCATCAACTATTCAACTGTCAAGGGAGATCACAGAAATCGAAAGATGCTATGTATCAGTATCAGGCTATCAGCCTGAGCCAGTTCCACTCGTAAGTCGGAAGATGCTATGTATCAGTGTAGCTGTGTAGGAAGTAGGAACATACCTTGACCCAACTCCAGGTCTCCAGCCGATCACAGAATAAGCAGAATTTTTTATTTATAAAAATAATATTAAAATAATATAGAGTTTTTGACGAATTATATGGGTAGTTGACTAGTTGGATTCAGTAGCTTCTATTATTTCATTTCTTTTTCCCTGAAGTGGCCTCCCACGTAAGGAGAGAAAATAGTTTGTAACTCGTGTCCGCTAATATCTATTATTTCATTTCTTTTTTTCATGACTTGTTCATAACTCACTCGCCAATATCTCGTTTCTTATCAACTTGCTTGTTATTTTAATGAACTGAGTACGAGTAGATTCCAACTCGCTCATTACCAACTCAAATTACATGAAGTCATATCACATCCAATTTCAAACGGATCCAAACTCAAGTCAAAATTGTAAAGGACCCTGCATATATACCCTATCTCATCGACTATCCATTTGCTTATATTAAATTTTGTATTGTTTGGTTGTTTGCTTATGTTAAATATCTACTCTCTAGTTGTTTGACATGTATTGTTTAGCTGTTAAATTATATTATTCAAAGATTTAGTGTTTTTATTTATTTTTTTTGTTAAATTTGCTTTCTATTAGGCATTATTTAGGACTTCCAGCTTTAAAAAATTTAACATCAATTGGTCTTAAGTCTTAATGAGTTATGAGTTATCTCGAGTTGGTAACAAGTTGAGTTGTCTACTCAGTGTTGTCTTCTCAACTCGAGTTTATTCGCTCATTAATAACCTTGATTCATTAACAACCCTACTCCCTTGTTAGAATGCTATCCTATATATTGACATGAAATCTCTTTCTCATAGAGATTATAGGGTGTCAATGAGGACGGTATGAGTTGAGTGAAAGTATTTTCATACTCCATATCCGCATATAATTAGTTTTATTCATATCTTATCTTTACTAGTTAAGTTTTGACTTTACTTATATCCTAGATAGCGAAACGAGTAGGATAATTATCTAAAAAATAACATTTTAGTTGATTTAATCTAAAAATAATTATAAATTGATTAAACTTATCATCTACAAAATATTATAAAATATGAAAGATATATTTTTATTCCATTAGTGACAAAATTATAAATTAGTTATCAAACATAATTAAATGTTGTATAATTCAATTTTGTCATAAATTATGAATTAATAAACAATATAAAATGTTGGACAAGTTCATTTTATAATAAATTACTTAATAAAAAATGATGTACAAATAAATTTAATCATAATAACAAAAAATTATATAGTAGTATGTATAAATTAAAAAAACTATGTACAATTTAATATTGATTAATTATAAGGGTGCAAAATAACTCTTTCTCATTTTCTTATTTGATAAATTAACGTAACTTTTTTCTTGCTAATACTCCAATTAAATTAATAAAAAAATGTTATGAATAAATTATTAATATGGATGTTCATTACTCTCAATATTCATTTCTCCACTACTCCAACTACTATCGAAATTCATTTTCCCATTTATTATTGTAATTAATTTAGATGGTTTTTCATTAACAATATATTTGTGGTCTATATAAATAGAGCCTTTGTAATCTTGTATTGTACACATATGAGAAATGTATGAATAAAGAGATTGTCATCTTTTATATCTTCTCTATCTTGTTTATTATTCTTTGTTTTTATTTTATAACACGTTATAAGCACGAAAGCTCTACTAGTTAAATATTCGAGTTAACTTTGATTTTCTTTTAATATCATTTATTTAAATGATACTTCTAATTAGTAATTGATAAATGAAATAAGATGATATACATAATATTTTATTTTTTGACATACACATACACATATACATAAACCCTAAACTTTTTTTTCACAAAATTATTCAAATCAAAATACTAAGATTTCTCTAAAAAAAAAAAAAACAAAACCCACATGGGGCGCCCGGGGGGCTGGCGCCTCACTGGCCTTATGGGGCGCCCCAGGAGCTGGCGCCTCACAAGGTATTTTGGGCTGCCCGAAGCCCAGGCGGTCAGCGCAGAAATAAAAAAAAAATGATACATAGGGTTATTTTTAAAATTTTCATTTTTTTTAGGGATATTAATAAAAATGGCCGTCTATGCTATTACCTCAAAAGCTTATCGTAGAAACTTCAAACTTTGATCTAAGTAGCTCAGTAAATTTGTTATATATGATGAACTTGTAGATACTAATTTTTTCTATTTTTATGATTTATGAAAGATGACAAAAAATGACCTAAAATATTGATAATTTTCTTTTATTTTTTAGCTATTTTTTTGCCACATTTTATAAATCATAAAAATTAGTAAAAACAATTTCAAAAATATTAAAAATTAGTATTCTACAAATTCATTATATAACCAACTTATTAAACTACTTAGATCAAATTTTAAAATTTATACAATAAATTTTTAAAATAATAGTACGGAATATTTTATACTATTTATATCTTACTCGGTATATAATTCTATGAAGTACGATGATGGTGCAGCTTACCCCTTTCTCAGAAAAAAAAAATGAAAGAAAACTTACCCCTTCCATTTTTGTGCCAAGTAGCGTGACAACCAGGTTGAACTTTGAAGTACTCAATTATTTCTTAAAAAAAAAAAAAAATACTCAATTCGCCAGTTGTACGATTGTGCCCACTAAAACCAATCCTAAAAAGGGTCATAAAAGGAAAACTCGCCCTTTCGGTTTAGCAATTTTTTAAATAAACTAAATTATACCCGTAGCCCGTAGGCAACCAAAACAAAAACTCCCTATTAATTCGCCAAGCAACTAGCGAGCGAGCCTGAGGGGTAGAGAGAGAAATTATATTGAAACACATCGCCATCCCAACACAGAGAGCGAGAGAAGTAATAAATCACAAAATTACCTCTCTCCTTCATTTCCTTCTCTAGCGAGACAATGCCGTTGGGTCGTCGTCGGAGAACCCAGCGCACGCCAGCCTCCTTCGCCGCATCCACCGGTAACGGGTGCTCGCCACAGCCTCCCCTGTCCCGACTTGTGGCGAGGGGGAAGGTGAGCGTGAAGCGGGAGGTGCTCGTCACGTGCCTCACGTGCCCCCTCTGCCAGGGGCTCCTTTGCGACGCCACCACCATCTGCGAGTGCCTTCACACGTGTTAGTTCTCGTCTCTTTCCTCTCTCTCTCTACACCCCCTCTTTGATCGATCTCGTGGGTCATTTCTAATTAGCACGTGGGGTCTCTTTTCTATTACCTTACGTGCTTTATGCTTATATTCATCTCTTTTGTCATCTTGCCTCTCTAGTTTGTGTTTGCTGTTGTTCCTTATGTGAATTGGTTTGTTGATCTTGATGCCTTCTTGCTGGAATTTTGTTGTTCGGTAGTGGTTCTAGAAGAATAAGTTCGATGTGTGCATGTAGGTACGCCTTTGAATTATATTTAGTTTTGGTGTTATTCTAGCGATAGCTATTCTCTGAAATTATTTTAGGATACTTTGTTTCAACCGAACATGAAGGATCTGTTGCCTCATTGCTATATTTTTGTTATATAAATATTTCATGGGGTTTTCTTAATACTTCACAATTTTTACTGACGTGTTTTGTTCATACAACAGAAGCATGTGAGATTTTGATGTGTGTGTGTGTATATATATTTCTCGTCATAACAGGTCATTTTGCTTTCTGGAGAAAGCAAATTATATGTGAAGTTGCTTTTCTGTTTGAAACTACATAATTTTCTTTTGAATCTGGATATATCACGTTACATTTTTCATACATTGTCCATCACAAAATACCAACTTGAAACAATAATTTTGATACAGTTTGTAGGAAATGTATTACAAAAAAGCTAGTGGATGAGGAGGAGGAATGCTGTCCCATTTGCAAAACTGACCTTGGCTGTTCTGCTGCCGATAAACTTAGGTTTGTTTATTTTCTTTTTTATAGCAAGATCCTCCTTGATTTCAACATAGGGTCACTGTACCAGCTGATATGTACCTGTACCGGTCTGGTTGCTTTTATAACAGACCAAGGTTGCATGGTCAAATATTTATCTAGGTACCGACTGGATCAGAGTCAATGGTAAGCTTTACCACCCTCTCTCCATAGAAATTTTCTGAAGAAACTACCGAAGAAAAGGCTGGTCATGGTGGTTTACAATTTTTACTTTTCTTATACAGACCAGATCACCACATCCAGTACCTCAGAGAGAAAATATTTCCAATCAAAAGGAAAAAACCAGCGTCTGACAAAGACCCTCAGAATCCAGTAACACCCATCCAAATCCAAATTCAAAAAGTGAAGGAGAGATCTCTATCTTCTCTGGTTGCAACAGATGCTCAATCGAAAGCTTCTAGGAGGTTCTATCTGTCTGATGAGTCTTCTTCACCTCCTCTCAGCAGTAATGCTAAGAAGAAGTTGAAACTTGATCAACTGAAAGAAGAAGAAAACATGGGTATACGTGAGGGGTCTGTTATGATGACTTATGCAAGGAGACAGGTAAATAAACTATACTTTGGGTACTGTTGCAAATTTACCAAAGGAGAAGTACTGCTGTTGTTAATTTAGGTCCTTCATGTTAATTGCACCATAAGACAAGTGAACGGTAAACTACTTGTGGATGCTTTGTAAATTGTCAAAATAACTTAACTTTGTTCAATAAGCAATTTGGAGAATTTAACTCCTTTCCGTTGCTTAGCAACTAAGGTACAAAAAAGACGACTTGCATTGGGATTCAGGTAAAATAGTTTGAAATATTGTGAATTGTTTCTAATATATGCATGTACCAGAGTTTATTTTCTCTATTCATCGAATGAATTATATTTATTTTACATTTTAGGCCCTTGTACTTATTTAGGCTGCTGTTTTAAAATTAAATTCTTGGTTTTCTCTATTTAATTTCTATACTTATACACATTATTTATGCAGATAAGTCCAGATGTTGATGGCTCTAACAGTCAATCTCAAAAGAGAGAGAGAGGGGCTAAAAAGGGATTAAATTTGATTAAACCTGAGAATACAAGTCCCGCTGTAAAAATGAAAACAGGCAAAATTATCCGAAGCAACGGGAAACATAAGCTTTCATGTAAATCAGAGGAGAGAAAAGATAATGGAAAGAGGTTCCTGAAAATAAGAAGAAACAACGTTTCCAGTAGGAAGGCAAAGGTCTCTGCTCAAGGTTTACTGAGTAGCAAGCCAATTTGGTTCTCATTAGTTGCATCTTCTAATCCGTAAGATTCTGTTATACTGTACCTTTTGTTAATTGAGTTTAGAAGCAAAGTGTTTTTTTTTCCTCGATTGCAAATATCTGAATTATGGGCTTCTTGTGTAAACCATTTCAAGAAAATGAAAAGCTTGGTCCCTTTAGCAACTAAGGCGAAAGTTGGGTTGATCTGCCGATAAAATATGGGAAGTAAGAAGATATGTTTTGCAGCACGGAATTACTGTTTTTTTTTGTATCAGGGAAGGGGGAGCAGTATTGCCTCAGCTAACTGCAAACTTTTTGAGAATTAAGTAAGCTCATTTCCAATATAACCTACTTGTTAATTTTTTGGTTGCATCAGTTGATGTCAAACTTTTAGACAACTTTTATTTTGTTGTTGTTGTTCTTGACCTGCTTTAGACTAGGAGTAAAGATGCATAATTCTTATGACATGCGTTAGCTAAATTACAAATCAAACTAGATGGTTCGCCATTTAAACTAGTTCATAATTTATTTATTTTTTATGCTGATATGACAGGGATGGAGAAATGAACGTCTCCTCCATACAAAAATATGTCAAGAATAAACTTGGCCTTGGTGCTGAAAACGAGGTTAGTTTCTGATTCTGAATAGTCATCTTTTACAAATTATTACACTTGCTTCCACATTTTTTTTTTCTCCTGATTTTTCAAATATGCTAGGGGTAGAAAGCCCAAACAGAGTTTATACTTGCTACATTGATCCCTCTCTCTTTTTTCTCTCTTTCCTGTGTATTTAGATTTACGAACATATATAATAACATATTTATTTCCTTTTATGTTATATAATTTTTTTGTTTTTGGAGAGGTTATATAATTTGTTTTGTGGATATGTGATAGGTGGAGATAGTGTGCCGCGGCCAAGCAATAAGCCCAGCCATGACTGTGGACGGTTTAATGAACATGTGGCTCAGAAATGAGTCCTCCGATAGAATAAAGACAACAGTTGGAACATCGGCCAAGGATTTTATCATGGTGCTGTCATACCACCTTAAATTTCAGTCCCAGCTATAGCCTCCTAATATGTCATTATGCCTTGCAAATAAGTTTTCGGTAGATATTATATTATGTCCATAGGAATTCTTTTTCAAGTTCTGACCGTTTTATTACCCTCTGATATATAATGCTTATGGATGAAAGCTGCCAACTAATGATGATTTTGTAAATTCCGAATTTTTTAGATGGTCAGTTTTTTATTCGCTAATTTTTTTGGTTTTTGCGTGGTTTAATTAATCTGTGAGATGGGTCGATATGTTCATAATGTTTCAGCTTATTTCTTGAACGAAATCAAAAGCCTTTTCGAGGTAATTTGTTGTCATTGTTAAACAACGGTGGCCTGTGCAGCAGATTGCTGTATACAAAGTCATATCACAAAACAGATAGGTAGCTTTTATATTTTTCACTATGTAATCTCTCTTTTATGATAGAGAAACTAAATAATCAACCACAATCTCTACATAGGAGAAACGTTATGCGCAGCGTTGCTATCTGAATGTAGAATTGTTAGTCCTTTTCCTCCTGTCACATTCTATTTCTATCAGATATATTGTAGCTAATTTTTAGTATAAAAAGTGGTATATGACCTATCCACACAGAATTTAGATATGCAAGCAACCAACAATTAGAGATGTCTACCAACACAACAAAATAACATACACAATCAAGCTACGCTATTTCATAGGAGAAAAAAATCAGCCAAACAACAGTACTTCTCTTTCTATTCATTCACCATCATTCCCTCAAGCAGAAGAACCCAAAACACGCCATCTCACAGTTCTACCATTTCTAAACCTAAACTCTAAAGACAAACTGAAAACCTTATATTGGACCGAGAAAATCACCAGCTAGTGTCGCGAGAAGCTGGAATTGCCTATCAGCCTCCATCCACCTAAACCCAACCACCTTGAATCTGACCGAAACTCCCTTCTCCAGCTTACTGTGCTTTTCACTTAGAAACATTGGGCTCTCACCAGGGACATATTTGTAATCTCCAGTCATCTTCTCAGAAATGAAAATATCCTCAATGGGGCCTGATTTTACAAACAGCCCATGCTTCAGGATTCTCTCAACTGTGCCAGTTAACACCTCGCCTTTGGTCGGTTTCTGGGTCAGGCACGAGAAGCTGACTGGGAACAGGACATCTCCAGTCAAGGTGCGCACTCGCCCATCGCCAATCGATTTAAGAGAGGTGATGGCTATGAAGTAGCCATGCTCCTTTGAGGCCTTTTTGTTGGCGATGTCTTCTAGAAGGCGTGTGATGATGGCTTTTTGAAGGAGGAGGCCTTGAGGGGTCAGCTGATCAGGAGAGATCAGCACATTGGAGTTCATCTCTGCCTCGAGAAAAACCATTTTACTTGATCTGAAAGGTTTCATAATGTAAAGAATAAAAAATAGAAAATGTTATGTTAGTTTTTTAAGTTTTTGTATAATGTTCTGTTTGAGCTGTTTCCACTTTCTAGTTGCCTCGTAAAAACAGTACAGCATACAGTTAAATGACATGCAGAATCATGTAACAGGTATTCCTAGAACCAGATATGGCTAGAACATAATAGGTACTTCAGGTAACAGAATGTACAAATGGAGGTAGTATAGTAATACTTGCTGCAATGATGTCTTCCATCTTTACTTGGTACCAACCAGTTATACTTTTGATTTTGATTCAATCAAACCATTCCATAAACTAAGTGTTAATCCTAGTTTTTCATTCTTCACATAACACTGCTCATCTCTCTCTCTCTCTATCTCGCTGCTAGCTTTCATTGAGCGATGGAGAGAAATAATTAGATTTTAAGGAATGTAGATGGGACGATAGAAGAAAAGATGAGCTGTGGTCCTTGTGTGCAAGCGAGCTGGGACAGAAATAACAAAACTCACCTTTTTTTGGTTGGAGGGCTCTTGATTGAATCAAACTCAAAAGTTCAGAGGGGCATCCAAAAGTTGAAGCCCAACTGGACTAGACCGAAAGATTAGGGTTTTTCAAACTTTCCTCTAACACCAATGGCTAATATTAAGCACAGATTTGCATAAATCAGCAAGTAGAGAAACCACCGCTACTGTCAAGTAACTATTGCCATTTGCTAATCACCTTATTATATCTATGCATTAAACCCTAACCCCCTATTGTATTGTTTACAAAGTACTGTACTTAAAATTATGACCATCTACCATGGAATTATCAAGCAATAGTCCATTGTTGCTAACATGGTTTGGAAAACCTATCAGCAGCCACGGTCCGATTATTGGGCGATTTCCAAAACGACTGGCCGCGTTTAGGGCGAAAAAAACGCTTGAATCAGAATTCACTCACCGTCAGAATTGCGCCTATTCTTTCTTCCTTCTAGTTTGTTTGTAACTGACTGATTCTTCTTTTACCGATTCTTCAAAGGGGGGTGGGCGTGATGATCGGAAGAGAGATACGGGGATGGCGTCAAATATGTTTCGTTTATTAAAAGGAGAAAGAAATGGGTCTCTCGGTAGTGGGACTGGGATCTGATGTTTACTAGGTAGGCTGCTGTAGAAAAAAATTGGGCCGGGTAAAAGTTATGTTGAGCCAGCTATTACTTTGTTTTTTTTTTTTTTTTTTTGAGCTATCAGATATAGATTAAGAATGTAAATTTGTTAGTTTTTTTAAATAAAATAGTTTGTCAGTGTTAGGTGTATATTGTGTTTGTGTAAAATAGACATAAATGTGATATATTTTTTATTATCTCATTTATCTACCCTTCGTTAGAGATTTTTTTATTAATTTTATCATAATTCGTGTTTGGTATTACACAATAAATCACTTTATAAAGGATATAGAATGTTGGAACTTTTCACTTATCCTACAATTTTTTTATCCGGTCAGATATTTTTTTTTTACTATAGTGTCGAATTTGAAAAGTAGCAATATAAACATGTTAACTGAACAGTGCATAAGTCTTCAATAAAATAAAAAAATTTGAGCGGTGCCGCTGGAGAAAACCGGTGCAAAAAAAGAAGCGAAAAGAAAAGAAATATGGCGTCTGCCGCACTGCTTCGACTCATGACGTCGATGAGTTTCGAATTGAAGTAACGGATCCCGCAACTTGCCGGTGTTTTTTTTTCAGCGAGGGAAGGTAAGTGGTCTTTTGACCCGATTTTTTTATTTATATCAAAAAAAAAATATAAATTTTAAAAACTAATCAAACCTCACGTCAATTTCGAAGACTACTGAAATTGGAAAAAAAAATTTCAGTTTCAACACCAATTTTGGATTTTTTTTTATGTATATGTATATATAATATAATATAATATATGTATGAGGAGGGTTCAAGTGCCTCCATATTTTTGTGCCTCCATCTCTCTTCATCATTTTCAAAGTTCAAACAATCGATCTGAACCGCTCAACCTAACCTCCATACTAAAATATGTTTGGAGACCAAATTTTATATTTTTAGAAATTTTTTTACTATTTTATTAGATAGGTACAAAATCAGTAAATCTGAACCATCTAAAAATAGTATTTTTTTACCTATCTAAAAAAATAGTAAAAAAATTCCTAAAAATATAAAATTTGGTCTCCAAACATATTTTAGTATGGAGGTTAGGTTGAGCGGTTCGGATCGACTGTTTGAACTTTGAAAATGATGGAGAGAGAGAGATGGAGGCACAAAAACATGGAGGCATTTGAACCCTCCTCTATATGTATATATATGTATATATATGTATATATAATATAATATATATGTTAAAATGTGCTTGCATATCAAATTTTATATTTTTTTGAATTTTTTTTTACTATTTATTAAGTATTTAACAAAATCGCTATATTCAGACCATTGAATTTTTGTACCCATCTTAATAAATAGTAAAAAAATTTAGAAAAATGTAAAATTTGATCTGCAAATACATTTTAAAATATCCATCATGTTGAACGGTTTGGATCGACTGTTTGGACTTTGAAAACTTTGAAAATACCGATCGTTGAATGCCTACCGTTGAACAAAAACTTAAACTGAATTTTTGAGACACTAAACGAGGATTCCAATGCCTCATTTTTTTTATACCTCATCATACCTCATATTTTATATCTTCATTTTCTTTATATTCAAAGTCTAAATTGTCGATCCGAACCGTTCAACATGATATCCATACTAAAATATGGATAGGGATGAAATTTTATAATTTTTGAAATTTTTTTACTATTTTTTAAGATGGGTAGAAAATCACTATTTTTTGAACGGTTCGAAAACAGTGATTTTGTACCTATCTTAAAAAATAGCAAAAAAATTCTAAAAAATATAAAATTTCATCTTCATGCATATTTTAGTATAAATATTTTGTTGAACGGTTCGGATCGACAATTTGGACTTTGAAAACGAAAATATAAAATATGAGGTATGAAAAAAATGAGGCATCAGAATTTCAAAAAAACTTCGTTTAGTGCCTCAAAATTCAGTTTAAGTTTTCGTTCAACAGTAGGCATTCAACAATCGGTATTTTCAAATTATTTTCAAATCCGGCATGAAAAATGTTGATCCAGATTATTTGTAGTAGTCTTTCGAATAAATCAAATTATATAGTATTCCATCTATTTTAAAAAAAATATATTAAATATTTGTAATACTTCAATACAAAAAATAAATAAATTATAAAAACTGAAAAATGAAAAAAAAAATCCAAAAAAAAAAAATTTTGGAAAATTTTTTTTCCTAAAAAAAATTAAAAAAAAATCCTAAAACCGGAAAAAATTATTCCGGTTTTAATATCCATTTACCATAATTTTTTTTTTGGAAATTGGTGTTGAAACCGGAAATATTTTTTCCGGTTTGGATAGTTTTCGAAATTGACGCGAGGTTTGGTTAGTTTTTTAAATTTATATTTTTTTTTGGATATAAATAAAAAAATCGGTCTTTTGACTGTATATAGTAGATATGTTTTCTATATGATATGATATTTGTGTCATTTGTGTTATTATTATTTTTTTAAAATTTGAGGAAACTTTGGACCAGTGTTGTAAACAAGGTTTTTGACAGCCAGTGTTTTAATAATCGGTTTTTATTCGGTATTCGGAAAGCCACCAAATACCGAATATACAGTATACAGCCGCATATTCGGATTTTCTAATGAAAAATCTTAGGCATTAACACTAAGAAACATAGATAAACATAGATAAACATAGATAAACTATACAAATAAACATAAAAAAAATAAAACACAAGTTACAACAAGTTAACCCACAGTACAAATTACAAAACTACAAATAAGCATAAATAAAACATAAGTTCAAACTTAAATAAATTAAATTATAACTTATTCGGTTTTTATTCGGATTCTTATTCTCTATTCGGAAAAATTCGGCCAAATAGATAATATGCGGAAAAAAAATATGCGGCCGAAATCGAATATTAGACCGAATACTCATTTTCTATTCGGATTCCAACCGAATACGAATATTCGGCTGACTAAACCGACTTTTAAAACACTGTTGACAGTTGATTAAATGTCCGTTTAATCGTTAATGATAGTCAAATTGTTACGAATACACTAATCGGATGTCTGTTTGTGAATTTTTTTGATTAATTGACCGATTATTTTCGATTATTATGTTTATTCCCATTTAATTGTTTATTTATTTTTGTTTATTTCAATAGATATTTATTTTCATACTTTTTTTTCTCTGTGATTTGTATGTGATAATAAGTTTTATAAATTTTGTATTGTAGTTTTATTTGTACTTGAATATACATTCAATTTTTTTTATTTTTCTTATTTTGAAATTGATTAATTCTTCTATTATTTATATAACATATATTTTTCTTATCTATTGATGTTATTTTTTCAATTAGTACGACATATTTATAGGATGTTGTTATCATAAACTAAATTTAATACTTTTTTGATATTAGAATGTTTCATTTATTTCAAATAATATATTATTAGTATTTAAAAAAGCTTAATTATCAAATTTATTTTTATATTAAATAAATGTGTTACTTACACATGTAAAGTGCATGTGTTTTTAAGAAGAAATAAGGGTAGTGTCATGTTATAATAATAGAACTAAGTTAAATTAAGTTTATTTGATAAGTTTGATGAGTTAAATAAATTATAAATATATATACATTATTTTAATGAAAATAATTAATCGTCTGCATAATTCTGATTAATTAACTGCATACCGATTAATCGCTTGACAGTATACATCCATGTGACGACCGCATACCGTTATTTATAACACTGGTTTGGACATCTCTGTCTCGCTTTGTTCTCTCCCACTGCGAATAAGAAAGTTAAACGGCTCCATCATCTTAATCTCAGCACGAAGAACTGACGGCTCGCACTTTGCACTTTGAGCACATGTAAACATGTCTTGGTTCAATTGTTCTGTTTTTTCGTGTTTCACTTCGGTCGCAGGGTGTCCAATCTGATACTAGTATGGGGGACAAACTTGGGTCCGATGTCCATCGGACTCAAATTTGGGTCCGATGGGTTCTAAAATTGTCCGATCCTCTTTAAGATTCGTGCGAATATTAAAGCATCGTGAACAGATCGGACGGTTTTGGAACCCATCGAACTCAGCTTGAGCCCGATGGGCATCGGACTCAAGTTTGTCCCCTAGTATGTACTTGTACGTCTAGTTTTTCTTCCGTTTTTTTTTTTTTTTTTTTTTTTTTTTTTCTCTTCTTCTTCTTCTTTCTGGCTCCTGTTTCTCTAGTGGTATGTGTTGATTCTGTATTGGTCTGAGTGATATCTACTGAACTGTTTGAATCAACAAAAATCTACCAACATGTTTGTAAATAAAAAAATAACTGACCAACGTAGGAAAGTGGCCCAAATTCGCCTGATGAGAAATCGAGCTGAAACAAGCTAGCTTGTTTTCAACTCAGCATAAACCAAGCGAGATATTAACAAATTTTTTTGAGTTAATTTCTCATGTACAATTGAAGAGTTCTTTAATTTCTTATTTATCCCCTATACTCTTTATTATATCTAATATATTCCTCAATTATTTATTTTCTTTCTTATTTGCCCACAAAATTAATTATTCATATTTAATGAGTCATTTAAATCTATTGTTTCCAATAATACCCTCATCTTCATCTCTCCTTCATATTTGCCCACAAAATTTAATTTTTCGCTCCATAGAAGCGCTTAACACCTTGAAAAAAAAATGTTGGACCGTGCTAATATGCAAGGAGCAAACCAATAAGATTCAATAAAATTTGATCTACCAACTGGTACTATTTAGCTACCAAAATCTAGGATATGCCAGCTGTGGTTCAGACTATACATCACATGAGAAAAATAAGGACAAAGAAAGGCAGAGGTGTACACCCTTTATGAATTATGAATTATGAAATTTGCATAAAACAAAGGATAAGAATAATGTTAATTTATTTGTGATATTAGTAGAGAAAGGATCTTGCTCTCCAGTTGTACCCACTTCATACAAGTATAATTCAGAGAAAGGTGCCCTCTTTTGTTCTCAGAAAGCAACCCAGACTCATTAGAAGCCGTTATATATATCAACAAATTCTGTCTGTAAATGGCCTTTCAAGGTGTCCCAAATCTGAAACGCTTCTATGGAGCGAAAAATTAATTTTGTGGGCAAATATGAAGGAGAGATGAAGATGAGGGTATTATTGGAACGATTTAAATGACTCATTAAATATGAATAATTAATTTTGTGAACAAATAAGAAAGAAAAGAAATAATTGAGGGATATATTAGATATAACGAAGAGTACAAAGGTAAATAAAAAATTGAAGAACTATTTAAGAGTAAATGAGAAATTAATTATTTGTCGGAACCATGAGCTATTAATTTTTTTCCAAACCAATCTTGAACAAACCACGAGCTATTAATTTTTTTTTATCAGTCCTACCGTAGCATAACTCTCTCTAGTCTCTACACTCATATGCACTAAGCATTGACACGGTACTGAATCATATTCAGCAGGTGGTCATATTTAGTAATGGATAAATTTTGTACGACAGAGATTATAGAAATGGCAGGTCCCGGTGGGCAAGTCTGAAATTCTCCCCTAGACAAATCAAATTATTTCTTTTTCGGTTTTTCCTAATCTTAAAACGTCAAGATTAGAACTAGCACAGCAACACAGCGGTGTAAAAGGTAAGGTTAAGAAGAAATCTGATCGAAAAAATATATCCTAGGGGTCTATTATCTCCTGTGGACACGTCCAGTGTCCAATATCTGAATTTCACAAAGGAATCTCTATTCTTATATTAAGCACGTATATATCGTGATATGCTAATGACTATAATTAAAAGATAAAATTTCAAATTGAATATTAACCATCTAACTAAATAAGTTTTTTTTTTAATTCTATGTTTTTTTATGGGTAGAAATTTAAATTTATTTAGATATATTTTCGTCACACATTGTGTCACAAATCTATTTAGTCTATTTTCTTTTGGTTCTAATTTATTTTTATTTTAATATCATATAAGGAATGTATTGTTATTTAATGATTTCATTTGATTTAAGTAAACATGGTTATACTATTAAATTTAGGTACACAAATACATATAAATCATAGAGAAAAGAGGATAATCCTTATAACAATAATAAGAATTATAATATAACAACCGAATGTACCATAGTACGATAACAACACATAATACAACTTATTTTGATATTTTTTTCTTCTCTTGTTTTCCCGTTAAGCAACATAACCAAAAAAGAAAATCTCTATTCTTATATTAAGCAGTTGTGATTAAAAGATAAAATTTCATATTAAATATCAATTCTCTAATCAAATCATCTGTCTTCTTTTTGATTCTATGCATCTTTTAATATTTTTTTACATATAAAAGTCTAAATTTATTTAGATATGTGTTCACCGCACATACTCGCCACAAGTCTATTTAGTCTTTCTTCCTTTGATTCTCATTTCTTTTGATTCTCATTTCTTTTTCATTTACAATAACAAGAGCCATAATATTACAACAGAATTTGTCATAATATGACAAAAGCAAATAATACAACTTATTTTGATATTTTTTTTTCTATTTTTTCTCTGTTAGCAACATAAAGATGGTATGTACCAGTAAAAAGTCAGTTTTACGTTTGTATGAGAATATGTTGGTCAATTTTTTTTATTATTGAATAATTATTTTTTTTACGAAAGTATATCATTTTGTATGAGAATTTTTTTTTTCCGCTTATAGTATGTTCCGTTGCAGCAACAATATATTTATTTACAGAGCACAGATAACACAACGCTATTTAGCAAAAACAATAATAAACATAAAATAACGACATTTAAACAAAAATCGCAAAGCCTCATAACTTATTAAGTGATTTACACTCGTGACAAAAAATTGAAAATTTATTAGACTAAATCCAAAGATATTATTTTCCATCTCAAAACTTTTCTATTAAAAATTACCTAATTAGAAAAAATATGCAAAATATAGACAGCCTCACCAGAACCTGCAATATCCAATAAACCACCCTTCATAAAATAAATATCAATTATTTAATATGCAAAAGCAATTACAAATGATTGGTATAAAGGAGATGGAAGGAGATACCATACAAATGTTTGGGTATGGAAATGTTTCAGCCGACTCTAAAGACTTGGAAGTTGACATTATAATTTAAAATGTGCTTTCTATGAAAGAATCAAATTTAGTTTGTACTGTGCAGAGCTTTGTTAAACATGGTTTGCAATTGTTAGATAGCAGCTATTTAGTGTCTGGTATAAGCGCTATTTTGGTTTCAATAAAACCGGTGGGTTTCTCCCTACTTTCTCACACACAAAAAAAGTTCCTTAAAAATTCCATTGATGAAGAAATTGTGGACTATACCATTCCTTGGTACGCTATGTACTTGATTTCGCTGCATCTTTAACCTTTTGCTGGATAAGAAATCAAATCAAAACATTAATATAACAGGCAAGGACAAAATAAATAGCAAATATTTCTTAAGAAACCTCGTCAGACGAAGAATTTCTGCGAACTTTTCGAGTTGGAGTTCGCATTGTCACAAGTTCTTCTGCAGCTGTTGGGTGGATACCGATAGTTGAATCAAACTGCGCCTTAGTTAATCCTGCCTTCACAGCAATAGCTATACCCTGCAATAATATAATACAAGCATGTTCATGCAATATCTTTTAATTTTCTGAAATAAGAGTACGGTCGTAGTCATGAACCTTAAAGTTCAGAACTTTTCTGGTTTGGTCCTTTAACAGAGCTATATTTTTTTCATTTAGTTTCCCCTCTCAGTTCCATCCAAACAGCAGGATGGCAGTCCTATATCCCCACTTATTTATGGTTTTTCGCACCATTATAGCACGAGATCTTAATCAAGAATTGAGAATCTCCAAGGAACAGAGCCCACAATAATCAAGATCCTGGGATATCTTAGAACTTCATTTAAAGGACCTACTGTAGGTGATGATATCATGGATTATTATGTAAAACAATGCAGATTGCAGAAGCAAACAACAAAAATATGAAAATAATAAGCTACAGCAGAAACAATAATTTGTACTTATTTCTATGGTTAGCTTAGAAGAAGCATACTGCATACATTCCTTCCACCTCCCCACTCCCCATTATCCACACATGCAAAAAAGAAAAAGAGAGAAAAAGGAGAAAGCCAAATAGAAGAAAAGCAAATAAAATATAAAAAATTATCTATTCTGCCACCAACCTGTATGATTTCAGGTGAATCATCACCGCACATGTGTACACCCAAAACCTTGCCACTGTTAGCACATACAAGCATTTTCATGTAAACCCGGTCAGGTAGACCAGAAACAGTGGCCTTAAGTGGTCTAAAGTTAGATGTGTAGACATCCACATCACCATATTCTTCAATTGCCTGTACAGATGCCTTGCATTAGAATAAAAAATAATAATAACGAAGATGCAAATAAGTTCAAGATGCTTCTATGAAACATCAGCATGATTCCTCTTTATTGCTCATAATCCCTAAATATGTAAAATTTCAAACATGCCTCTGCTCACCAATTTTTCTTTTAACCAATAACATATTATCTTCATGTTTGCAAGGGGTATAGATGTTCTCAGATAAATGCATAATATTTTTAGGTTTACATTTTGACATTTTACAGGACCATCATAAAATTGTTCCCAACGAAGTGCTGCATAAGGACAAAAACACTTCACCTGTTCCTCAGTAAGGCCGACTTGCCCAATTGGTGGCTGGGAAAACACAGCTGATGGCACCGCTCTATAAAAAAATGGCAAAAAAAGGGAGAGCTTTTAACATATACTTTCAATTCAAGAAGCAGAAGAGATTTAGGATGCATTAACAAACCTATGATCAGGTTTAGTGGGTTCATTAGCAAACACTGTTTTCGCAAAAGCACCTCCTTCCATTAATGCAACAGGTGTCAGGTTTATCCTATCTGTCGCATCTCCCACAGCCCAAATTGACTCAACTGTTGTCCTCGAGTATTCATCAACCTATAATTAAAAATGAAAAGAAAACGATTTTCCCTTGGCATTTTTCTCAATATTTCATTTGCAGAAGTTCTTAACTTTTATTTGTGTAATTGCACAGATGAGGCATAACTGTATAAATTAAGGCTTAGTTATAAAGCATCCAACTGCCAGGTGGCATGAAAGGGAAACCCCAAGCCCCAAAACAAAGGAAAAAAATAATATATATCATGAACACCAGCAACATTTCACAAAGAAATGTCGAAAACACCCTCAACATGCCACCTTTTTCGTTCTCACAATTCATTTTTTATTATATGCTCAATAAAGCAAAAAAGATGGACAAAAATAAATCTTTTAGGTGGGAGACAGGGGTCTCATTAGAAGTCAAGTCAAGTTGACCCTACTCTAGCTTGATATAATTATAAGTCGAGTCGAGTCAAGCTCGATCTGAAAACCTATCAAGCTTAAGCTAAATCAAACTCAAATTGAGCTCGAGCTCTACACGAGCTCCATTATTAGGACTTCTTTTATTTATTTTCATAGTATCTTGAATAATTAATGTTCACTCATTGCTAGATTATATTTATTTATTAATCAACATTATTCTGATTTAATAATAAAATTTGAAAAAAATACATATACATAAAAAAAGCATGTCATGTCTTTTATCGTTAAGTACTGCAAATTTAATAATTTAAATTCATGTCGATTTATTTCCAATAGAGCTCGAGTCAAAGAAAATAATTTCAGGTTAGAGCTGGAGCTCAAGCTAGCCAAAAGTCTAATCAAGCAAGTTGAGCTCGAGTTAGATTCGAATTGATCTAGAGTGGGCCACAGGCAACGGGTTTTTTCTAGCAGCCGGTCCAAGTACTACATAAATAAATAATTTTTAGTACCATTATTGCTCCGTTTTTTGCCAGTTGCACTCCAACATCCTCTAATCCCAAGTTCTACATTGCAATTCTCTAATTAGTGTATTCAAAAAATTGTTAACATGAAATGCACCTTAAAAAAGTTTAAAAATAAACCTTTGTATTTGGTCTCCGACCAGTTGCAAACATGATGTGAGAGAAACCAGAGACTTTTCCTTTATTTGTTTTCAGAGAAAGTGAACCATCTTCTGATTTACTTATGGCTTGAGGAGATTCTTCTGTGTGAAATTTTATGCCTCTAAGTGACATCTGTTCACCAACAAAATCCCTAATCTGTCCAAAAAATTAGAAAAAATATTAGCTTTCCTCAAGGGAGGTAATGCAACTTTGAGAAATTTAGTTTGTATTATTTTCACTAATCTGTGTGCAAAAACTAGTAGAGAACCTTTTTTGGGTCCGATATGGCCGAAACCCTCAATCAAGTGAAGATTAGTAAGCCAAAAGCAATTTCATTAAAACCTCAATTAAGCACGGATTTAGCAAGAAGTACAGGTGGCAATCATACAAGTCAGTTCTGTTTCAGTTGGGTCATTTCGGCTTCAGGTCTTATGTCTATCAGGTCGAATTGTTCCACATTTGGTTCATTGGGTTTATATTGTGTTGGGTTTTTGGTTAGTCAGGCTGGATTTGGGTTGCTTTGGATGTTCGCTCCATCCTGCAGATTTGGTCTTGTGGCAGGCTGGTCTGGTTTGGGTTTGGGCCATCTCTGACAGCAGGTTGATTGGGTTTGGATGGATTTTGGGCCGTTGAATTTTCAAAAATGGGTTAGGGTCATGGTCACATGCACTTTTAGCTGGGTCAGGTTTTGCCAATTACAAAATAACCATAAACCCCAATCCACACAAACACACCCCCCACACAAAAAAGAAGAAGAAAAAAAGAAGAGCTAACCCCATATCCCCAATCAATCTCCAAAATGCAAAATTGTGCATTAAAAAATCAGTTCACTAAAATCAAAACGTCTCATTTAATCTCCAAATCCCCAATTGGAACCTACTCTCCACACCCCAAGTAAGCCATTTCACATACAGGAACGACAGGACCCAAGACCAAAAAAAAAAGATCCATCAATTGTCATTGTACTCCTAATGTGTAAAATAATTAAATTGATAACACAGAAGTTAGGTAAATTTAGACATTTTTACCAATTGATTGTTTTTTTACCTCCTCATCAAAGCCCCTAAGCACCTTCTTCTGTCGAATAAACACATGCACTTCACCCATTAAGCCATTAAATATACCAGCAAATTCCACAGCAATGTACCCACCTCCAACTATTGCAATCTTATCAGGCCGGGCAGGCAAGTCCAAAGCCGCATCAGAATCAATAGCGTGCTCAATGCCCGGTATGTTTGGCATGTTAGGCCGGCCTCCAACAGCTATGAGTATGTGTCTGGCCGAGTAGAGTTTTCCATCCACACTAACAGTGTGTGGATCAACTACCTGTAGATGAAATAAAACACAAAAAGAGAAGTTAAAATTTGCCTTTGGACTTCTGTTTTAGAATTATGATCCCAGGACCAATACAGTGCTTCCTCAAGCCTTAATTAAGGTTAACCCACATTCATCAACATTTTTGTATGGCTTTCTTTGCCCCATTTGATGTATATAAATTTCAAAAGTTAAATATCTTCCGCCTATTCATTTCATTTATTGTTGTCTTTCTTTGCTGTTAAACCAAACTTGGTGCTGGTGTAGACCCACGACTACAAAAATCAATCAGTAGGAAGTACTACTATAGATTGGTGCAAGAATAACAACTACTTAATTGATCTTAGTTTTATCTTTTATCTTTTTTTGTGCTTGACCAACTGGCAACAGGTGGTTACATAAAGAAGTTTTTCAAGAGAAAACCATATTACCTTTCCTCGGCCTTCAATTAGAGTTACACCAGCATTATTCAAAATATTTTTGTAGATACCAGTGAGGCGTTGCAACTCAGCATTTTTATTGGCTATTAGTGTTCCCCAGTCGTGTTTTGGGTCAGTTTCATAACTCCAACCAAACCCATGACTCTCCTCGAACTCATGATTGAACTTTGAAGCGTAGACCATTAACTTCTTAGGAACACATCCGCGAAGCACACACCTAGACATAAAAAACGAAAACTAGCAAGATGGTTATCTAGTTTAGGAGTATTTTGGTAGCTTACTTAAAAATCTTCTTCTGAAATCTAAAGCTTCTACATATTAATATTTGCTTAAGTAATAATATCAATTACCAGCCTTTTAGGGATACTTGAGGCCTTATGGCAATTGCAAAGCCTGGGGATAAAATTCTTATTAAAGAATATCTGTGATTAGAGGAACAGCATGATATATTTTAGGACACATTCCATTAACATCTTAACATCTTAGTGAAACCATAGAAGCTGGGAATTTTTTACTGGCATTCTTTTGTACAACACATGCTCGAGTTTAGTTGAAAAGGAAAAATATATCAAATGCATTTCCTATATGATACACTTTGAGTTATGATTAGCATAAAAGGATATCCAATGAGTAAGGAGATAATGAGTTGTACTTACGTTCCCCCCACGCCACCAGCAGTGTCAGAAGAAATGGTGGCAAACGGCAGCTCACAAATTGCAACTGAGGCGCCGAAATTGGCAGCTAAGCGAGATGCCCGGACCCCACCACTGCCGGCGCCAATGGTAAATAGGTCGAAATCGTAGTTCTCGCCTCCCCCGGAGGCGGAAGCGCTGTTGTTTCCGGCGGAGGCGGAAGTGCGGGAGGAGAGGTGGCGGTGGGAGAGGCGGAGGGTGAAAGGCGAGCGGGAAATGGAGGGGTGAAGTAGCGGTTTGGAATGGAGGGATTTGGAAAGAGAAAGGGGAAGGGTTTGTCTGAGGGTTTGGAGGGTTTTGGTAGAGAAGGGGAACCATGGCACGCCTAGTGAAGTCGCCATTAGGAACTCCAAAGAGAAGACGACAGACTTAAGACAGCTAGCATACGCGAAGGCCTGGAACTGATGCGGTCTTCTGAGTTCTGAACTTCTGATTAGAGTTGTGCAGGAGAAGGAGAAGCACGACAGAGCGACAGCGGAGACAAAAAATGAAGAGGATTTTATCGACGTACTGGGAAAAAGAAACGGCTAAAAATCGCCCAGAAAGAATAAGAAAAAGCCATGTGGAATAGATGACCATTGACCAGACTTCTATTCTTTTCTAATGATCGTCACATTATTTATTTATTTTTAACCTAAAAGTTGGGAGCCAGGCAGCCAGCAAGTTATTTACTTCACTATTTGATATTCATAATATTGTTAGAGTGAGTCTATGTTACTATTAGTGCGGATTGGTCCGTATTTATATATTAATATTTTTGTTTTCAAAATTTAATAGTAAATTCAAACTGATTTTCATATGAATATGTATTGAAATTTTTATTCATAAGAAAAAAAAATATATATTAAAAATATTAAAAATAAGATAAGACCTGACCCTTATCTTATTTTCAAAAAAAATATTAAAAATAAGAAATGTCATTTGAGAATTTTAAAAATGAGAAGGCAGTAACAAACTATGCGGGACGCCATGACACATCTCAACCTCTTGAAAAAAATGAAATTTTTTTTTTCGAAAGTGGGACGTCATGGGACAACCCAACCCAGAAAACAAAAAAAAAGTGAGACGCCATGAGACAACTGATGTGAATTATGCAATGCAAGTAATAAATCCTAAATTGCACTCAATTTGGTTGCAAGTGTACAACCTTATCGAGGAGTACTTAGGGATCGTCTCCACAGGGACAAGTCGGAATTTCAAGTCTAACCTAATCAATTTAATTTAGTAAAAGAAAATAAAAGGAATTTGTTTGTTTTTTTTAGGATGGTTTGGTTGTGATTAAATTGAATTAAACTAAAGTCTTAAAGCTAAATTCGGTTTATAACAAGTATGAGAAAGTAAGGTTTCTTAGGGTTCCTATCCACTAGTGTTATGACTAATTGGTTTATTAAATTTGTTCTTTTAGTTATGAAGGCACAGTTGGGTGTTGTAGGTACAAAGGGATATCTCTATATTAATACAATCTTTAAATTAGAATAAACGTCACCTCTCGGTACTTGGCTACCCTAATCTAAAGTCATTAAGTTCTTACTGTCCCAATAAATCTAGAAAACTATCTTTCACCTCTCGGTACTTGGCACAATTCTCTAAACTATTAGGTAAAGCCCGTATAAGACAAGCGTCACCTCTCGGTACTTAGCCTATCAAATACCCTATTCCTTATGGTCTGGACCTAATATTCAATTTCTCAATTGCAAATACCAAATCCTAGGGTTTCATGTGATTTCGATTAAGTCCTCACAATCAATTAAAATAAAGAATAGATCATAATAAAGAACAAGAATATATAAAATAAAACCAACTAAATCATAACAAAAGTTTCAAGTACAACCCTAATCTACCCTAGAAGAGTCCTTAGCTTGTCATGGCTAAGATACAAATCAAATCAAAGAAAAGTAGAAGAGTTCCGAAAGAAAGAAAACAAATAAAACCGATTGATCAATTATTTCTTCCTCCTTCTTCTCTCTTCTAGCTTTTCCTTGCTTTTTCTTGTTGAAACCCTAGAAATTCTGCCTAAAAACGTCCCCCAATCTGTTCTACAGGTTCCTATTTATAGCCCCCTCTAAAACCTAGAAATAACCAACCAAAAATAGCAAATTCGGACTCTGAACCGACCTAATTGCGGGCCGCAATGTACTGTAGCAGTTAACAGACTGCGCAGAAAAATTCTGAAGAGGTCCTTGCGGGTCGCAATACATTCCTTTTATATTCTCAGGTTGTAGATCTTCTCGTTAGCTTTCCAAAGAGTGGTCACAAGCCTAAATCGGAGTTACGAGTCAAAAGTTATGGCCGTTTTAAGTTCAGACTCTATTTTTGGCTGACTGCTACAGTGCGTTGCGGGCCGCAATAACTGTGCTGTAATGAAGAGGCTCTGACTTGTTTGGTTGCGGGCCGCAATAACTCCATTTCGGGCCGCAATAAATGTTGGCAGAAGCTCATTTCTTCGTGCTAACTCACTCATTTTGCTTCGTTAAGGTCCAAACACTTGATTACCTGTAAAACAAACATAACTAGGGCAGTAACTTGAACTTTTGGACATTTCTAACCTAATTAAACCTAATTTAAACTAATTTAACCAAAACTTGGCTTAATTTACATACCTAACCCTAGGTTTAAATAGATACAATTTTGGCTTATCAACAAATTATTCCCTCCTCAATCTTGGGAGCTTGTTTCTTGGGTTAGGTTGTCCTATAGTGTCCCACTCTTTTTTTTTTTTCCTTTTTCTAGGTTGGGTTGCCCCCTGATGTCCTGTTTATGAAAAAAAAATTCTTCGTTTTTTTTTCACGGTCTTGAGTGTGCCATGGCGTTTTGCAGGGATGCCATGGGTCCCTACTGTCTTCCCATTTTTCAAATTTTCACACGATATTTCTTATTTTTAACATTTCCATTTTTTTATTTTCCTATGTATAAATTTTTTGAGAATATGTAATTGCAGACTAAATTTTATATATTTTAGAATATTTCTACTATTTTTTAAGATAGATAGAAAATTGCTTGATCTGAAAATTCTTAACCATCTAGAAACAATGATTTTCTACCTATCTTAACAAATAGTAAAGAAATTCTAAAATATATAAAATTCGGTCTGTAAGTACATATTTATATGAAAATCATATTGAATAATTTGGATCGACCATTTGAATTTTGAAAACAAAAATATTGGACCAATCCGTGCTATGCATAGTGCCATAGACTCACTCATATTTTTATTTGAGTTTCAAACGCTCAACCTCTTACGATACTATTTTTATCATTCAATTAAATATCTTTTTAAATCATTTTATTATTATTACACGTTTATTTAAAAAAAAAATAGAGTCGGACTATCACATTAATTCGATTAATTTTCATTTATTTTTACAAAACATTAGGGTCGGATTCATTGATTAGATTATTTTTTATTAACTGTGTTTAATTTATTTTCTCATTGCAGAAATAAATTTTTTATTATGTTTTCTTATGATGGAGTTGTTTTTGTTGAGCACATGTAACTTTTAGAGAAATATACATCAGAATCGTAATAACAAATTAATAAAATTATTTCTAAAAACAAACTCAACTTTTCTAAAAACCTTATCGACAAAAGTCGTAAATTATTGAAATCTCACTTCTGAAAATACATCGTCAAATAATAAATAACATAAGTTTTCCTTACAAATTATGTAAGAAATATGTCAATGTGGACTGTAGTCTGTAGATGAAAACTATCGTTCACGGTATCTGCCGAAATTTTTAAATATATCATCATCCCAAAAAAAATAAACCCAAACACCCCAGTTTTGAAAATTTTTGAATTTTGACATGACCGCATCGCCTAGATGCGGCCACTTTTCTGCGGGCTTTAGGGTTTTAGGGGCAGCGGCCCATTTTTTTTTTTTTTTTTTTTTTGCTTTTTTCTCATGTGACTTTGAACTGAAAATAGGGTGGCCGCTCCCTCGGGATGCGGCCCTGGCCGCATCGCCTAGAAGCGGCCCGAAATAAGGTGGCCGCTTCCTCGGGATGCGGCCGTGTCAAAATTCGAAATTTTTCAAAAAAATGGTGTTTGGGTTTATCTTTTTTTGAACCATGGTATATTTAAAAATTTCGGCGGTATCTGACATCAAAGATTAGGCCGCGGGCTGTTGAAGAAGCAAAAAAAATATAACATCAAAGATAGAGTAAAAAAAATTTGGAGACTATTTAGAATGTAAAGAATTCGCTTCAATGTATGTATAAATTTAAATTAAACTGTGTGAATCTAAGAGCATCTTCATTTCTGAAACTTTATAAATTTTTAATGTAACGTAACGGTTTCTATTCAAATTTAAGAGATGTACTCCAGTTTCTTATTTATAAATTATTGAGCAATTTTTTATTAAGAAGCTGTTTTTAAAAACCACCCTTGTACAAATTATTTCTTCTCAGTTTAATTTATTGTTGACATGGTTAAATAGAAATTTAAAAATTAATTTTAAAAATATGATGATAAAAAATTTAGAGACTTTAATTTCAGAGATAGAAATGCTGTAATTATAATTTACTTAATCTAGATTTTCGCCACTAGCACTCAGCGGCGAGAATGAAAATGAGTATTGGCATAATTTTTTCCCAAAAAAGCAACAATACGGGCACTGCACCTTTATCAAAATTTTACATTTTTGTAAAAAAAATATATTATTTTTTGATAGATAGAAAATTGCTTAACCTAAGACTTTGGACCAGTAGTGATTTTATATCTGTCTAAAAGGTTAGTCAAAATAATAAAAAAAAACATAAAATTTGACCTCTTATATTATCATATAGATATTATATTGAACAGTTCTTATCAGTTATACTTTCTGCATATTTGGTTAGCCTATCACTACAACTGTATACTTTCTGCATATTTGATCAGTAGCTCTCAATATCCTCTGAAACTGTGAGCGTTTACTTTTATTTTTTATTTTTTCCTTTTTGGTATAAATAGTTAGAGGAGGGATCAAGTTACAACAATTTTTTAGTTATAACAAGTTACAATAATCATTTTTTACATTTTCAAAGTCCAAATCGTCGATCCAAACCGTTAGATGTGATCTCTACAATAAAATGTGCTTGGAGACCAAATTTTACATTGTTTGGAATTTTTTTACTATTTATTAAGATGGGTACAAAATTCAATGGTTTGAATTTGACTAGTTTTTGTACCCATCTTAATAAATAGTAAAAAAATTTCAAACAATGTAAAATTTGGTCTCCAAGCACATTTTATTGTAGAGATCACATCTAACGGTTTGGATCGATGATTTGGATTTTGAAAATGTAGAAAATAATTGTTGTAACTTGATCCCTCCTCAAATAGTTATAGATTGTAAAGATTAAAAAAAAAACTTATTGATATAGTTAGTGCTCTTTGTAATGCTCCCTCTGCTTTACTCATCATCATTGACAGTCAACTCCCACATATTATCAATTAGGGTAATTATAATATCCCCACTTATCTATCCCTCATTCATTCCCTAACTAACTAACTTTTTATTTTAACTATAACTACCATTTCTAACAACCTTTATTTATTTCATCTTTCTCTCTTCCTCTTCCACCTCCATCTTCCTTTTCCACCTTCATCTTCTTCTCCCACCTCTCTCTCCCACCTCCACCTTCGCCTCCCTCTCCCACATATGCCTCTCCCTCTCCCACCTCCCTCTCCCACCTTCGCCTTCACCTCCGCCCCTACCTCCATCTCCTACCTCCGCCTCCGCCTCTGTTTTTCCATCGATAAGCTCTCTCCCTCTCCCACCTCCCACCTCCCACCCTCTCCCACCTCGAAATAATAAATACGATAAGCTCCATCCCTCTCATACCTCCACCTCCGCCTTCGCCTCCATTTTTCCCATCAATGCCTGCAGCTCCCGCTCCAACGGATGTTCTGCCGGAGATCATCCGTCACTCCATCCCAATCAAGCACGCCTCTGCCGGGTTGAATACTTCAACATGTATGAATGAATACTTCAACGTGTATGAATAAATACTTGAGCACGCCTCTGCTGGGTCAGATCCACCACTGTCGACCGTATCAAAATATTTTTGTATCTGTGGATGCAATTAATCTCTTTCATGTCTATATTCTCTTTCCTCGTAAAGTAGAGAGTTATTTGCAAAGAACAAAGCTTTATTAATGATGAATTAAGCCACTATGTATTAAGAAATGATATAAAAAAAAATGAAAAAAAATCGAGGTATACGAATGAATACTTGATGTCTTAGAATGAATACTTCAATGTGTATGAATGAATACTTAATATCTTAGGTATGAATATTTGCGTGACAAGATATGAATACTTGTGCAACAGATAACTCGAAAGTATGTCATAATGTATCTCATTTGAAAGATAAAAATATGTAGAAAACATTCGTGATTTTAGATTTGCAAAATTCCTCACAAATCGTCAGAAATATTGTTTAAATTGAACAGAGAAGAAAAAATAATCTCTAAAAACGTGTAAAAGATGGATGAGTGATGTTTCCAGTTTTTATATTTACACTTGCACGACGAGGATGAATAATTTCACAATGACAACTCGAAAGTATGTCATCATGGATCTCATTTGAAAGATAAAATTGTGTAAAAAAATATTTGTGGTTTTAAATTTGCAAAATTCCTCACAGATCGTTAGAAATATTGGTTAGATTGAATAGAGAAAAAAAATCACCTATAAAAACGTGTAAAAGATGGATGAGTGATGTGTTAAGTTTTTATATTTGCACTTGCACAATGGGGATGAATATTTTCTCGATGAGACTGAATACTTGTGCAACGGACAACTCAAAAGTATGTCATCATGATTCTCATTTGAAAGATAAAATTATGTAGAAAACATTCATGGTTTTAGATTTGCAAAATTCTTCACCGATCGTTAGAAATATTGATTACATTGAACAGAGGAAAAAAACCACCTCTAAAATCATGTCCAGTTTTTTTTTTTTAAATACTCGATATCTTAGGTATGAATACTTGATGTGTTATATATGAATACTTAATGCATTATAGATGAATACTTGCGCGCGCCAGTTGTAAAATCGTTCAAATATTAGATGGTATCTAAATAGTAAGTGGTCCCCCTAGGTAGTTAGTAATTATTCTAGTTAATGACTGAGGGATAAATGAGGGATTGTTACGGAGGATAGTTAGATGCTCCCTATCAATTAATGGACTTCGTTCATCTTATCATATAATCTTATCGTACATTATAAGAGTTAACGTTGATACCTGTTACAATATTATTTACTATTTAGAGATCTATGATTGAACAATTTAAGAGTATCATATTTTGACGTTTTCATTATTTTCAAAATTCTTTTATTCTTGCCGGAAATCATAGCAAGCTAATCCAATTTTCTCGGGTACAAATGCTGCGTATTAAATCAATACATCACAATCATGTACATAACGGATAAAATATCACCAAAAATTAATAAAGGATATAGAATATTATGATTTCATTCGGGACAAATGTGGGGACAAGTTTTACGTTCTGATCAAAATTGGGCCTCTCAACTGTTAGCATGTCGAAAACAATTTTTTTTTCCAAGATAAAAGTGATATAATCCCACCGATTTAATTAGAAATCAAGTAGCACAGGAGCTGGTACCGAATTGGTACCAAACTACCTGTAAACTTTTACATCTAAAGTAACCAAGTTGAAACAAAATTTACATAGTTCAATACAAACAAACACCTATTTCAACAACACACAAAAATCTATTACATCAAGAAAACAAGTTTATCACTTCAAACAAACTAGATTAATTGGAGTAACTAGTCTCTCTCATACTGATCTAGACCAAGTGTAAGGAGAGGGGTTGATGTCGAAAAAACAATTAATTCACATGTTTAAAGATATAGGTCTCAATAAATTTGAAATATCTGGTTACATTGTTACTTTAGTCCCTTGTGTGGATATCAGAGTCCTCCGTTGTTCCAGTCCAAGAAACAAATAAATAACTAAATTGAAATATCTACTTGTTCAGAAAATTTTCAGAAAACTATGTGATTATTTACCAGTTGTATGGAAAAAATGGCATGCTTCTTTTATTGGGGTTATACAAATACGAAGCAATTCCAAATATGAAGCAATTGCTTTTATTACGAGAGTTAAAGACCTGAACCCCACTAACTAATTTATACTCCTTCAAACTCAGAAATCAAAATAAGAGAATCTGTGATTTTAAGAGAGAGTGGTTCTGACTTATTGCTTGGATTTATGACCTGAAAAGATATGTAGGCAGCAAATTAGGCCATCTTGGCTCAAGATAACAAGACAATGTAAGAACATTATAATAAAATCAACAAGCTAATTATAGTGGCTCATATTAAATGAAATAGCTTCACAACAATGCATATATTATATGTTACATGGAATACAAGTTTAATTATTCTGGAGCATAACTGGCAACCTGGACAAACAATTGGAAGTGCCCCAACAGCCACCAGCATGTACCAGTAACGTACCAATAAGCAAAAGTGCAAGAAAAACATGTCATATGACCAAAAAACAGAGAGAACATAGAGAACATAAAGGAAAAAGAATGATTGGTACTACTGCACAGGATATTACCCTCATTGCTTCAATACAATCATAAGTTATGGTATTAGAAAAAATGGTACCTGCTTGTTGTCCTTCACATAGCCAATGGCAACCTCTCGTCGCAGGACTGCTCTTTCTGACAGCTCTGAAAATGACGGGGTCTCACCATCATTCATGTACAGTCCCACTTCCTGTAAAGTTCTGCCAGTAAGACAAATGTTTATAGGAAAAAAGTAAACAGATTCGATACCTTTCTAGCCTGTGTAAAATTGGAGACCAGATGGAGTGAGAAAGATCGGTATGGCCAAAGATATTATCGGGGAATTTTTTTTTGGAATTCTTCCGCCCCCCCCCCCCCCCCCCCCCCCCCAACACCAAACCCCCCTCCTCTATTTTGCTGTATTTGTTAGTTGTTACAAGCAATCAACAATCTGCACAGTTGTCCATTCTAAACGGTACTTTGATAGTTTCAATTGTCACCTACATTTGAGCTTCTTGCAAATAGATGCAAATAGAACTCAACTGTCAAACTAGTATAATGATAAATTTCAGACCAAGTGTTCATATTTCTTTCTAGTCCAATGCATGCTGAGATCAAGCTGTTTGGTGCAATTTGCAGATACCTCAAAAATTGGGAGTTCCTTTAAATTAAAAGATGAAGGTCAAAGCCTCCCAATTATATCGACAAGGGATCTCTCAGCCGGATTTTGAACTTGTGATGTTCCGCATGGAGGGCTAAAAAATTGGGACTTAGTTCAAATTTGAGAAATTTCGGGTACTATTTGTGAGTAATTTATTGCCTATAAGCATATGCATGTTACCTTGATGTATATTTCGTCACCTTCAGCATTGAGAATATCCTTCCAGACCTCATTTAATTCATTACATTCAGCAACTGAAATTTACCACAAAATTTGGTTTTCAATAATTGTTCATTAGAAAATTGCTAAGATAAAGGAGTTTTACAGAAAATCATGTCAAGAAGATAAGAACCTTGAGCTGTTACAAGGCTCATAATTTCCTCTGCACCGATGAACAAAAGGGACGGCCTTATTTTTGATATCTACCAACCAAAAAAGCAGTTAATATCCCCTTTTATTTACAAAAAAGCGCAATGAGGCAGTTCAAAGGTAAAAGAAAGGTCACCTGTTTTCCCAGTCTTCTGTCAACAATTTCAGCCACTAGGTTTTCAACCTGCAAATAACAATATACAAATATCCAAGGAATGGATAAAAAAGCCATAAATCTCTTTTCTTTTGCAAAGAGGGGATATTTCCAAAGGTCCATTTTTATATTATTCTTTTATACTAGAAGTTATGTATGAGTACAAACCTTGATGTCATATTTGTTGCATATGTTTTCAGCAAGGAGTAAAGAATAAGCTGAGTGTTTATCAGCTTGAGATGGATCTGTAAAAAATCACAAGTTTACTTTAAACTTGATTCAAATTTTTTATCTAACATGCCTTGAACTCGTACCAACAAAAAATAGTTTACCTCCAGCAAGCCATTCTATATCACATATGATAACAATAGAAAATGGAATATCTTTTCCACCTTTCCCAGATTTTTTAACATTTAAAATGGCCTCCTTCACAGTTTCATAATTCACTGGGCTTCCTACCTGCCAACATAAACTTCTGTCAGGACAAATCTATCAGTGACAGAGAGAAGAGAGAGAGAGAGATCACCATGTGAGAAACTTTTATATTCTTGAGTCGATTTTTTGAGAGCATGTTGCGGTCTTCTACTGGGACTTCAGATAAGATTTCCTGAGAATATTAAGAAAAATAATGCCTTTTTTACAATATATACAAAAGTTACATCCTAATTTCAAGAAAAATGTGAGATTGTACAAGGTACTTGCACTTACCAATCTACTACCAGGGCCAAGATAGTTATCATATTCTAGTATCATGTCACTAATTTTTGGTGTCCACCCGATCATCAGTATACACTCTGTGGGGCCTACATGCCATTCATTCGACTGCAATATTAAAAATAGAAAAACAAATTTAAAAACTTCAATCAATCATATTATTAACTTTGTAACATCATTGTAAGCCTGGATATGAAAAACATCATACAGTAAAAAATTATGAAATATTTGCTGATACACTTAGCTTCCTTAATATCTTGAAAAAAAAAATTCCTCAAAAAAAAATAACTTGAAAAATTTTTTGAACTGTCTTTTATGTTTCTCCTTACACAAATAATGGAGGAACAAATAGTACTTTGGTTAAAATAAAAAAAACATGGACAGAACAGATATATCTAATATGTTCCATCTCCAGAAAAATCCCTTGAAAAGCTATTTGGATAATTGGTACCTTTGATCGAGATTTTGAAGGTCGCTTGACAATTTTGCTGAGCCGTAATTTCTGTAGTTCTACAGAATTATGTGAGCTGTTTAAACTTGAAGAACTTGTCTCTTTCAGTGGAATAGGGAGTAATTTTTGCAGCTTTTTACCACCGTACACAGGACATAGAAGGAGCAACTACAGAAAGAAACCTTTAAAGAAAAGAGCATAATTATAACAAGAAACATCCTTTTATTTAAATTGAAGAATAAGTGTACTTTATCAGTTTCTCTAATTTCTTCGTTATTAGATGGATGAAACATTATCCTTCCAGATCTGAATATACCGCATACAATAGCCTGTGATAAAATGAAGCAAAAATAAATAAAGAAAATGATTATCAGTAAGCCAACAATAAAATTGTAAAGAGTCCATGCATTGTATATAAATTACAGAACGCCAGCCATTATTTGCATGAATTTCAACATTTACTAAAATAACATCCTAATTTTTGTTTTTGTTCTGATATCTAATGTTCTTGTTGGTATACTATTGCTTTCCATGCTGTAACAATTATACCCATTGAAGAAAAAAAAGGATCTTCTCAATTTTTACTTAGAAAGTAACTTTTATTCATTTCAATAAGCAGAATTCTTGTCATAAAATTTTATAATAATAATGTCAACAACCAGCTGATTTAAGAACACAAGCTTGAGTCTCTCAGGCTCTTGTAAGCAGATAAAGGAAGGGGCTCTTACGAAAATTCTCGAGCTTTATACAAATGTCCTATAATAATGAAATAGTAAAAATAAAACTAGTGTAATTTATACCTCCTGAATTAGTTGTCGTGCATGCATGTACTTGAAGCCAATCAGATCAGGAAAGCAATACAGGTTAAAGATATTCTCTGAAAATGGTTGAATTTCACATCAAATTCAGCAATTCATATAAAATAAACTAAACTTATAGTTGGGAGCAGTACTTCTGTAATTCAATAAATGCCGGTAAATCTTTTGGAGTCCCTTTTGCCTTGAGCACTGCACAAACAGCTTAGATGAAACCATTTCTACTGGATGTACATTCAACCCTGTTATTGACTTCAGAAGGTCGCTTGTACTTGTGTTTGAAGCCTACAAGAATAAAAAAATAATACAATAAGTATATTTTACTAAAAGGTTGATTTATTTAATTTATCATTTAATCTTACCTCAATAATGGTTGGAACAGATGCAATACTTGGAAGAGGTTGCAAGGCTAAGAGAGATAAAAATGCATCTGTATCGACTTCAGACCTGACTAGGTTTTGAGATGAGATAACAATTGCTTGAGTTTGAATGCACTATAAAAAAGGAGACTTGCAGTTAAAATAATATGTTCTGAAGGATAACTTCTGTACTAACCAGTCGTTTTTTTCCGGTAAAATAATAATTGCCCTTGCTTTATTTGCAGCGGCTCTCTCAAATGACTTTGTCAAGCTAAGGCTACAGCTATTATTTAATCATAAGAACATGGAATTAGGTAAGTTGAGATAGAGAGATTAAATAATTATTGGATACAATTGAAATTACAAAAATATACCTTTTCGTAAAGACAGTTATGTGGCTTAAATCTTTAGTCATGCTATCACCAAGCTTCTCTATGTGTTTTCTTGGTAGATCGGACAATAGAAGGATTCTTTGCTTCCTTGAATTTTCAAACAAACAAAAAATAAATAAATAGATAAGCAATAACAAAACAAGTTAATTGGTCAGCTTTAACCATTAGAAAGACAATCTTCAAGCTAAATAGGAGAAGTACCGAGATGTGGCAGTACCAAGTCGAATAGCTGATTCATGAAACTTATTTAATTGTTTTAATACGGAGAGAAGATGGCTATTAACCCCGCATATAATTATATGATCAGTCTCCATCACTTGTAATTGTGCGCCTTCTCGAATCTTTTGCATATGATACTACAATTTTTGGATAATGGTTGATTTGGTCAGATGCACAGACTTCAAAGCAAATAAGAGAAAAAATATTTATTTTTCATATTCTTTCTCATACTTATAGAGTTGAAGTAAAAGCTAACTTTTCTTAGTGACTGACACTGACAATTTTTCGAGTTCAGAAATTACATCAACTGTAGGTCAAGTTAAATATTTGCAATCTGTAAGCCCAATTTTTTCTATTAAAATCAAGCCAAGTGGATGTAGCCATTTTAAATATTTGCTCCTGTGGCAAGGATTGGTTCAGCTAACATGCAAAATTATTGGGAGTAGTTTAGCCATGTTTCTCTTGATTTAACCAGAGTTGATAATGGATAAATAAACAATTTTGGTGTTCACAATTAGTGCAAAAAGAGTTAAGCGTTTTAGATCCAATTTAGACAGAAAGGGAAACAATAATTGCATGATAAAAGAAAATAAGAAAAATATATTACTCTAAACTGTTCTGTTGTTGTGCTGAGGAGACGTGAATAGAACAAGAGACCCCATATAGCGAGGATAAAACCAAGAACCCGTTCAACCCGTGTTTTTTGCTATATCATAATATAAAAAAGGAAACAAAAGATGCTCAGTTAGAGTTGCAAAACTATTTTGGTTCTCAAACGAAAACAAAAGGTGTAAAATTGACAAATTCTAGATATACTCAACTCTTAAATGAGTGGAGGAGGAACAAAGGCAAGCCCAAGCATCCCAAATACAATCCTCTAAGGGATATTCTCTACTCCTGTTTAACCGTCTCCCAAGATTAAGTAAACAAATAAAAAAGTTCATATAGTAGGTAACAGCCTAATAAATTCCAAAAAGAACTTCAGAAAGTATCATTTTATAGTTTTTTTTAGTAATTTTGGGGTTCAATGGAGGTTTTAATCTGAAATCCTACAAAACTTGAGGTTCAAACTGACAGATGTTAACTCTTTTTGCTCAAGATATTGGCATGTCATGATACAAACAGTGCATATCCTCCCAGGTACCCGACTTTTATCTGATCCATTGCAGCAGTTCTGCACAGGCCACAAATTGGATGAACAAGAGTGATCTAATCTGGTCAAGTATCAGCATGTACTATAACACTAGAGCAATTTACTGGGACCATCTCTTTAGTGCCTACAATTTTCTTAAAATGGGAAATAAAGAAAATTTCCAGATGAAGCTTTTACCTAAAATTATAGAAAACTAAACCACCAATCATGACAAAAGAGAAGCACGCCAAGAGCAGAACAATAAAAGACCTACAAGAAGCATTGTTACACTAGGGCAAGAAGTGCTTTTGAAGAACACAACACAATAATAATAATAAATCGAGCTTATTAGTGCACCATTAACTCCAAGTATGTAGTTAGGGACTGCATTTCAAATTTCTCACATCACAGTACCACCTCTTGGAAAAGACCTATAATTGCAGAGATCCCTTCTTTTGGATAGTATTTTCAGAGATCGCTAAACTTATTCCCATAATCAAAACTTGGTCACTGAATTTGGTTTCTTTCAATCAAGTCATCCCGACATCTTTTCAATCCAAAAGATAATAGAGAGGAGCTGATGTCACTGCCCACCTCCGCCAAAAAAGTACAACATGTCAGAAAAATAGTTGTACACATCATCAAAGTGCTAGTTATCTTTTTTAATGGAGTAATTTTCATTGGAAGAAAAAATGTTTGGCAGCTTTAGGGGGACTAATCAAAATTCAGTGACCAATTTGTGCTTGTGGTAAAATATATTGATCTGCATGAATTCCATCATCAACAATAAAAGATGGATCTAATTTACAGACACTATCAACACAAAACAGCTAAAAAGATTCAAATAACACAGCCTGATGAAAGATATATGAGAAGCATTCAAAGTAAGAAAATAAAATCAAGCTAGTGCCACGAGCAGGTAAGAATGATTCAAGTGTTTATATTTGCACTAAACTTACATGCCAATGTTTCGTTCGAGCTGCACATTGAACAGATAATAAAGCCGAGAAAAGCTCCATTTTAAATCTTGAAATGAAGGGATGGTTACATCTAACTGGAGGGGCACAGGTCTCTTGGTGGGATCAGTGATACATGCAAGGGGTAAATTCGTCATGAAATTCGATGACAGTATCAGTGGGTTTATCATCTTTCCAATAATTGGTTTAATTCGATCAATCATTGCTCTGCATATGAAGTAGAAAGCCATCCATCTTAGGGGAATTTTACAATTAGAACCCTGCAATATTATGTAAGTACTAAAAGTCAATGGCCAACTTGTTTGGGACTAAAGGCTCGGTTGTTCTTGTTGTTGTACTAAGAGTCAATGGCCAATGAGGCTGAGGGAATAATCCTAAACCCCAAGTTGCCTACCATCAGGTTAGACCTAAACCAAATCCAACCTATCCGGTGTACAAACAAACCTGAAGAACCTTAAATATAACTCACATTAAACCGAATCAGACCTGATCAGATCCTTGATAAACCAATATGATCCCTAAAATGACTCAGTAAGAAAGACAAATTAGTTTATTGAGGGAAAAAGCCGAACTGACTCAAGAGACAAATTGAAGACCAGAATAAACTGAGAGCCAAATCATCTTGACTGATTGACACAAAACCAATAATGATCTGACCTGAATTTTATTTATGACCTAAGCACCTGAACACCTAAAGCACAACTGACCCAAAACCTGGAAAAAAAAAAGATCAAGACCAGAAGCACTTTAAACTAAAATTGACCAAAAGCCTGAACCTAGATCAAATGCAAACCTGACCTGACATACAACATTTGCCACCTCTATGTTTTTTTCTGTATTGTTCCAGGAAAGCACCAGTGAAAGAACTAACTAGTTGGTATTCAAAAGTAACCAAATGTTCTGGAAAGTACCTCATTAAGAGCAGCCAACTGGTCTAACTTAGAGCATGTACAACTAAAATCAAAACCTTCAGGTGGATCCATGTGATCAGCTCTTACTAAAGTTATTAGTTTTTCTCCTGTGAAGCAAAAAATTATAAATATAAAACTAAGTCATAAAGAACCTTGATATTTATGTTTGTTAAATTGAAATTGTTATCACTTGCTTAAATCAGAGAATACCTCTATTGTAAAAGAAATAGCCGAAGGGAACATGTGGAGAATTAATGTAGTGTCTACGAAGTTTAACAGACCTGAAGTAAAAACGAAGTTGTAATTACATTTCAACCCTCAGCAATCTCGAAAATTGAAAATTATCTCTGGAAAAATGTTTAGTGATGCCATGGTACTGTTTTATTGCCGTAAAGATACAATCCAAAATTCCAAATATCAGCCCATTTTGTTCAAAAAGTGTCATAAATGCTGACTGCGAGTTTACGACAACAGAAAAAGCAAACTTAATCGATTGATAGCAAACATGAGACACTTCAGCTATGCTGAATTATAATCAGACTCACTAAAAAAAAGAAAAGAATTATAATCAGACAATACGGAAATAAAATAAGGACAAACGCAAATGGAACTTTAAATGCACAGATAAAAGAAGACTGATAAACCCAAAAAAAAAAAAAAAAAAAAAAACAATTGCATTACCCATAAACAGAATCATATGAAACTAAGAGACTGAGAAATTGAATCTGAAAGCGAAGCAAGACATAGATAATCATAATAAATTTATGAAAAAGAGAAAGGAATAACCTTAAAGGAGAGTGAATAAGGAGAGGTTTTGTTACGTGATTCGAAAGAGAAACCCATGAGCATGGTGGCTGGAGCAACGAGCTCATGCCTTCCTCTTTCTATCTTTTGAGTGGTAGAGTTACTCTACCTCTTTCTACTAGCGAAACCTTTTTAATGAAGCACAATTAATTTTGTTGTTTTTTACTATTTGAGGTTTCCTTTAATATAATAAACAAGATATGTCGTCTTCGAGATCCGAAATGCGTAAAGAGCGGTAATAACGATGATAAATTGATAATTGACTTGAGCAGGGCCTCTCCGAGATGGGAATGAGTCTGGATTCCCTAATACGTAACCCAACTTCTTTAGTTTAGCATCTCTACTGTCTCTTTCAAAGAAGGGCTCAGATTTAAATAGATCTATCCAAAAACGCCGCCCCATTTTTTTTGTTGTTTTTTTTTCGTTTTTTTTCTTCCTTCCTCTCTCTCTTGCTGAACACAGCCGAGGCCCAAATGTAGCGCGCTCCTCTTTTACTTTTATTTTCTTTGTGCCTAGCATCGCTGTGTCCTCTCTTTCACACTCGCTCCCTCCCTCTCCCAATCGCCACTTTCAGCTCATTTTCCGATTAAATAGATCGAAAGAATCGTATACCATATTTAAGGTCTTGATTCTTTTCCTTAAAAGTTGAAACATTGTAAAATAGCAAGCCTTCGTATACCATACTACTTGGATATCTTATTTTTCGTTTCTTAACAAAGTTGGTACTTAATCATTGGAACTAATGTAGACAATCTATTAGACATTCTCAGGTCTTGTAATTCCTTTTATTCAAGAATGAAAACACTGGCTGACAAGATGGATTATGCGATCTTACAAATATATCCTTATTTTCTTATTTTATTTCTTGAAATGAGTTGATTTATCCTTCATATTTCTAATGCATTATCTCTTAATTATTCATTGTTGGGCTGGTTTAGCAGTGGTACAAACTAATGTAAACTGGTACAGTGAAAATTGGTACGGGGCAATATGGATTGATTCCAGGTATTAAAGACTGGTTTATTGGTTAGAAATGCAAACAAACTGCACAAAGCCAAAGAATGCATTAATGAAACGATGCACATTTCATGATTTGAAATCTGTTTTAACAGATTTTATTTCCTGATTTAAATATATAATGGAGAGATGCACATTTCGAGTTTTAACATATTTCATTATTACTAAGATAATGGTAAAGTATTGATAGCGTTTTACATTTAATTGAAGTTCAATTAATTTAATTTATAAATTAAATATTCATTCTTACTAAGCTAATAGTAAATTATTGTTTAAATAGCAATTGATGTGCTAAATGAGAAAGATTATGTGCCAAAAACTTCTGAAAAGTGTATGTACAGAAATGATTGGTCAAAATGGAAAGATGCCATGAAGGCTGAATTAGATTCACTTGAAAAGTGCAATGTTTTTGGACCTGTAGTCTTAACCCTCAAAGATATTAACCCTGTAGGTTACAAGTGGGTATTTGCAATAAAAAAGAATGAGAAAAATGAAATTGTGTAATACAAAGCAAGACTTGTGGCACAAGGTTTTACACAAATACCAGGGGTTGATTATGAAGAAACATATTTACCTGTAGTGGATGGAATAACTCTTAGATTTTTAATCAGTCTCACAATAACTGAAAACCTTCAAATGTGCCTCATGAATGTAGTCACAGCTTATTTGTATGGATCACTTGATAATGATATCTATATGAAAGTCCCTGAAGGATTAAAAATGATTTAAGCATTGAAATTAAAACCTCGAGAAATGTATTATATAAAGTTAAAAAGATCTTTATATGGACTAAAATAGTTGGGTCGAATGTGGTATAATCGACTCAGTGAATATCTCTTAAAAGAAGGATATAAATCTGATGTAATTAGTCCATGTGTTTTTATTAAAAAATCAATCTCAGATTTTACAATTATTGCAGTATATGTTAATGATTTAAATATCATTGGGTTTCATGAAGAGATCGAAAAGACTGCAAAATTATTAAAGAAAGAATTTGAAATGAAAGATCTTGGTATAACAAAATTATGTCTCGGCCTGCAGATCGAGCATTTGAATAATGGTATTTTTGTCCATCAATCAAATTATATCCAAAAGATACTGAAACATTTTAATATGGACAAAGCTCATCCTCTGAGTACACCAATAATTGTCCGATCACTTGATATAAAAAAGGATCCTTACCGTCCTCGAGAAAAGAATGAAAAAGTTCTTGGTCCAGAAGTACCATACTTAAGTGCTATTGTGGTTTTGATGTATCTTGCTAATAATACGAGACCTGATATTGCTTTTTCTATAAATGTACTAGCAAGATATAGTTCTGATCCAACATGCCGACATTGGAATGGAATTAAACACGTATTTCATTACCTTTGCGGGACACATGATATAGGACTATTTTATCAAAAATATACAAAGTCCAAATTAGTTAGGTATGCAGATGCAGGATATTTATCAGATCCACATAAAGCTCTATCACAATCCGGATATGTGTTTACATATGGCAGTACTGCAATTTCATGGCAATCGACAAAACAGACACTGACGGCAACATCATCAAATAATGTCAAATTAATTGCTCTATACAATGCTGGTTGAGAATGTGTCTGGTTAAGATCAATGATCCAACACATCCAGGAGGAATGCGGGCTCGAGTCAATCAAAGGAAGCCCGACAATACTATATGAAGATAATACAGCATGTATTGCTCAAATCAAAGAATGATATATTAAAGGTGACAGAACCAAGCACATCTCGCCAAAATTCTTCTCAACTCATGATCTACAAAATGATGGCTTGATAGATGTTTGTCAAATCAAATCAAGCGACAATTTGGCAGACTTATTCACAAAATCATTGCTAAGAAAAGTTTTTGAGCAACTTTCACAGAAGATCGGCATCCGTTACTTTAAAGATATACATTAAAATGAGGGGGAGTATTATACACGCTGCACTCTTTTTCCCTTCACTAAGTTTTGTCCTACTGGGTTTTCTTAGTAAGGTTTTTAATGAGATAGCATAACTGATCCGAAAATATCAGTTAATTCAAATTGGTCCTGAAGTACCAAATTTCTATTTGTCCTGCAGTACAATATTGATAGTGCATAATATAAGGTAAAATATCTAAGGGAGAGTGTTATGAAATAATAACGGTAGACATTTCACCTTCCCCACTGATCGGCGTAAAAGCGCAACGCAAGTTTCGGTACGCTTGGAAGCGTACCTTTTAAACCGCGGTTACACCTTCCGATTAGGGTTGCAAGTGCACAACCCTATCGAGGAGTATAATCGGGTATCGATCCACAGGGACGGTTTCTTTATCTAGAATTTTACTTAGCTTAGCTAAAGACTAGAAGTGAGAAAAAGGGGTTTTGGTGTTTAATTTTCCTAAGGAATCAACTCAAGCAATCACACAATGATATAGAATAGTAAATGTGCAAGAAAAGGTATAAACTGTGTTTTGATTTGGGATAAAAGGTGTTTCAAGGGTTTCAGACTTCATCTCTGATTTGCCTCTAGTGGTACGGCCCTTACCAAGTTGGTACGGCCAGGCCGCACCAACCTGGTATGACCAAGCCGTATGGGGCTTGGTACGGGTAGGCCGCACCACTCTTGTAAGGGCCGTACTGGTTTACCAGAACAGAGCTTACAAGTTCGAGTTGATGCATTTCTTGCTGGTACCTCGTATTAAACTCTTGATAAAGGTTCAATTGACCATACCTAAGGTTCCTAAACCTCAACTCTCGTTTGTTGGTTCAAGATCTAAGTTTTGGATTCAATTCTTCACCTTCTAGGGTTTCTAAACCTCAACTCTCGTGTTTTGGTCCAGATCCTCTAGTTGATTGATTGGAGATCTAAGGTAACCTCTAATCTGTCGATTAGAGGAGAATTCAACCTTTCGGCTTCAATTCGATCAAGTCTACCTAAAGGGATTGGTTTGGTTGAGAGAAGGCAATGGTCACATGACCTTGTTAGGGTTGATCTACCACTATAGGCACACCACATGCAATCACAGAAACACAAAGCAATCAAGAAAAGCAAATTCACAATCAATTCAATCACAAGAGTTCATACAAGATCCAAATCAAGAAAAGCAACACAAATCAAGAAAATCCATCTACAAACCCTAGAAACGAAAGTCTACTACTCACAAGTCATGGATCTGTCCAGATATACAAGAAAAGAGATAGAGAAAGTCATGAAAGAACTAGATTGAAGATCGGGAATGAAGAAGGTGTAGATCCGTCGATTCTCGCCTCTTCCTCTTCCTTGATCTTCTCTTCTTGCTCCTTTGCTCTCTTTCTCTCTTTCACTGAGCTCTCAATCTGGAATGAAGTGGAATCCCCGAAAATGGAGAGATCCCCCGCTTTAAATAGCCTCTGCCAAGATTTGAATTCTGTCAGGCGGCATCTATGTACGGCCCGTACCAAGGTGGTACGGCCAGGCCGTACAAGATGGGAAAGAGGCTGGATCGGCTAAGTCTGGTAAGGGCCGTACCAAATCTGGTAAGGGCCGTACCAAGTCTGGTAAGGGTTGTACCAAATCTGGTAAGGGCCGTACCAAATCTGGTAAGGGCCGTACCAAGCCTGGTAAGGGTAGGCCGTACCAAGTCTGGTAAGGGCCGTACCAAGCCTGGTAAGGGCCGTACCAAGGTGGTACGGCCAGGCCGTACCAGGGAGTCCAAAAATGCCGTTTCTTCGTGTATTTTGCTCCAATCCTGCAGAAAACAAACAAACTCTCAGCAGTACCAAATTCTAAGAATATATCAATGAAATGCACATGGTTTTGACAATTTGGAACATGAATTTGGTATGAAATCAAGTCAAATATAGGCTAAATATGCGAGGTATCACCCACCTCATCCACTTTCTATTAGATTTAATTTCTGTATTAACTCTCATGTTAATTGTATGACTTTTTATATGCTTTCTCTAGCCTATAAATATAGGTTTTGTAAGTGGTTGAAATGAGACATTGATATGGAGATATAATATAGAAATAAGATTTAGCCTCTCCCTAATATTGCTTTGTTTTGTTTTATAATACATGATTAATTTTGAGGTTCTTTTTAATCATTTTTTAAGTAAAAGTTGAAAATCATTTCATCTTTATCTCTGATATTTTTGGAGTTTTTAATTTGAGGTGCCAAATTTTTATTTAGACACTATGTATGAATTTTTTTTATTAAGAAATTGGTTATAAATTTTATGTTAGTCAAATAATTGGCTCAAATTATTTCCTCTTTTTAATTTATTGCTAATATGGCTTAATAGAAACTCTAAAATTAATTTCAGGAATGTGAGAGTTTAGAAACTTTAAAGAACTTAATTTCTAAAAAGTGGTTAATAGTTATTTAAAACTCATTTGAGTTGCTGGAATTTAGATGCTATTTACGAGAGCTTTTTCAGTATGATTTTGAACTTGTGACTTTTCACACTGAGAAGATTAATTTTTGTCATTAAATAAAATGTTGATTTTAAGTACCTAATATTCACATGAAATTCTCTAGTCGGATGTTGAACATGCGACTTCCTACACAGAGAACATTATTTTTATCACTAAATTAAAAACTAATGTTGTAAAAAATGGTCAAATCATCCAATTAATCAACGTTTAGTCGGTGGCGGTGACCAAATTGTCACGAACAAATGGTGCAAAAGGTTGTTTCCGGATGAGAACGTCAAATTAGCTGATTTGTCCGATTAATCGTCAGTATCTAATTTTAAAAGGATGTTTAGTCCGTCAATTATTGGGTCATGATCCGTTTATCCTTATTTGATTTAGTTCGTTTATTTTTTTTTTGTGCATTTTTATTTTAATGGTTTCTTATAAATTGTATGGCTTTAAAATTAATCATTCATAAAATTATTCTCAAAATTTCAAATAATTGGTTGCATGCCAATTAATCGTTTGGCACTACCATATCTGTCCAACTAGCACATACCGTTATTTGAAACACTACTAAAAATTTAATTATATCATATGTGGGGCCACTAAAATTAGTTGTCCCAAACTAAGAGAAATGACATGGTTGTATATGTTCGGCTTAAGTGATAGCCTTTTTCTTGGAGTACTCTTTTATCATATCGCGTGTCGACGCTAAGTGGAAAGAAGTTTCCATCATATTATATGAGTATGGATTAAAAAACTTTTAGCATAGTACTGTATTTAGTACATGATTCATTATGATGCATTATATATATCACTCAACCTCGTGGCACAGACTTGATTGTATGGAATTTATGTGAATTATCTTGTATCGGATAATACACAGATTTTAATGTTTCTATTTATTTGACGAGTTCGGATTAAACATCGCCAAGTCGTTTTCTCTGTCCTTAGTATCTCAATTGGTTGTTCTGAGGAAAAAATAAATGAATTCTTTTTTAGTTCTCTTAGCGCTTTAGTCTTCGTAACCTTTTTTTTCTTTAAGAAGGTATTAATTCTATAAACTCTATCCAAGGCCATTTTTGTTTAACAGTCGAGACAAATATCACAAGTTTTAAAGGTACGGGCCAAGCGTGGTGGGTCCGATGATTATTCCAACTCCTATGAGGCTATGATTGCATATTGATGCAAGGCCACGATTGAATTGTAGTTTTGTTTATTACCTGATAATATTTCATTTTCATCCTTGGAGGAACAATAGCCAATTCGCCTCTATTGGTACCGAAATCATTGGATGATCTTTTAAAGATGTGAAACATTCATTCTAGATTGTGAATTCAATGGACTTCATTTGTTTTAAGATATGTGTATACAAAAATTAATACAAACATACACAAATATTAAAGCGGAACACACATATTTAATATGATCGAACTACCCTGAAACTCATTGCACCTAAAGTATTTTCTTTTTTCTTGGTCTCTCACCTAAAATACTTCGCAGTCATTTTTTATGGACTTTTGCTTTTGCCGGTCAGTGTGAAAATGACAACACACTAACACAAACAACCACAAGAAAAAGAGACAACCACCAAAAAAAAAAAAAAAAACAACCACAAGAAAAAGAAACGAGGAGATAAGGAATACAGGAAAAAGGCCTGACAGATTTACTGGACTAATATTTTTCCTAAGAGGTTTAGTGGGCTAATTTCGGAAATTACAGCGAAACTATACAAAGCCCGCGGAATCCCTCGGCCTATTCATGAGGACTTGATACTACAAGTATTTCTGTATTTGAAAAATATTAAATGAGTTGCTTTAACAAAAATATTTTTCTTGTAACACAACTTCACGGTAGCTCTTTAACACATATAATTAGAAGTTAGTACACTCAACAACGGGGGCACCGCATATGCAAATACTAAGTTGACATAAACAATATACACAAATTTACAGTAGGACTTGATACTACAAGACGATTAAAAGCAAAAGTATACATGTTTCATGTGAATTGTTTACAAACTTACAACTGATTAGTCCCGCATAGAATTCTAAAATCGATAGTTGCCAGGCTAGCTGATGGACAGTTGATGGGAAGCCAGCAAAGTTTGCATGCCTTGCTATTATATCAGGCTGGACCGAACTACGCGTCTATGCATATTTTTATCGTAGAGGTAACGAGGTTGGACCATAGAAATCTAGATCGGCTACTAAAAATAATTAAGCTCCCAAAAAGAATATCTTATTTATTGTTGCATTTTCATTGTTCCACTGGACATGCATTTGGACTCAACTGAAATAGAGAAGGCCATTGTTCAATTATGTGTTTTAACTCCAAGTGTTTATTTATAGTAGTTAACTAGGACTTTTTTATACTCTTCAAGTACATGTTAAGGAGGTATCCTCATTTGTCAGAGATGCAATATCATTTGTTACTTAAAAGAGCAAAACCAACACTTATTTTGCCGGAAAGAAGCACAAGCAATCAGACACATGTCACCATCACAAGGATCTGAACCTAGATAACTGTGCTATGAGCAGGGGCGGAACTAGGTACAAGCAAAGGGGGCTAGGCACCCCCCCATAAAATCGGAAGTTGCTTATTGGGGTGGTTATTTTCAAATGATTTTTTTACAAATGCATACCGATTGGCACCCCCCATGCGGTTGTTCTTTTGTCTTTTGGTGGCTTGCCCCCCATCCAAATTCAAATCCTGGTTCCGCCCCTGACTATGAGCACCAATATGCTATATTATAGCTCATAAGACATTTACACTGCTAGAGCAGTTGGACTAACGCAGTCACGGAAATCAAACAAAAAAAACAATAGGAAACCTTACAAGTTACAAGCACAGACCAACAAACCGGGCTCCATACGTTGCAGCCACGGCGTCAAATTACATAGACAAAACAAACAATGAATACAAAATCAAACCCATGAGAGAGACCAAGGGGCAAATTAACCCACTCAAAGATAAAAACTCGTTACTAAAACTGAATTTGATAAAATCATTACAGGAGCAGTCATGGGGCACGTGCATAGACTGTGAGTGTACTTCATAAAGGGGCGTTTGAATCAAGCTCTGGCATGGTCAGTTCTGATTGGTCGATCGTAGATACCATGCATTCTTCCATTAGCCTCCTCATATTGTCCTGTGGAGAATACAGTATCATGTCATGAACATATGATATAAAATTCTCAGCAGAAATACGATAAGGAAATAAAATGAAAACTCTCACTGAGGCCTAAGCACCCCTGCAACAGAGAGCTCTCAGAGAGATAGAGGTGGGGCATAGAGAGAGAGAGAGGGATGCAAAAAACAAATAAACAAAAGGGATGGAGATAAAGACAGAGCATGTGCATCACAACTGCCTATTTTCTCACATGCATATACGCAAAGTACAGAGAGGAACAGGTGGAGCAAGTACTTGCAAATACAAAAAGGCTTTGAACCAAATAAAGGGTGACATTTGGTCAAAGAGGAACCAAATAAATTTGGCCTTGAGCCCTTCACTGTGCTTGTTTAAGATGGGGTGGTTCTTCATAAAGAAAGAAAAGAGAAGAATGAGCTGTACAAATGAAGATATTATGCATGAACCATGCATTCTCTGCTCTAGTTGGCATGCCCTTTTGTATATTGATGAATTGGACCTGGTTTTGACTTTTGATCTTGATCCAATTGTCCAATCACAGATCAAATCAAGATCAGATATACTTGTTGGCCAAGTCGTATTCATATAATTGCAAAGATATGATTAAATATACGAGATAAATAGATCAATATATTATCCTACATCAATGATGAATTCAACCATATGATAAAATTGCATACCTTCCTACTTAAGAGCATGATACAACTAAAATGATCATATTAATTTATTTAAGAAAATCTTTAAGAAATAAACTTGTCTCCCATATAATTGCATACCTTCCTACTTGAGAGCATGATACAAATTAAATAATTATCATATGATCATATAATTGCAGAGTTATGATTAAATATACGGGATAAATAGATCAATATATTATCCTACGTCAATGATGTATACAACCATATGATAATATTGCACACCTTCCTACTTGAGAGCATGACACAAATTAAATAAATATATTAATTTCATTAAGAAAATCTTTAAGAAATCAGCTTTTCTCCCAGAAAATCTGATCAGATCAGGATGCTTGACCAGCAAATTATCATGTAAAGTCAAGAGGATTTTTTGCAGAGGACACTTTGCATACGTATTGTACTTTTAAGGGTTAAAACTTAAATTATATGGACACCCGGTTAATGTGAGCAGCAAAACAATGACAGCGATCCAACAATAATTTGACCATTTCAAAGTTCCAAATTTAACTACTTTGAATCATTGATTAAACAATTTAAAATTACTTCTGTTTTAATAAATATCCTATCTAAATAATGAAGAATATATCTATAAATTTAATTTATAACTTTTACTACTTTTGCAGTTCACAAATGTATGGTACCAAAATTTGAGAAATTTTGGAGCATAAGAGAATATCAGAAAATGATGGATATAATTTGAAAATTGTCCTAAGCGAAGGGGAACAACATGCACCGAACATAGTGATTTTTATGACCAGGGATAGACTGGATCTTTGACACAAAAAAGGAGGGTAAAGCGTCAAGACATTATCCATTTTTGCAAAACAAAGTTTAATGGTATGTGCTGTCTTATCATGAATTCAAAAAAGGACTTTAATGGGGCATGTACTGTTTTATCATGAATTCAAATATAAACAAAATATATCTGACTATCTATAACACTGCAAGTATACTTTGCATCTCTCCTGCGAGAAATGGAAAAAGTATGAAAGAGTTGGATTGTACATGCTCGTTTGGTATGACCTGACTAGAACAGCAAAGAAATTTATTACTGAAATTCTTGATCATACAATCTGCTTTGATCATCTTGCTTATCAAAATTTTAAAATGGATAGATCCATAGCAATAAGCAATTCATGCTAGGTTGTAGAAAGCATACCTTTATTGGGGAAATGGAAGTAGTTGGACAAACAAGGTTACGCCCAATTAACAAGTTAGCAACTCTTACAAATATCTTAGAAAGATAGATCTGTATAACCAGATTGTTAAGATGATAGGAGTTTGAGAACCATGTAACTTAAATAAAGATCGTTATTAAGTAGTGGACCCCACCACTCAATAAAGAGTGACATAATGAATCTAGCTAGTGGAGTTAGTTAGTTTTATGTCTGAATACAATAAGATATATGGATCTAACCTAATAGCTACATATATGGAAAATGTCACACAATACTTTTAGAAATTTCTAGTTAGATCATTTCTCTCTTGCCTATATATCTTATCAACATAGTCGGTACCAAAAATTAAGGTCTCATGTAAATAATACTAGCCATAACATAATTTTATCATGTCTATACATTTTTATTGGCATTTGGCACCATTTCGATACATATAAGTTACTAACCACCAATCTGGTCATAAACCAGTCCAGCAGTATCACAACAGTCAAAGCGTGTACCAGTACCAGCCATCATGCCGACTAAATTCTTGTCTGGCATGGAATGCATCAAAGTAAATAATGTGGTTGCATGATGCAACTTTAGTATGAGAATGAGATAATCATTAAAAGACAGCAACTTCTGGAGCATTATATAAATTATAAAAGCGGTGTATCAAAATATAGCAAGTACTTAGCAATACCAAATACAGTAGTGTAATCAGCAAATATCCTCTAATAACGGTTAACTATAATCAAACCACTTAACCAAATAAGATTAATAACCAACAACCAGTATATACTTAAAAAACTAAATACTGACCCAGGGCAATTCCATTAAACGTGCATATAATATATTCATGAACACAAACCAAGTATAGGAACTGTGCTGAAATTTGATGTCTCCGATGAATTCTTGGTTCAAATAGCTCATTATTACTTGTATAGCAACATACCCAGAAGCAGTAAAATGGAGAGTTTAGGATAATTTGACATCGATTTTATTCTTTCTATTCTGCCAGTGGTATGTGTATAAAAATTGGGCTGAAACCCGGCTATACTGTTTTCCTTTTTTGTTTGTTCTTTGGATTCCAAAAGCTACTGAAGTAAGAAAATAAAACACAAGTATGTTCTGAAACTAGATTTGAGCGGGTACCAAAACAGTACATGATTTGAAACTGTCATACTCCATATTCAAAAAAGGAAAATTCGACTTTGAAATCTATTTCATCACTCGGATCACTCAGGTTTTAGAAAAATAATATTTTATTCATTATATGTCCTTATTTTTAGAAAAAGAATATTTTATTCATTATATGTCCTTATTTTTAGAAAAATAATATTTTATTCACTCTATGTCCTTATTTTTAGAAAAAGAATATTTTATTCACTCTATGTCCTTATTTTTAGAAAAAGAATATTTTATTCATTATATGTCCTTATTTTTAGAAAAAGAATATTTTATAAGCAAGCATGTCTACTTCAATGCAATAAAGTAAATATGCCTCTTTTAGTACAAAGGGAGAAGTCAAGCAACAGGAGTTGGAGAGTCTTCTCATAAAGAATTAGCCAATTAGGCACCCAAAGATAGTCTTCGTTTCGTATGGGATTCATAAGAGCATGATTTGAAATTTAAAATGCGGTCCATAGCAACAAAACCACTTCAAGTATCATGATTTGCAAAAGACCACCTATAAGTTTCTTCTTAGCCAGAAACAAGGTGAAGTTCTTAATATTAATAGTGCAAAAACTAATTAAATTGAATTTAGCTAGTCTTTAAGTTTATTGTCTGCACATATACACATTTGGAACAAAAAGAAATGTGATTATTTAGCTAAAAAGACAAAGAAGGTCACTCCCTTGCAAAAAGGTAATACCCTAGGGAATGTTTTACAGTATAATAAGTACTAATGGCAGCTGTTACATTATCTCAATAGTATGATGCTTCTGATATTATTAATACTTCAACAGATAAGTTCCCAATATATGGCCAGGGATTATTTAAAATTGAATTAGCATTTCTAATCATCTACCTTTTCCCCAATACTAATAAGGCCAGTCTACTGGATAAACTTGCCCAAATTATTTTCCTACATTGTGCACAGATTTCCTAAAGTTTTATCGTTTCATCGGAACAATTCCAAAACAAAAGGCGCAGCTTTGGAGGAAACGGAGAGAAAACAACAAATGCAAAACAATAACCTTATCTATTTCAGCAACAAAAAATCCAGCAAAGTCGCCTCATTACATACGATTTGAAGATTTAAGCTCAAACCGTCTCAACTCAAAGTAATTAGCCTAGAAAGTTTCCAGAAAAGTACAATGGAATTCAAATTTGAAGACATCAAACTATACTCGCTTAGACCGAAATAGGGGCAATGAAAAGACAAATTCGGAGCCAATTTAAAGTACTCACTTGTTTGATGTTGCTACTGATAAACTGCTGCCAGCTTAGCCCCAGTTGAGACGATCTGAACGAATTTGAAGGAGTTCAATACCGCTTGCTAATTTTAGATGCATTTTCTTAATTTGGGATGCAAAATTGAGGGAAGGAACTCGGATTTTCATTTATATATTTATGCGTTCAATGTAGGGTTTATTGTAGTTTGTTTGTAGATCAAAACTAAGTAATGGGGTTCTTCAGTTCTTGTCGTTCGTGGAGATTCTCTCCCGTGTGTCTAATTATTGCTTTAAGATTCGTGCATTATAGATTTTTTTTTTAGGGTCAGTGACGTGCACCGGTGCACTATAGATTTGAACGGTCTGGATTTTGTAAAACTGTAGACATTTTGTAAGGAATTAGAATTATATGATTTAAAATAATTACTTGACTTTCAAATTATATGACTTAATTATTTAACTACAGAAGTTAAATTCCGTTCATATATCAAATCATTAATCACTTAAAATAAAATGCAATATGTATTGCTTGGTCAAATTAATATATATTCATTGATGATGGTCGAAATAACTCTATTTTTTGTGCTCTATTTTTAAAAATTTTAATAATTCAAAATTTAAAACTTAAAAGTTAAAATAAAACTATTAGATATGATATACATCATTTTATTTATGCACGTATAAATAATTATGACATTTCAATTTTATTTTGATTGTCATCAAGAGCTTGTAAAAAACGTACTAATATGGATGATTTCTAGATGTTGATTTTTGAACTTATTAATTTACATAAGAACAAAATTGAAATGTGATAATTTTTTATGAGCACATAAATAAAATAACATAGATCACATCTAACGGTTTTATTTTGACTTTTAAGTTTTAAATTTTAAGTTATTAAAGTTTAAAAAAATAGAAGCATAATGGAGCCACAAAATATGGAGACATTTGAACCCTCCTCATATTCATTAACTACATTTTCAATCCTGATTGCAGTGGTTGAGCCACATGAGGTCAAAATAGACAAATTTTGTTTCAAAAAAATTACAAAAATGTTTTATTATGTAAATTTTGTTTCATTTCATTTTATTTTTTGGCTCCGCACTATTGATTGAATTGGACTTCATACTGCAATGTCGTCTCTTGCAAGGAACACGTCACCATAAATCCATACCATATATTTCGGAATGAAATCTGCTGTGATCCAAACTCCCTACTATTCTCTCTAGCTCCCCTCTTTCTCTCTCTCTTCTCTTCTCTTCTCTTCTCTTTCTCTCTCCTCCTTTTTGAAGAGAGAAATACAGAGAAAAAGGATAGCATGATCATGGTATTCTGCAGAGATTAACAACAGATTTTGATTCATGTATTTCCGAGATAGGATAGTCTAAGTATTTATTTCTATCAAACTTTTTTTGAGAAAGTTGAAAAACAAATTTTTAAAATAGAGTTTTGTGTACAATAATCTAAATATTTTTCGAGTAAATATTATAAAAAAGTTTCTTACATTTAAATATTTATAGAAGCAGGGGTACACTTAAAAGGAGGCTCGGAATGACTAAGAGCATCTACATCCCTGAAACTCTTTGAGTTTCTAATCTGATGTGGCAGTTTCTAAACCAGTTTCAGGGATGCAGATGAGTTTCTTATTTAGCAACTTTGCTCCAAAGTTTCTTAATAAGAAACCGTTTATAAACTCTGACGTGGCCAAATAATTCGCTGAAATTCTTTTCTCTTGTAATTTATTTGCTGATGTGGCAATTAAGAAACTCTAATTTTGAGTTTCAGGGATGTGAGGGTTTATAAACTTTCAGAGATAAAGTTTCTAAAAATTAGTTAACAGTTATTTAGAAACTCCAAGAGTTTCAGGGATGTAGATGCTCTAAAGTGGTCATTTTTATTAATACTCTTAAAAAAAAGATTTTTTTTAAAACTACCCCCGCACTATGTTTTTGTTAAAACTGTCCCGAACGCCAGGCCCACAGGCGGCCCAAGTCCGCTAAAGACCAGACCTTAATTAGTGTTATCTTTAGAATTGTGATATCTAACTGACAAATCAAATCAAAGTTATAAAGAGTTACGACATCTCACTCATAAATATATCAAATGTCTTATTTTTTGGCATACAAAAAAAATTTCTTCACAAAATTATTTAAATCAAAATATTAAGATCTCTAAAAAAATAAATAAATAAATAAAAAATAGAGGACCGCCCGGCCCCCAGGCGGTCTGGTCCCTAGCGGACTGCCCCTGGCCCGGACGATCTGCTAGAGGATCTGGGGCGCTCGTGGGCCTGACAGTTGGGGCAGTTTAAAAAAAAAGATTGCGGGGGCAGTTTTAAAAAAATCTTTTTTTAGGGTATTAATAAAAATGGCCGTGACTAAAGCCTTCCTATGGTATAAAAATGTTATAAATTTTATATTAATTTTTCCTATATTTAATAAAATTCTATAATTTGTCTCCCTATTAATGCAACATTTATTTAATTAAAGTAATAAATATGTCTCGTTTCAAAATATATCTTATTGAATATTATTTATGATTAAATTCAACTTTTGCCATAGTAGATTTTTTTTTTTAATTTCGCCACCTGTATGTAAGAATTTCTAGTTGAAGTTTTGACCTGTAATGTTTCATATAAAAGATATAGTTTTTAGTTATTAGATTAAAAGTTTATTAATAATATGAGAGCAAATTAATGATTAGATCCGCACAAGAGTTTTCTTCTGTGGGCCGAAAATTTTAAAATATCCTCAACAACAACAAAATAAACCAAAAGACTATTTGACAATTTCATATTTATTCGGATTGCAACGACAAATAGCGCCCTCCAAGACTAGAGCTGCTATTTGTTGTTGCGGTCCAGCAAAAATCAAAATTTCCAGTTGTTTTGCTGAGTTTTTATCAAGGTTCTAAATAACGATTATTATGTCATAGTGGAAAAGCTAAAAAAACTATTGCGAATATATATATATATATATATATATATATATATATATATATATATATATATACGTGAATCTTGATAAATTATTGTTGGTTATGTTATTATGTGAAAATAAATTCAAATATATGAATATGAATATATATATAGAGTTAGGCTGGGGTGCTATGGATAGCATAGAGGCCTCTATGCTACGGCTCAATATTCGAGTTTTCAAAATCCAAACGGTCGATCCGAACCGTTCATCTTATTCTCCATATTAATATTTGCTTGGAGACCAAATTTTACATTTTTCTGAATTTTTTTACTATTTATTAAGTATTTTACAAAATTGTTGATCCAACGGTGGCTGCACAAAACAGTAAAACCGTTGGATTACCGATTTTCAAAGTGGCTTAATAAATAGTAAAAAAATTCAGAAAATTATAAAATTTGGTCTCCAAGCAGATATTAATATGGAGAATAAGATGAACGGTTCGGATCGACCGTTTGGATTTTTAAAACTTGAATATTGAGCCGTAGCACGGGAGGCCACTATGCTATCCATAGCACCCCAGCCTAACTCTATATATATATATATATATATATATATATATATATATATATATATGTGTGTGTGTGTGTGTGAATTTTTATTTTAAAATCCGCATATGCGGTATGCAGTGGCCTTCCACATGCATGAACAAAATCGCATTTTAAAACGCTGCTTATGACATTGAGATCAAGCCATACTACAGTACTAGTATAATGCGTATTTGTCTGTACTTTGAATTAATATCTTTATTTTTAAAGTTTAAATAATCGATTGGAACATTTTAACATAATAACCATATAAAATTTACTTTTAGACTAAATTTTACAATTTTAGAATTCTTTTTAGATTTTTTTTTTTAGAAAATCAGGACTTTTGAATGGTTTAATCTCTTTAGATACAATGATTTTCTATCTATTTATACAAATGTAAAAAATTCTAAAAAATATAAAATTTAATTTATAAGTACAAATAGTAAACAAATTAGAAAAATGTAAAATTTAATTTTTATAGGAAGATCATGTTGTATGATTCGGATTCACCTTTTAAACTTTGAAAATAGAAAACTACATCACAACAACTACAGAAAACATCTAAAATCACTCTACTTTCTTCAGTCAGGCATAAAGGTAGGGTAAGTGTGATAGGCCCATGTAAACAAGGGCCTAAGGAAAACGGATTTGGGTCATGAATAACCCGGCCTAGGACTCCCTTAGGAGGCCAGGTCGGGACCAAGAATAAGACCCCTATCTCCACGGAATCAACATGGCCCAAGGCGGAAAGGCCCAAGCCTAACGCCCGACAAAAGGCCTATCCCGGCATGGCCAGCCCATGACGTCCGCAGGGGCGCCATGTAGGGCAGTTACGCGACCCTAAACCGTCCTCGTACGGCCCTTGACAATTCTGACAACACAGAATGGCTGTCGGAGAATCACCTATATAAGCCCCAAATTCCGAGGCATTCGGGGTTGGACGAAAAAATAATAGAAGGTACCAAGAAGTTAAAGTACAAGTACCTTGACAATTACCCTAAGCCACTCTGCCGAGACTCGGCCCGGTTTCCCCAAGCCGGGACGAGTCGGGTTCCCAAAACAACCAAACCTTACGGTCTCGTCCTCTGATACTTGAGCCGTATCAAAGTGAAACCCTTGTGCTTCCATTTCTCAATTTTTCCTTTCTTTGCAAATTGATCAGCCAAAACATTTTGGTTTCTACTTATTAGCCTGCAGCTCATCTCAGGTAACATCTTCATCTTTTCCCAAGCCTGGTACCACTCCATGAAGGCACTCCAATCAGATTCCATCGGTGGCATGGCTTCTACTTATTAGCCTCAGATCATTTCAAAATCATTAAAATCGATTATTCGTCTTCAGCACAGTACATATCAGCTGGTGACGTAATTAATGCGTATGCAGCGGTTTAGCACAAATGCACAATACATATCAGTTGGTAGCATAATGTATACATATTTAATTATCACTACAATTCATTTATGTACTTAAAATTGTATTGATTTCATGCACAAAATTTTTGTTCACGTCAGAAACCCAATGCACCTGTATATAATGAATAAAAAATGAGTGAGTCTACGGCACTATGCATATCACTGGATGTTACCGTGCTACGGCTCTATATTCGAGTTTTCAAATTCTAACGGTCGATCCGAACCGTTCATCTTGTTTTCCATATTAATATGTGTTTGGAGACCAAATTTTACATTTTTTGAAAATTTTTTTACTATTTTTTTAGATATTTAGAAAATCACTTGATCTGAAAATTCTGGACCATCCAAAAACAGTGATTTTCAATAAATTTCAAAAAATAGTAAAAAATTTCAAAAAATGTAAAATTTTGTCTCCAAACACATATTAATATGGAGAACAAGATGAACGGTTCGGATCAACCGTTAGGATTTGAAAACTCGAATATAGAGTCATAGCACGGTGCCAAATTGTAATATGCATAGTACCATAGACTCACTCATAAAAAATACACCTGTATATGTGCAAAACAATTTCAGTGTATATCAAAAACAGAAGATGAACAAAAATTTTCAACAATTTCGTACATGTACAGAGCCCCTTCAGGATCAAGATTTTACATTTTAGATTTCATAATTTCTTTCTTGTCTAATGTGAAATCCCAGAGATCACCATATTTTTCATTGAAATCCCAGATATCCATGGTGTTGTATTCAGCGATCATTTTGTCACGTGCTCCTCTTTCCATGTTGTAAATGTGGGGCTCAAAATTGTGGGGCTTATCTGGCTTTTCCATCTCTATTGCACAAAATACCACTACAAAGATAGCTGCTCCTATGAACATGTACTCTTTCTGCACAACATAATAATATATTTGAGTTAATTAATCGTGCATTATATTTGATTAACTCGGATTAAAATTATCATAGGATCCTCATACGTACCGGCCAGTCAAAAACAAAACAAGCGATAACCGCAGGAAGAAACAACCAAGATATCAGGCCTGAAAAAGAGATAAATATATATATTTTCAGACATAAAGAATATATATATATATATGAGGAGGGTTCAAATGCACCCAAATTCACTCTATCTTTCAAATCTTTTTTCTCCGTTTTCAAAGTCCGAATAGTCAATCCGAACCGTTAGATGCGATCTATATATTAAGATGTGCTTGGAGACTAAATTTTACATTTTTTGAAATTTGTTTACTATTTATTAAACCACTTTGAAAATCGCTGATCCAATGGTCCAGAAAATGTAAAATCAGCGATTTTCAAAGTGGCTTAATAAATAGTAAAAAAATTTCAAAAAATGTAAAATTTGGTCTCAAAGCACATCTTAATATATAGATCGCATCTAACGGTTCGGATTGACTTTTCGGACTTTAAAAACGGAGAAAAATGATTTGAAAAATAAGGTGCATTTGGGTGCATTTGAACCCTCCTCTATATATATATATATATATATAAAACAGAGCTTTTTGAAAATTTGAGAAATGATGACAATAAACTGCGAAGACTTGCAAAATTGTGAACCTTGTCATGGAGGAGGATAATTCCCAGATTCCATTTGATTCCAGAGAATCTTTTTCCTTTGGAAAAAATAAATTTGCCCTCCAATTGACAAGAATATTCAATTACAAAGAACAAAACCTTAGAAAAACTTGGTTTAATTTCGTGATTAATCCGTCGATGGAATTATCAACACAAGTACAACTATTTTTACCCTTTTACCAGTGACAGTGTTGACAGGCAAATATTTTACAAATGAACTACAAAATATTTACCATGGAACCAAGAATCAACCTAAGTCAAAAGCAGAATTTAAGTGTCTATAAATTTCCTGGACAGATCAAAGGTAGGGGAGCTATGAATTCAGATCCAGTGAAGTAACCCAATCTTTGGGTTTTAAATTGGGACTGTCCGATTCGAATCCGCAATAATCTATTTGAAGTGGATCGCACAAATCTAAATTCAAATCGCGAAGCAATCTCGAGCGACGGTTTCAAATCGGACAGTGCCAATCTAAAACCCAAAGATTGGGTAACTTTAAGGGATTCGGACCCGGGGAGCTAGTGGGTGATACCTTGGAATCCAGTGGGAGGATCTGCTCCATTGTACTGTTCAGCCACCGCTTCCCAAAAGCCTTTCTTTTCTGACAACAGTGCATAAAGCATATTACAATTAATCCATATTAAAATTTGTGAATATGTTTATCTTTAATATCTCTTGTTAGATAGGATCAGGGTTCATGGCATTAGACATTGAAAAGATATCTTCTTGTTTTAGTGATATATGTTTGCTTCTATTTATATGAAACTTATGGCCGGATTAGAGGTTGGTTGAGACTCTAGTGTATATATTTTTTAGTAAATTAAACAACAAGTGGCCAATTACGATTAAAAATGACCATTATTTAATCTAAAGGTATACAATTAAAAGATTTCAAATTACATAATAGAGAATTAACTACCTTCATCGCCTTCATTGTATGTATGGGCACCATCGTAAATGCCATATACAAAATCCTCCTAGAAGTATAATTGAGACCAAATAAAATAAATAACACACAGCGTCACACTCTAAGGATTGAAAAAAATAAAGTGAGGAAAGAAATTAAACAGTTATAAACTCACAGGTTCGACGCCGTTTGTTCTCCAACGGTCAATTGGATCCTCTTGAAGGTCTGGCTCTATCTCAGTCAGCTTCGCCTTCAACCGAGTAGGTTTCCAGCTGAGCTGCGTCGTCAGACCCGAACTCAGAGCTACAGTTGGGGTTTCGTGCGAAGAAACCCCAATTGTTTTTCTTACATGGCCATTTGAGATGAATTTTGATCTGACTGGAGGGAAACTAGCGATGGCGCGGGTAGGCGATGCCACTGTCGCCATTTCTTCTCTCTATTATTATTTTCCTTTTTGAATTATTTTGTTTCATCCAAGCGAAGTAGATAACTGGAAAATGGAAGATCCTAAGATGTATGGTTGTGTGAGATTCGTACAATAAGAACCGTTGGATTTGATCCCACGTTGATGGTTTACAATTGGAGTGGAAGGCGGCAGTGCGCCCGTTGAGGGCTTGAGGCCTTATCTGTCCGTACTCCGTAGTGTATCTGTCACGTGATAATATGTGGAAATTGTTTTATTTGTCATTCAACGAGTTTCTTTCTAGTTGCATTTAGAAGAGAAGATCACATTTAAAAATTAAGATCTAAGGTTATTGAGCTTGAGTTTAAAGCAAGCTTCTAAATAGCGTTTATAGCGGTGTAGCGGGGAGACAAAAAAAAAAGCTTTAGCGAAAAGCGGAGCTATAGCGAAAGCTATTATAAATAGCGTTTTTTTATTTCAAAAATTATATTTTATATTTCTACTAATAGTAAAAAGAGTGATGCTTCTATGGATATAAGAGCCTATCTGTAAAATGAATATATTTTTATTTTCAAAGTTCAAACAGCCGATCCGAACCGTTCATCTTGTTCTCCATATTAATATATCTTTGGAGACCAAATTTTACATTTTTCTGAATTTATTTACTATTTATTAAGATGGGTATAAAAAATATCAAATTCAGACAATTGAATTTTGTACCCATCTTAATAAATAGTAAACAAAATCAGAAAAATATAAAATTTGGTCTCCAAGCACATATTAATATGGAGAACAAGATGAACGGTTCGGATCGACTGTTTGAACTTTAAAAATAAAAATATGTTCATTTTACAAATAGGTCCTTATGTCCATAGAAGGCTTTGCCTAGTAAAAATGTCTCATCAAGAAAAAAAATATCAAATTAATTAAGAAGTTCTAATATTATTCATATTAAACCAATACAAAGTTCAAATTGTCATTCAAAATATCCCTAATTCAAAAACTATCGATATATTTTATATTCAAAATATACCACTACCATATATTAATGCATGATACAAAATTTAATTGATATAGCGGTATAGCCCGCACATGTTCCATTGTATTGATATAACTTAATAAAGTAAAAAAAAAAACCAATCTAGATATTAAGGCCCATTAAAATTGCAAAATCATGTTTTCAGAAAAAAAAAAAATTGCAAAATCATAACCCATGTAGCATAGCGGACCGCTATTGCCGCTACGCGCTACACGCTATAGCGGACCGCTATTACCGCTATAGCGGTCGTAGCTTGATTAGCGCAGTTTTAGCCCGTAGCTTAGCTTTCTGGGTCCAAAACCGCTATAGCTAGCTATTTAGAAGCTTGGTTTAAAGTATAGTTCTAGAGTCAGTATCAAATGAGTCACACAACAGTTAGTTACATATACTCAGAATCGTTAAAATTAAAAATTAATTACCTACAGGATTAAAATGAGAGTTTAAAGGGAATAAAGGTCTTAAACAAAGTTCTAGAATTTAAACTAAAAAACTGTGAGTCCAAAATAGAAGAATTTAAAGTTCTAACTAAAAATGAAAATTGCATATCACATGCACATAGCCACATAGGAGAAATTTAAGAGTTGAAAGAAAAAAAAAAAATCGAACTTTGGAGACCGAAAAAAAAGGTTTTAGAATCCCCCAATGAATCTCAGAATATTATTGGGGTAGATCTCTGTGAGGAACCAATTATGTATCAGATACAACAAGGATAAATTCTTATTTGAATCCAGTTTCTAATTCAGCCCAACAATATTAGAGGAGCATACTCAAACTTTTAAATTAAACTGTGTAGACTAGGTTGTAATCACAAAAATACATATTTTGAGTCTCAGAAAAACACACAATATAATCACATAAATAAGAAAAAAAAAATTCAAAACTAATGTATGGTATTAAAGGTCTTATGATAATAATATTTATAAAACTAAGCCTTATGAAAGTAGAAATATTTATCAAACAGGTACCCAAACAAATGGGTTACCTAGAAATGTTTTCCAACATCTCAGAAATAAAATTGTTATATACAAAAACATTAACCAGGCAGTGTGGAAACCCAAAAATCAGATTCAAATAGCTTATCGGATTTAAACCTATTAGCTAATCGGGTACGATATAAAAAACAATCAATATAATAATTTAGCCACATAGATTTTGACAATGTAAATTCCAAAATTAATGTATTAAGTCGGGTAGCAATATTTCATACAATTTGCTCTTCTTAAATTGATTAGTTAGATAAGAAGTGAAGCTAACAATTCCGAAATTTTTCATATAATGAATCATGCCTTAACTTGATATATACTTGGGGAAATTAGATCCATGCCACCCAAAACTTAAAATTTAGAAATATGCCACCCCAAAGTTTTGATTTTGTTAAATGCCACTCCAAATCTCACTCATTAAGATCCATGCCACCAATACAATATGAATGTATAATTTTAATTTAACAATTTACATAATAATTGAAGTTACCAAAATAACCTTGATCCAAACCTCCTCTCCACTCCAACGATTACACTGTATTCTGGTAAATGAATACAGTGGGTTGCCTAAGCCAATTGCTAAAATGAACAAACGCACTTTACTTTCTCAAATACCAAATTGCAGAAAATCAATAAAGAGGGAAGCAAATTTCGCCATTTTTTAAGAAAGCTGTCAAATTAATACCCACCACATTAAGAAAAAAAAAAATTAAAAACACAGGAACAACCAAACAAATGTAAAAACCAGTAGTTGATTTTTAATCAACTCAACATATTTCATGCTACACACAATTTCCCGACTAACAATAAGATTTAGTACCTCCCACATAAATTAATGCTAGAAACCATAGACTTCTGGTAGTGAATTTAGAGTGGAAGTGAATTGTCACGTCCCTGGTGCGTACGGGTCAATTTAGACCCGTGTGGGCGTCGCGCAGAAGGAGACGAAGGATCGGTCCAGACGGTCAGCGCAGAAAGAGCTTCGGTCAGGCATTTTATTAAGGTTCTTACACTGACAAGTGGGGTCCGGGAAGTAAAAGGAAACTGGAGCCGTTGAAGCCGTTGAAGCGTTCTGGGGTCCAGTTTTATAGATTTCGCCTATATACATAGAATTAGTCTATGGTTTCTGATTATGAAATCATTTGCCAACTGTTTGGAATTTTATTAATGTTGGCTGTCACATGAATAAGAAATTTTCTGGATTACCTTGTTATCTTGTCATGGCAGCGCCACTCATAATCTGCCACTGCACCAAAAAAACCATAGCTGGACCTAGGCACCTCATACTCGGCAAGGAGGCAGACGACAACAACTTCTTTCTGACTTGGAAGAGAGGAGACGAAGAGAGGATGCACAAATGGAAAGAATGACGGGTGAGGGTAATGTTTAGCCATTTCTTTTGTTCGGATCCGACCCATTAAGGGTGTAGAAATGAAAGGGTGAGGGTATTTGTGGAATATACAAAAATATCACTCAAAATACAGCAAATTATGTTTATTTTTAATTAGAAATGTATAATAATTTGGTAATGGTGGCATGGATCTTAATAAGTGAGATTTGAAGTGGTATTTAACAAAATCAAAACTTTGGGGTAGCATATTTCTAAATTTGAAGTTTTGGGGTGGCATGAATCTAATTTCCCCTGTATACTTTGATCAATGTCACTTTGACCCAAAAGATTTGTATAGTTTCTACATATTTTTTTATTCAATACTGTATAGCTTTAAAATAAAGGCCCGGCCCATAACTTATTAGAAAAATGAAAGGTGCTTTCTAGCTGTCGTTTTTTTTTTTTTTTTTTAAACTTGATAGTAGCTACCAAGATTCGTGAGGGATAATCGAACTCTCGATTTTTGAGTATAACAACTCTAGAATATTTTTCTAGCCAATTGTGCTACCTCGTCTTTCGTCTTCTTTTCTCTTTCATTTCTTCAATGTTCGCTGTAATGGCTCAAAGCGGGGCAAGATTATTTTCAGGGGAGGGAAAACTAAAATCAGATCTACGTTGACTTGTCCCAAGAGTCAACATCCATACCCAGATGTTAATAGAAAGGTAGTCGTGCAAACTAAAATCCACATAGTTTTATTTCAGTTTGTTCGATTCAAACCGAAATATATTAATTTTATTATTTAAAGCAATTGATTTATAATAAACCAAAGTATATTAAGAAATACACTGGAGTATTAAGAAATAAATCGAGATATTAAGAAATAAACTGAAGTATTTAAAACAATTGATTAAGAAATAAACTGGAGTAGTTCGGACCAAATTCATAATATATAAAAGTTCGGCCGGTTTGGTTATTTCAGTTTTGAAAATTTTTAAACCGAACCGAACCAAAGTTATAATTCGGTTTTAAAAAACAAACCGAACCGAACTATTAAACCAAAAAACTGAATTGTTTAATCCAAACTAATTCAGTTTGGTTCAAAACTGACTAAATCAGACACACTGAACACCCCTAAAAGTAGCATTATACAGGGGTAGGCAAGAATTATTTTTCTTGGACCCGGTTATATTTCGAACTTGCATACTCCTGAAAAAGGGACTTGCCTATCCCTGACGATTGCTTGAGTCAAAACATAATCGATCAGAGACGAGCCAATTTTTTTCGAGCTTTCCCTGTTGAACAAATTTTCTACAGAAAATTGCTAAAATTGAAGCTGAATCGAAATAATCAACCAAATTTTCACTTAGTCTCTTGTTTCTCGAGTAAACTTACATTATTTTGATAGTTTAATCGAACCAATTTTGCATTTTGCATAGTTAATCGAAGAGATTTGGGACAGAAAATAGATGCCACAAACGGCTCAGAAAGAAAAAAAAGGAGAAGAAGCTTAAAACATTATAAAATTTTGAATAGACGTGATATAGGAGTGGTTTATTATTTTGCTTTGAGAATATTACTTGATTTTTGTTTGGCTAAGAACATTTTTCAGACGAATTTTTAATTAGCAAGAGTATATCAATCAATTTTATAATTATAAGAATAAAATTGATTGATATCTCCGAAATATTTTATATTATTTTCTTATCATCATTTACATCTATGTCAATAATTGTAAGATTTAATTTAATATTTTATATTATGTTCTTATCACCATTTACATCTATTTCAATAATTCTAAGGTTTAATATATGTACTATACTTTGTTTTTTTATTACATTATAAATAAAATAATTTATTTTCACATTAATATTGTTTTAATATAATTTTTTATCAATTTTTTTCTTACTTTATATACAAAATAAGATTTATAAAAAAATCCAAGTTTCCGATCCGATTTATCCAATTCCGACCGACTTATCCAATCCGATTCTACGATCAAATGACCGATTCTAGTATTTAGAACTATGATTTATATTATATGGACTTCTTGTTTCTTTACTGACGTTGTTATTTTATGTTATGTTGAATTTTTTTGTAACTATATATATGTTTTTTTATATATGTTTGTTTATTTCTAACAAAAAATTTCTGGCTCCAACATGCATAGAGCTACAAAAATTTCAGCAAAGGATAGGGATAGAAAACATGCGGGGTAGGACTTGGAATAATTGAAATTTAATTATCTGAATGCAGATCTGAAGTGTACGACGGATCAATAGCTTTAGATCGGAATCGGATAGATCAAAGCGAAATCTGTTCTTGGTTAGATCAGAAATTAAAGTGTTTGATTTGGATCAAGGGATGATTATTACTCTGGTCTTAAAAGACACTCCCACAATTCCACAAACACATTTTTGTATTGATATTTGATAGGTTGCAAATCCCAATCCCGTGCCATGTTTGGGGAATCCCGAGGAAAGTGATGCTGTTTTTGTTTTCTAATGGGTACAACCGTAGGAGGAATGAATTCGTATCCTCTGCATTAACTCAAAAAGGCATCTTTTGAGTTAATGAATTTCAACCGTTCAATATATTTTAAGATGCGTGCAGATTATATTCACACTAATATTAAAAGACTTCCTATATTATAGACAAAATCTAAATTAGCTCCGTTTAAAATTAAATAGTGAGATTCATTAACTTAAAAGATTTCCTTTCGAGTTAATGCAGAGAATACGTGTCAAGAGAAATGGGCCATAAGGCCATAAGGGTCTTTGTATAGTTAGAATTGTAAACATAATATTTTCTTATAATACATTTGTTAATTTGGCACTTGCCAACTAACCATAAAAAAATGTGCTCTATCATATTAATAATTTTTAAAATTAGTTCTGAACCAACATCATGTCATTTTCATTCTTGCAATTAATTTTTATTTTTCTTAATTAATTTGATTTTGCAATTTTAAATTTATAATTCTTATGATGTCAAATTACAATTAATTGCAAGTTAATGTGGCATATTTATACATATTGTGAACATTTTTATACGAATTCGTAACCACTTAATTTCTTTTTAATTGAATTAAAATTTTAATAACCATTTGTAATTGCTATGAGAATTGAGATGCTAAAAACATTACCAAGTTAGCAGTGGGCACCATTCACAGCTCCCGAAATTTTTATTAATAGAAAATTAATTAAGTAAATATCTATAATGAAAAACGAATCTGATTTTTTTTTCGAAATATAGAGAAAACATGATAGTTTATAATGTCCTCTGAATGTTATAGACTATCACGATCAGAATTAGTAATACTAATCACCGCACTTATTAATTAATAAAAAAAAAATTCCTGGTCGCGATTCAGGCATGCATCATGGCATATTAAAATGGACAAACTCAGATCTCATTCTACACGATCAGATATTGCACTGGATTTGAATTCTGGTCGTGACTATCAATCATAGTCAGGAATTTTTTTTTTTAATAAGTGTGATAATTAGTATTGCTAATTTGATCGTGATAATGCCATCATATTTTTCCTATATCTCCAAAAAACTCAGATTCGTTTTTCATTTTGAATATTTATTTAATTAATTTTCTATTAATAAAAATTTCGATCCACAGCTCGGCCACGTGTCAAATATTATGTTGATCGGATGTGGTCAGTCCCAACGCCATGGCCTGTGTCCTTTCGTCTCATTCATTTGTTTCCCATTTCTCCTCTCTCCGCCATCGTCGCGCACTCCCTCGCTCTTTTTCTTTTTCTTTTGTCCGCCTTTTCACTGGACCCATGTAAGTCTTCTTTATCTTTTTTCTCACTCGCGCACCTACTCCTCTTATTTAGTGAACAGGTTGTGTATATTACCTTTTTCCATGATAAATAATCCACTTGGAGCCCTCTTATTCTAGAAAAAAAAATCTAGAATTTTGATTGGTCCGCTTTCGTCAATAGTATAGCCATAAATAGACTGCAGCCCTTAGTTGATTCAATAGTCTCTGTGCTTGAGACGAACAGCAAAACCTGGAATAAAATTAAGTGTGCATTTTCTCTTTTATAATTGTCAGCCGTGGTAGCCTGATTTCATATTCTACATCGACCATGGAAGCATCTGACGCCTTGTCTGAGAAGGATATGCCTCTTGGATTGGATGCTGATACAGTTGAAGAGTACTCATCTCAATCTAAATTGCTTCTAGAGTTCACTAAAATGCCTACTGTCAACAAAGCCTGGGTTTTCAAATCTGACAACGGTACTGAATTATTAACCATGAGAATTCTTCTGGTGAATGTTTTAGTACTGCCCTTTTAATTTGGAGGATAATATTAACCCTTAAAACTTCATTGGAAATCTTTTTGTACCACCCTTTTTTGTTTTGGAATAAGGGAACTTTAAGAGCACTTTTGGAAATGTTACTAATATAGGACATTTGCACTATTCATGATTTTAGCATGTTAGTAATTGGGCCTGAAACCAGAATTAGATTTGATGAGCAGGTGAGACAAATTGGTGTTGTGCAGTAGTCAATCACCTTAGCTATGTTTTCAAACAATAACAAAAGAAACTGGAATAACACTATTAGTTGTGTCCTAATTGAACTTTCTAGCTTAAAAAATCACACACGAAGAAAATCACCTACTGCCTAAGCAACAGAAATATGACAGTGACCAAAATCAGTTTGTAGCCATACATCCAGACTAACTGGTACAAAATCAAAATTATTTTCCTAATCTTCAATTCAATTTAGAAATCAATAATGCTAAAATTTACACTAATTTCAGGAAATGCCTCTAAGGCAATGTTTCTGGTTAACCAGACAAATCTGTTGTCAAACAAACGTCGCAAATCCATCCTTTCTACACATATATTAAATTCCAAGGACCAAACTGTCAAGTTCCAGTGGTCTCCGTTTCCAATTGAAATCACAGGGGTCTCAACTGTTGTACCATCTCCCTCTGGCCTGAAGCTACTGGTGGTGCGAAATGGAGAGAGTGAGTCCCCGACAAAAATTGAGATTTGGAATCAGTGTCAAGTGGAGAGGGAGTTCAATGTCCCACAATCCATTCATGGATCAATTTACATAGATGCATGGTAAGTTATTTTTCTACATGTTGGTCAGGCTGCTACTAACACTTTTGTGTTTGTACTTACTTTTACTGAAGTCACTTTCTCATTTTTCTTTCTCTGTTCCTTATTTTGTTTGATTTACGTAGCTCTACTGTTTATATATATTTTTTCCCTTGACTATATTATTTTTTTAACTTTTTTTTTTTTAATTTGCATGATGGAATGACAATTGTGGGTTACTGGGACACTGTATACCTGACATAATAATAGTTTTGAAAAAGACATAATTACAAATTGAGATTTTGCGAGTATGATTAAAGTAAATCAAATTTGCCTCTAAAGTTAATTGGCCTCTGCTAGTTTAACCTGGAATATATTCATCTTTATATAGGTTTGAAGGAATTTCTTGGAACAAAGAAGAGAACTTGATAGCATATGTAGCTGAAGAGCCACCTCTGCCAAAACCATCATTTACTGACACTGGATTCAGTAAAAGGGGCTTGGGTGAAAAGGACAGTAACAGCTGGAAAGGTCAAGGGGATTGGGAGGAAGAATGGGGTGAGACATACTTCAAAAAGAGACGGCCTACTCTTTTTGTTCTTGATATTTCAAGGTATTTGCATTTCAACAAAACTAATTTATTGTTCTTCCTAGGGGTGTTCAAACAGTCGGTTAGGTTGAAACCGAAGTAAAATAGTCAAAACCAAACTTTTTTTTCGGTTTTAAAAAATAGAATGGAACCGAACCAAACAAATCGAAGTAAAGTATTGATGAAATGTATACATTTTCTAAAATAAACCAATTAGTACCATTATAGACGAAATGCATTCATTTTCATTGTTCAAGTCCATAGAAATATGTAGAAGTTCTAAAATATTCAAACCAAAATGAAAGAAAGGAAGCGATGATTGAACCAAACAAAAATATAAACCATACTTGAACCATTATAATTCGGTTGGTTTGGTTTAGTCGGTTTTGAAAAGTCTAAACCAAACCGATCTGTTTAAACCGAAATAATTCAAAAATTCAACCGAACCGATCCATTTGAACCAAAAATTTTCGGTTCGGTTGAGAACCAAACAAACCAAACCATTTGGACACCCCTAGTTGTTCCCTATATTATTTGCCCCTAATGTCTTTGACACCTTTTAATTTTGCAGTTAGTGCTATGGGTTCTTTGCCTGTAATTTTTAATATTTTAGTGATGATAATTTAAATCTGGAATATTGTTCAGTTCTAATATTGGGAGTATATTTTCAAGAATTTCTGAGCACTCTTTAAGGCCTTGTGATTACTAAAGCTATAATAGGCACAATGGTCACTTTTGACTTTCTTTCATTCATGAATGTAGTTTAAAAAAAATGGCGACAGATATGAAAACTAAGATCCATAAATCAATTTTTTAATGTACAACATATACGGTAAAGTGATTAAACTAATATGTTTGCCTGTATGAATGCTCAGTGGCGAGGTACGAGCTGTCGAGGGTATTTCTAGAACTCTAAGTGTTGGACAGGTGGTGTGGGCACCACATCCTCCAACTGGATCTCTGGAGTACTTGATTTTTGTTGGGTGGTCTTCAGAAAATGGGTTTCAGCAAACGCCTAGAAAACTTGGCATCAAGTACTGCTACAACCGGCCTTGTTCTCTATATGCAATTCCAAGCCCTTTCCAAAAGTGAGTCCTTGTATTAAATTTAGATGCTGAATTCTATTGTCAGGCCATAGCTATATTAGCGCAGCATGGCTGATTGTACTGATTTGAATTTGAAATTTGTATGGATCATATTCCCTAAATTTAACTAAAAGACATAAGTATTGAAGCTGAAGCTCTGGGAAAAAGAAGAAAATAACAAGTTCATGTTGTTTTAAAATTGAACTGACAATTCACGGTGAGCCGTAACTAAACTAAATACCTCAAACAAACAGCCCATACCAAACGATAACAAGGAAAGGAATAACATTTGGTAGTGCATTATTAAGATCAATTGGAAATATTGGTTTCCGGTATATTTTCTACTTTCATTCCTGATAATTCCTTTTTATTTTCAGTGAGAGTAAAAATGGAGACTTTTCAACTGCGAAAGAATTGACTAAGCATGGCTTAAGCAGTGCTTTCTTCCCATTATTCAGGTAGCATGCTACTAATGACAACTTTTAACAGTGTTTACTTCTGTATTTTTAATTAAACTTTGGTAAATAATATGACTTTTGTTGTCTTTACAGTCCCGATGGAAAGTATCTTGTATTTCTATCTGCAAAAAGTGCAGTTGATAGTGGAGCCCATGGTGCTACTTGTTCACTACATAAGATTGAATGGCCTTCTGACGGTGTACCAAAACCTGAGTTGACCATACAAGATGTGGTAATATTATTTTCTATGAGCATTCTATTTCTGAAACTTTTAAGGATCCTATCAAACTTGAAACTGGATGCATAGCCCTGTTGAAAGAGAAAACTCCAATATGCCCAATGGGCACAGAGTTATCCAAATTGTTCCTTTTTCTCTTCCTCATCTGTGTATAGATAAAACAGTGAGGAAAGAAAGGCCATTCGGGGCACATTGAAGTAGATATGTGAAGCAAGGTGCGGATAGGGCCTTTCTTTAGGTTTTTCAGTTATTACTTCATGTTTCCTATGTCTTATAGTTGTTGGAGTGGAGTTTTTTTTTTTTGGTTTAAAACCCGTAGGTATTTTCATTAATCAGGACAAACCAATTACATATAATTTCGTACCAGTACATACAACATTTGTACTTCAACTGAATTCCTTTACAAAAGTAGACAAGAAAAATCAGAAAATAGAAGCAGAATCAGGAGTTTATGGCTTTCTGCGCTCAGATCGGTAGATATATATTGAGCCTGCAGGATTTTCTGTGCTCGTGCTCAGATTGGTAGATTGTGAGCATGTATAATATCTTGTCGTTAGCACAAGACAATGTTGTTGAAATAAAGGTGAGACAGGTGAATCCAGAGGAAGGCTCCGATGAGGTTTGTGTCTGATTTATTCAAATGGGAATATAGCGAGGACAAAAAAAGGTCGAAGCAGAGGAGAACGGACATGACGAAGAAAAGAAGAAGGAAGAGAGAAGAATAGGAGGAAGAAGATCACATTACCGCCAACAACATCACTGCCATCAACCATAAACACATACCTTATTTATGTATATAGATAGTAGATACTACAGGCAAGATGGGGTGAATTTACAGCACCTCCATCCAAACCCGGTGAGTCGAGACGAGAGAGTAGTGAGGCAGAGCGATGGCCAGATCCATGCGGAATGAAAGGTGGAGTGGACCGTGCGGAATGAGAGGAGGGAGGGTGGAAGGCGGAGAAAACGACAGACTTCTTTATAGATTTCTAAGAAAAAATGAATTGTATTTCTTTCTTTTGTTCTCATACAAGCCTATATAGGCGTTACATCTTTCATTCAAATCTCTAAACTATTCTATAATCTTTTTTACTAAAAGGACCCTACAAAATCCAAAATACTGAAAACATACATAAATCTCAACACTCCCCCTCAAGATGGGCAAAAGATATCCATCAAGCCCATCTTGTCACATAACCTAGCTAGATCTATTGAGCTAAGTCCTTTGGTGAGGCAGTCAGCTACTTGATCTCCCGTGGCTACATGGCTCAGCTCCAATAGTCCACTTTCTAGCTTTTCCTTTATGAAGAACCTATCGATCTCCACATGCTTGGTTCTGTCATGCTGCACAGGATTGTTGGCAATGCTGATCGCTGATTTGCTATCACACCACAACTTCATTTTGGCTCCGTGATTCACCTTGAGATCTTCCAGTAACCTCTTTAGCCACAACATCTCGGCAACTCCCAATGCCATAGCTCTGTACTCAGCTTCAGCCGTCGATCTCGCAACAACCGGCTGCTTCTTGCTCCTCCAGGAGACCAGGTTGCCCCTTACAAACATGCAGTAGCCAGATGTGGACCTCCTGTCATCTTGGCAACTAGCCCAGTCAGAGTCACAATAGCCCTCAATGTTCATGTGCCCATTCTGCCTGAAGATCAAGCCTTTCCCCGGTGCACTCTTCAGGTACCTTAGGATGTGATACACTGCGTCCATATGGCCCTTCCTAGGGTCATGCATGTAGCGGCTCACCACGCTCACTGCAAATGAAATATCAGGACGAGTGTGACCCAAATAGATCAATCTGCCTACCAGTCTTTGGTACCTCTCACGATCAACCTGTTCTCCTGCCTCTGCACTCATCTTGGCCTTCACATCAATTGGAGAAACTGCAGGCCTGCACCCCAACATGTCTGTCTCACTGAGCAAGTCCAGGACATACTTCCTTTGAGATAGAACAATCCCCTCTGCTCCGCGAGCCACCTCAATCCCAAGGAAGTACCTAAGTTGTCCCAGATCTTTTACCTCGAATTCCTTTCCCAATTTTGTCTTCAACTGTGCAATCTCTCCCTCATCATTCCCGGTAATGATCATATCGTCGATATACACAGCCAGCATAGTAATGTGACCACCATGTTGTCGAAAGAACACCGTGTGGTCGGCATTGATCTGCTGATAGCCTATGCCTACCATAGCCATCTTGAACCTATCAAACCAAGCTCGAGGGGACTGCTTTAGCCCATAAAGAGATTTCTTGAGCCTGCACACTTTACCCTCCGTTTGTTTTGTGCCAAAACCCGGTGGGACCTCCATGTACACCTCCTCCAACAAATCACCATGAAGGAAGGCATTCTTCACATCGAGCTGGTGCAACTTCCACCCCCCATTCGCTGCTAAGGAAACAAGTGTCCGTACTGTGCTTATCTTCGCCACGGGTGCAAAGGTCTCATCATAGTCGATACCATAAGTCTGACTATACCCCTTCGCCACCAATCGGGCCTTGTAACGCTCAACCCGACCCTCGGGGCTTTGTTTCACAGTAAAGACCCACTTGCATCCAACCGCCTTCTTACCTGGTGGTAGTGACATAAGCTTCCAGGTTTTGTTCTTAGCGAGAGCCTCGAGCTCTTCTAGCATAGCTGCTTTCCACTTTGGATCCTCTTTAGCAACCTGCCAACACTTGGGTAAAATAACAGAGTCCAACGATGCAATGAATGCTCCATGTGCTAGTAATATGCTAGAGTAGGAGACAAACTGGGCAATGTCATGTGGAAAACCATAGCGATCAGGAAGATGTCCCGCATTGGACCGAGAGGTCCGTCTCAATGACATGGGAGTGGGAGGAGAATCAAGAGGAATTATATCACCTGAGTACTCTGAATCTGAGGTGGATGGTGTAAGTGCCGCAGGAGTCGAAGTAGGCATGGACAAGGGACTTGGCACAGGTGGCACTGTAGGCACGGCTCCCTCACTCTGCTTATTTCTCCTCACATATACCTCACGGTATCTCGACTCCCCCTGAGCCTGAGTACTACCACCTTCGGGCCCATTTTTCTCAACTTCCGGCTCAACCACAACCGAATCCTCTTTTTGCGTCTCAACCCTGGCCGAATTCTCCCTTTGCGGCTCAACCACAGTCGAATCCTCCTTTTCCGGCTCAACCCTAGCCGAATCTACCAGTGGACAAGGAATACCACCCACACTCACCATCCTCTTCTCACCATCACTACTACTCTCCCCCTCTCGCCTCATACCTCCTGTATCGAGCGAGTCTCCAAAGGGTGATGTAGTCTCTGAGTAGTAAGGCTCGAGCTCGCGGAATGTAACATCCATACTCACAAACAATCTTCTCTCTACCGGGCTCTAGCACACATAACCCTTTTGAGTACCAGAGTAACCCACAAAGATGCATTTCACCGCCCTCGGATCCAATTTTCCAACATTTGGTCTGTTGTCTTTCACAAAGCACACACAGCCAAATACCTTTGGACGAGGAATACCCGCATTATCTCCTTTCAACATCACACATGGAGTCTGCCAGTCCAACACTCTAGATGGCATTCTGTTGATCAATTGTGCGGCTGTCAGGACTGCTTGTCCCCACAAATATTTCGGAACATTCATCGAAATCATCATACTCCGAGCTACCTCAAGGAGATGCCTGTTCTTCCGTTCTGCTACCCCATTCTGCTCTGGTGTGTATGGACACGTGGTTTGATGCTGTATTCCCTGGGATGACAAGTACTCCCCAAACGCCCTGTTGGTGTACTCTGTTCCATTGTCAGACCTCAATATCTTCACAACTGCACCGTATTGAGTCTGAATCATTTTGTGAAAGTCCTTGAAACAAGCAAACACATCACTCTTATTCTTCATTAGATAAATCCAAGTCACACGAGAAAAACAATCGATGAAGGAGACAAAATATCTGAACCCATTCACAGTAGTAGTAGGACAAGGCCCCCATACATCTGAATGAACCAGATTAAAGGCATGAGAACTCCTACTTCCTGAGCTTACATACGAACTCCTTGTATGCTTCCCAAACTCACATCCATCACACACAAGTTTCTGTTTGTCAGCTTTCTCATACTCTGATGGATACAAACGTTCCAGTAGGCTGAAGGAAGAGTGCCCCATTCGTCGATGAATCAGAAGCAACTTATCCTCCACACTCACCTCAGATCCTCCTGCCCCCACTCTATCGACTACAGATGCTAGCGCTGTGTCCATCCCTTTTCTATCTATGTACCACAGCCCATCACGCCATGTACCAGTCCCAAGTATCTGACCCGTCCCCTTCTCCTGGAAGACCATCTTCGGAATATCAAAGGTCACGATGCATTTCTGCTCACGGATAATAATAGCACTAATGGACATCAGGTTTACCAGAAAGGAAGGAGCATGCAACACATTAGTCAGAGTCACTGAATCGGTACATTTTACGGTACCCTTACCAACTACGGGCTGAGCTGTACCATCTGCGATATGAACGCTCTCTGGGACTGCTAGGCGAGTATAGGAAGAAAACTCTCCAACAGTACCAGTCACATGGCGAGACGCAACAGAGTCGACTATCCAATCTGGTGATTTCGTGGAGGGTATAGAGGCTAGAGCAAGGGTATCATGAGTACTTGTAGCTGTGTGGGCAAGAGAAGCAAAGTTACCCCTGGATGAAGTAGAGGTTGATGCATCATCTCTCACGCTCTTCACATCACCCATCAACTTCTGCCTGAGAATAGGCCTCCACGAGTGCCTGATCCTCCTCTTTACGGTCCTCACCAGCTTTTTCTTCCTCCTTGACCCGATCTTGATCCCTCAAGACGAGTTCCACATCATCTCCCCCTTTCTTCTTCTTCTTCTTGACTCGATCTTGATCTATCTCATCAAGATTCGAGTTCAAAAAATCCGATCAAACCTTGATCCAAACCCGCTTCTCGGGTATCGTGGGGGTAGAGGCCCCCCACGCCGGCCAAATCAACACAAAGAGGCTACCTTTGGTGACCGGCCGACTTTAGAAGAAGAGAAAATCGAGCGACGCGGTACTGTAGCGATCCTAGTACTGTAGCGGATCCGGTTACTGTAGCGACGCGGTACTGTAGCGGATTAGGTTTAGGTTTTGTAAGGCTTTGATACCATATAGATTTTTAAGAAAAAATGAATTATATTTCTTTCTTTTGTTCTCATACAAGCCTATATAGGCGTTACATCTTTCATTCAAATATCTAAACTATTCTATAATCTTTTTTACTAAAAGGACCCTACAAAATCCAAAATACTGAAAACATACATAAATCTCAACATTCTTCGACTCTCAAAATCTCTTCTGAAGTCGCGAGGCGATATCTACAAGAAAGCTTGTGGAGGAAACGAGTTGGAGTGGAGTTATCCACTACAATTATTGTGATAGTATGTCTCCCATTATTCAATCTTCACTCTCTGATAAAATGAGACGGTGGGTTGAACCCCTTAAACAAACGAGAGCCGGTTATTGGTCCAAAAATGCTTAATTTTAGTTAGATGCTAATATCTTCATGCCATCACGACATGGAAGCAGATATTAGTCTTCTCCAAGGTAATACAACAGTAGCAACAACAACAACCACCAAGTCTCTAGTCCCAAACAAGTTGGGTAGGCTAGAAATGAAACCCAACTAGTCCTCTCCAAGGTAATAATATTCTGAAAATCTCAGATGAGCATACAAAGAGAAGTTGAATACTGAAAAATAGAGCTAGAGGATTGGTACTGGTAAAGCTTCTACAGGTTTATAGCTGCAAGTTTGAAACTTCATATTCATAGAACTTATGAAAAATCAGGTACCAATGGTGATGTGCCCAACTGACGAGTCTTTTCCTGGGCTTTACTGCTCTGGTTTTCTCTCTAATCCTTGGCTCTCTGACGGGTCCACTCTTGTTGTTTCATCTGTATGGAGAAGTAGAGATGCAATTCTCTCTGTCAATATCCTCAGGTTAATGACAGTCTACAATTTTGATCATTGAACTAAAGTCTCCATTGAATTTTTACTACTAAATCCAGTCTATATTGTTTAGTGGGAAAGTGTTACAAGTCAGTCCCGACTCTGACTATTCCTGGGACCTTCTTGCACTTGATGGAGATAATGTTATTGCAGGTAAACTTTATCTTCACAGTAAAAAAATTTACCCATATTTAACCACCAGGGGCGGAACTAGAAAATTTGAATAGAGGGGGCTAATCTATAAAAGTAATTTGTGAAAAAGACAAAAATAAAGTGTGATTAGTGGGAATTGAACCATGACCTTGCACATACCAACTAAGCACAAACCACTAGACTACCAATACACTTTTGTTATTTTATGAGGGGACTACACTATATAAAGTTCAACTAAATTTTAATATACATAATTACTAATTTTAAAATCATAGGGTGGCTTAGCACCCCTACCATACACGTAAATCCGCCCCTGTTAACCACCTCAATTCCTTTGCAAGCTTTTGCTATATGAAATTACACACTAGAAACATCAATAGTAGGTAGTTACATCTTTGTAACATCTTTAGGTTTGAGTTAACTACTTTCTTTTCTTTAACTTCTGTAGTGTCTAGTTGTATCATCGATCCTCCTAAAGTTAAATATGGCCACTGCGCATTACAGCTGGAGCCATCCAGTAAATGGACTTGGGTTGAAGTCCCCAATCCCCTCCTGACATGCTCAGACAAGGTTATTCTTCATTTTTACTGCATTATTCTTTATCCTTTCTCATTCACTCTCTCTCTCGTTGCTAGTGCTAATGTTATTATATTGAAACACTGATAGATAAAGTCTTTTCTATCTGACCGCAATATTAGTATCTTGAAAGTCCCTGTGACTGGTGCTTCTGATGGTCTTTCAAATGGTACACTCTCTCTCTAATAAAGTACTTCATAAATAATATAGTGCAAAGGTAAATAACTTGGATCTTTTTTTTTTATAGTGAAAAACATTAACTACTTGATTTTATGCAGGTGCCAAGAATCCATATGAGGCTATTTTTGTGTCATGCAAAGAGAGTCTGAGTCATCCAACGATCTTAGTCCTTCACGGGGGCCCGCATTCTGTCTTTACTTCATGCTATTACAAATCATATGCTTTTCTGTCTTCCCTTGGTTTTAACATTCTCATAGTAAATTACAGGTAAATGTTTGTTAAAGGAACAGATCCATTTTTTAAATTGTCGTATGCCGGAATTAGTTATTCCATTTTTTTTTCTGAAACTTAGTCAAAATCTAGAAGACATTGTGTTTTATACTAGTATTCAATTTTTCTCACACTTGAATGCTCTAATGACTAATGCATTTTCTCTTTAAGGGGATCCTTGGGTTTTGGGGAGGAGGCACTACAGTCTCTTCCTGGTAACATTGGGTCTCAGGTAATTTTCCATTTTATCCTTTTTTTCATATCATTGGTTTTATAATTAATTGTTTCTGCAGGCATTGCACAGTGCACAGAAAAAAAAAAGATATTTTTTATTGTATTGAAATCTGAGACTGTCATGCTCAACATAATTTTCCATATATTTTTCCTGTTTACTCTTCTTCATGGAAGGATGTCAAAGATGTACTGGCAGCCTTGGACTATGTTATTGAAAAAGGTTTAATAGATGCAAACAAAGTTGCTGTTGTTGGAGGTTCACATGGCGGCTTCTTGACAACTCATTTAATTGGCCAGGTTAATCTCTCAAACCTACCTTATGGGACATTCCAAAGAACTGCTAGTATTTTATTGTGTTTGGTAATAACACGAACCTTGATAGATATGCACATAAGATCAACCAGATTACTGTGGTGTGAAAGGCAGATGATCAATAAATAAATATGTGATTAAATTAGCCATGTTACCCCTGCTTGTTACTAGTCCGAAAGAAATAATGAGAGTTTGCGTATGTTGGTTTTAAAGCCATTAAATTTGAGCCTATATAGGATAAATATTTTTTTTTGGCTCAATTTACCCTTCTTTTAATGTGTAAAAAACCCAAGAAAATTGAGAACGGTCGTGTGTGTTTTTAAGCATGGTACACAAAGATGCAATTTTCCAGAAGAAAACCAAGAAAAGGTAAATAGGGTAAAGAAACTTATAGTACTCCTTATAATACTTGAACATTTCCCCTTGTGTAACAGGCTCCTGACAGATTTGTGGCAGCGGTGGCAAGAAACCCAGTATGCAACCTCTCACTGATGGTGGGGACCACCGACATCCCTGATTGGGTTTATTTTGAATCATGCGGTAAAGAAGGCAAGAATTACTTTTCTGAGTCTCCTTCGGTCCAGTATCTAAGCCTTTTCTACCAAAGGTCTCCAATATTTCACCTTTCAAAGGTACAATCTCGAGTTTGAGTTCTCTGGAAGATTTCTCTTTGTTACTTGTTATTTGAGAGTAATTGTGATATTGCCTTGAAAAGAACATTAATAAATCTTTTTTACCATTTGTTTTTTTTTCCAGGTGAAAACACCAGTCCTTTTCCTCCTTGGAGCACAGGATCTTCGAGTTCCTATTTCAAATGGGCTTCAGGTAAGGCTTATTGTTTTATTTTTTCATTTAAGTATTTTAATAAAGGATAAAACCAAGAATTTCCTTTGTATTGGTCCTTGGTGTTTGTACACTTCACTTGTCAGCAAATCAGCTAATGTTTACCCTTGCTTGCAATATTAGATTTCTGTACTTTCTGTTCTGGTAGTACCGTGTATACCAGTCTGTATATATCCTGATAGATACAGTATTTGTGCATACCGTTCTATACCTATCATAAATCCTGTCAATTCTTATAAGGGTATTCTTATAGAAAAGAATTAAATACAATAGGAATGCTAGGGGCCCCATGGTTGTGCCACTGTCAGTAGCTATAGATTCTGTAATGTTTTCTAAAGTGATTAGAAACAAGGTATAATTTCTGACTATGCATAAATGAATGGGGTAATCAATCTCTTATCTAAGTCAAATAGAGTTGCTGACATACTATAATACCGTTTCTCTCTCTCTCTCTCTCACACACACGCATACCTATAATACCATCAGTTATATTAACTGGTAGTCTCATCGAGATGCAACATAATTAGGGTTTGGTGTGCTAGTCTAACCAAATTCATTAGCGGCACCTTATACAGTTTTAATGGTATCACCGAGAAATGAAAATATCCTACCAAACATATGAAATATCAAACTATGGCAGCACATTTATAATTTTGAGCGAGTCTATGGTACTATGCATATCACGGGTTGGTCCATGCTACGGCTCAATATTCGAGTTTTCAAAATCCTAATGGTCGATCTGAACCGTTCATCTTGTTCTCCATATTAATGTGTTTGGAGACCAAATTTTACATTTTTAAAATTTTTTTTACTATTTTTTTAGATATTTAGAAAATCACTTGATCTGAAAATTCTGGACCATCCAAAAACAGTGATTTTCAATAAATCTAAAAAAATAGTAAAAAAATTTCAAAAAATGTAAAATTTGGTCTCCAAACACATATTAATATGGAGAATAAGATGAACGGTTCGGATCGACTGTTAGGATTTTGAAAAGTCGAATATTGAGCCGTATTACGGGCCAAATCGTGATATGCATAGTACCATAGACTCACTCTATAATTTTTGTAAAAAAAATGAGGAACCAAGGTTCTCCAAGATATCTCAATTTGATAACTGAATTATTGTGAGATTCAGCTGTAGTATTCATGAAGGTTGATTTGATATTGCCATGTTACAGTATGCAAGGGCTTTGAGGGAAAGAGGTGGTAATGTCAAGATTATTGTATTCCCAGAGGATGTTCATGCAATTGACAGGTTCATGATGCAAATTTTTATTAGTATATTTTATTGTTATTTTGGCTCCCTCGAGATGATCTTAGTAAGCAAGAACAATTGTTGTCCTTCAGAATTTGTGGTAGTTAAAACACAAGGGAATGCTTTATACAGCAGTCAATCACATTTGTTGTCATCAGGGGTTTCAGTGAGATGCACCAAAAGAGCTGAGCCGTAACAAGCTGAAACTAACCCTAATAACTTTTTTTTTTGTCAATTTAGTTATCTAATGTTTTTGTCAAGTTAACGTTCTTACCAAGTGGCATGCTTAATTTTCAATTCTCATATATTTCATTTTTCTTTTGTTGTTCTGCAATTTTAATTTCCAAATGCAGGCCCCAATCAGATTTCGAAGGCTTTCTTAATATTGGAGTCTGGTTTAAGAAACACTTCAACAATTGAAGTATTCATGAATAATGAGTTCCCATCATTTTTCCTGTAAATCTAAAACTGAATTTGGAATAATTAGCAGACGAAAAATCAGTTTAATTAGGCTAAATGTATTTCTATGGATCTTGGATGCTCAGTCTGTGTAATGGCCCTGCTGAGATTTGATTGAGTACTTAGTTCAAAGATATATTTTGTCTTAAGTTTTTAATGGTCAAATGAGCTAGATTTGATAGCTACTGCCTACTAGCACACATGAAAATGGCACAAGTAGTTGGCATTTCATGGCAATTAATTAAGGAATAGTGCTAAAATAGGTTTATACTATTATTTGAATAGTACAAGTTGAAGCGGGTGAATAGTTTTATTTGAAGAATAATTATTTAATTACCTTTGCTACAGTACTCATACAGTACCCGCTACAGTCACACTTAGAGGAGTTTTCACACTCAGAGGAATAATGTATTATGCTCTCCACTAATTATATTATATCCACTAATTATTATTCTAAAAACATATTATATAGTTTTAACTAATTATTATTATAAAATCTCAGCAGCACCATTTTTTTATGGTCTCCACTAATTATATAGTTTTCCTTTTACAGCACCCGCACTCGTTCCTGCATCAACCTTTCTCTAACAAAATTAGTTGACTTCATAGAAATCAATACTTCAGTGTATAAATATAAATACTTTCAGTACTTAGATATTAATACTTTCAGTGTCATATAAAAAATACTTAGATATTTATACATTCATAGTTATAAATATTTAGAAGATAATATATTAACACTTAAAAGGAAGATATTAATACTTTGATGTGTAACTTGTTATAATTATCCATTTTCAAGTTCTCCAATCATCTCTGCGTTAGCCTTTCTTTAACAAAAATATTTGATCTCATACATATAAATACTTTCAATAGTTAGATATTAATACTTTTAGTGTCATATGAAAAAAATACTTGCAAGTATAGGTATAAATACTTGTATGGCGAGGTATAAATACTTGTGCGATGACGAGTCTGAAGCTACGTCATTATTGATCTCATTTGAAAGAAAAAATTGCGTAGGTGTTAATAATTTAGAAAAAAATAAAATTGTGAAGATTTTGCGGTCCCTACAGGAAGTTATATTTTGCATTTAATTTTCAGTGGTCCCCTCGTGGGTACAGTACTGTGGGTACTATTATCTTCGCGCTACAGTACCCGCACAATAAATAATTATTCATTTCATAGCTATAAATACTTCCGTACTTAGGTATAAATAATTCTGTGCATAGGTATTAATACTTAAGGAAAACAAATCGAATTGTAGAGTTTTTACAATCCCCACAAAAAAATATTTTTTCACATTTAATTTTCGGTAGCAGTGCTGGCCCTGGCCCAGGGCACCCAGGGTGATGGCACTGGGCCCCAAATTCCAAAAGGGCCCCCCAAAAAAAATTATATGTGTTAAAATTGCAAAAAAAAATTATATGTATTAAATTAGCAAAGCAACTTCATGGACAGTCGACAGGAATTAAGAAATCTACCAATTCTTCAATAGTGAAAGAGAAAAGAAATCTACCAAATAAGAAATTCCATTCACGGACAGCCAATAGAAATTAAGAAAATTACCATTTGTTCGTTGGAAGAAATTTCCTCATTTTGAAAACCTACCAATTCTTCAACCGTGACAGTCGACTCTAAAAAATTAAAAATCTAGTTCCGCCATTTCTTCTCTGTAAATCAATAAACAAGTAAACGAGAGAAGAAAGAAATTAATAAATCTTGCTCTTCTCACGAGCAGCGGCAGCGACACAGCGCGGCAACGATTGAAATGGGTGAGGCAAGGCGGTGGACAGCGACCTCTGGATTGGACTGCCTCTGCCTCATTACCTAGGTTTTATTGTTCTATTACTTTGATTTATTTTTTAATTTAAAACAATATTTCCTAGAAAATAAGCATCAGGTAGCAAAAAAAAGAAATAGAAAAAGAGAGGGAGAAGAAAAACTAAAACATCAAAAATGTTATATTCAAAAACTTTGGAAAAAAAAAACTAAACCACAAAATAAGTCTTTGGAAAACTAAGTTGAAAGTGAGGTGCATGAAGAAACAAGAAATGTATATGAAAACCAAAATGAGGTAAATCAAGAAACAACAAATGTGTCTGAAAATGAAAATGAGGTAAATCAAGAAATAACAAATGTGCTTGAAAATGAGACTAGTGAAAATAGTGAAGAAATTAATCATTTGTCTGAGTGCTTAGATTCTTCTTTATCGATAAATATATATGATCCTAGAGTGTGGGAGATTTAGATTCAAAACTGAGAGAGTTGCTTGTTGAGAATGGTCATATTATAAATTCTAATATTAATTTTCCTAAGGATAATTACAATAGGGGGTTCTTCACGTATTATTTTGATCAAAAATTAAGAAATGGAGAACTTATTGATAGGAAATGATTGATTTACTCAAAAGATTTAAATAAAGTGTTTTGTTTTTGTAAAGTTGTGAGACATGTTCGTTCTAAAAGTCAAATAACAACTATTTCATTTATTTTCTCTCGTCCCGGACCCCGAAATCTTCAGGACCAACACTGTTTGGTGGTCCCCACTGCGGGTACAGTGCGGATACTGTTATTAGCTTCCTTATTTGAAACAGGAGTTAAAATTATCACACATGAATAGTTATTATTCTTTCAAATTTGAATTAGTGCAATGTTGTTTGATAAAATGTTATTTGGACTAGTGAAAAGCTAGATTGTAGAATAATTTATAATGATGATGATGATGGTAGCAGTAATTAGTAAATAATCAAAAGTAGAGTTAAAATGCTACATGTTTTTCATATCTTAATTGTGCCTCACATTTACGTGTAATTTAATCTACTTTAATTATAATTCCAAATTAGACCGATACACAAAGGTTGGCTCTTAATTTGATACTCAGAGCAACATTTGGATAATGATAATGATCATGATCACCATCTTTTGTCTTATGTCTCACATTTTTATATTTGTTTTCAAAATTCAAACAGTTAATTCAAACTGCTCAACACGTTCTTCATATTAAAATGTACTTGGAGATCAAATTACCTTTTTTGAAACTTTTTATTACTTTTAGATATAAAATCACTGTTTTGGATGATACTTATTAAAAAAAGTATTTTTTTTTTGCCAAATATATATATAATTTGGTCTACAAGCACATTTTAATATGACAATTGTATAGAGTTGTTTGCATTGACAGTTTGGACTTTGGACTTTAAAAAATTTAGTAGATAAAAACTCTAATAAACTAATATGTCTATATATTTCACGATTAATCCAAATTAAATAAGATATTTAATTGAGGTACCCTTTTTTTTGCTGAAATTTATATAAATTTTGATATAATTGGGTCAGGTGAATAAATTAATTTCACTTTTCATTTTTCAATTTTCAATTTTTGAGAAAAATAAATAAATTCCAGACTAATGTACTTGATTTAATTAGACTTTGGAATATTTTTCTAACTTATATCTTTTTACTTTTTTTTTTTTTTTTTCTGAGTTAGGGGTTTATAGAATTATAATCAAACCCAGAGGCGGAGGGACTAAGAGGAAATGGGGTCAATTGACCTCCATTTTTTTTTTGTATTTTTTGTATTTAGATATAATTTTCTATATAATTTAGAGTGAAATGGCTTGATATTATAAAATTGATCCCTATTCTCCATAGAAAAATTGTATATAATTGACTCCCATATATATTTGACTCTCATAATTCGAAAATTTGACTCCACCTTATCAAACCAGAATTAATACACTGGGTTCAACCAAAACTCATTCTTTTAATTATAAAGGTGATCCGACACCAAATCAATGATGATTGAGCGCCACATATCACATCATGCATAAAATGTTTACTAAAAAAAACATCATGCATAAAATGTACCACGTCAGCATTAAGACCCATCCAAAGAGCCCTAAAAGTTTAAATAATAACTGACGCGTAGCCCTGCTAATGAGCGGTAACTCGCTCAAAACTTGGTCTGGTCCATTTATTCTTTCATTAAAATCCGACTCGACTCGGCGGGGTCCATTAGATTATTTAGGCTCAGCCCGAACTTGACTCAGTCCATTGGACTCTTTAGGCTCGGCCCGAACTCCGTTAAAATCCAAAACTCGGCTCAAACTCAATTAATTGTAATATATTTCAAAGGCATGTACTAAATTAGCTTGCTCTACTAGTTCGGTAACATAATTATTTTAAAATTTGACCAAAAAGATACTCCATTTGATTAACTGATGTTGATGTTTGTGCTTGCTGTCCCTATGCCCAATAAATTTCTGAGCAAAATGTCTCTTGTAAAAAAAAAAAAAAAAAAAAAAAATATATATATATATATATATATATATATATAGAGGTAGGCTAATATACAATCGATTGTTCCTGAGGTTCCGTACAACCAAGTCATTTTCTTATTTTTAAAGTCAAAATGATCGATCCAAACCGTTCATCTTGTTCTCCATATTAATATGTGCTTGGAGACCAAATTTTACATTTTTCTGATTTTTTTATTATTTATTAAGCCACTTTGAAAATCGCTGATCCAACGGTGGCTTAACAAAACAGTAAAACCAGAAGTTACCGTTGGATTAACGATTTTCAAAGTGGCTTAATAAATAGTAAAAAAATTCAGAAAAATGTAAAATTTGGTATCTAAGCACATATTAATAAGTAGAACAAGATGAACGGTTTGGATCGATCATTTGGACTTTAAAAATCGGAAAATGACTTGGTTGTACGGAACCTCAGGAACAATCGATTGTATATTAGCCTACCTATATATATATATAGGAATATGCTAGCATGCTATGCATAGCATAGAGCCCCTCCATGCAACGCCTTGGATTTTGACTTTTCAAAATCCTAACGGTCGATCCGAACCGTTCATCTTGTTCTCCATATTAATATGTGTTTGGGGACCAAATTTTACATTTTTTGGAATTTGTTTACTATTTCTTTAGATTTATTGAAAATCGCTGTTTTCAGCAAATCTGGACCATAAAAAAACAGTGATTTTCAATAAATCTAAAGAAATAGTAAAAAAAATTCAAAAAATGTAAAATTTGGTCCCCAAACACATATTAATATGGAGAACAAGATGAACGGTTCGGATCGACCGTTAGGATTTTGAAAAGTCAAAATCCAAGGCGTTGCATGGAGGGGCTCTATGCTATGCATAGCATGCTAGCATATTCATATATGAGTAAAGCTAGCGTGTGACATGCTCACCAAGAAAGTTTGGTGAGCATAACTCCAAAAGTATATCGGATCGATGTCAAATGTCAAATCCAAACCGTTGAAATCCATGTACTTCATGAGTGATGAATATACATGCAAAATTTTGAAAGTTTCGAGTTTATTTGCTACACGGTCAAGTGGTCAAAGAAATAATAAAAATTGAATATATAAAATAACTTATAATAAAATGTTCATTTCTTTGACCACTTGACCGTGTAGCAAATAAACTCGAAACATTCAAAATTTTGCATATATATGCATCACTCATGAAGTACATGGATTTCAACGGTTTGGATTTGGCATTTGACGTCGATCCGATATACTTTTGAGTTATGCTCACCAAACTTTCTTGGTGAGCATGTCACACGCTAGCTTTACTCTTCATATATATATATATATATATATGAGATGGGCTACGGTGAGTTGTGAAGTAAAACGCGTTTCTACTTCACGCCGTATTTTTATTTTGAAACTCCAAACGATCGATCCGAACCGTTAGATGTTTAATCCATATTGAAATGTGCATGGAGACCAAATTTTACATTTTTTGGAATTTTTTTACTATTTATTAAGCATTTTTTAAAATTGCTGTTTTGCTGTGAACAGTGAAAAACAGTAAAATTTTCTAGACCATCAGATCAGCGACTTTCAAAATTGCTTAATAAATAGTAAAAAAATTCCAAAAAATGTAAAATTTGGTCTCCAAGTATATTTCAATATGGAGAACATGTTGAGCGGTTCGGATCGACATTTTGAACTTTAAAATTGCAAAATATGAGCGTGAAGTAAAATAGTCGCTTTACTTCGCAACTAACTGTAGCCCAACTCTATATATATATATATATATAGAGTAAGGCTTGGGTGCTATGGATAACATAGAGGGCTACGGTGCTACGGCTCAATATTCGAGTTTTTAAAATCCTAACTGTCGATCCGAACTGTTTATCTTGTTCTTCATATTAATATGTGTTTGGAGACCAAATTTTACATTTTTTAGAAATTTTTTACTATTTTTTTAGCTAGGTAGAAAATCACTTGATCTAAAAAATTCTGCACCATTCAGATATTTGATTTTCTACCTATATAAAAAAATAGTAAAAAATTTCTAAAAAATGTAAAATTTGGTCTCCAAACACATATTAATATGGAGAACAAGATGAATGGTTCGGATCGACCGTTAGAATTTTGAAAACTCAAATATTGAGCCGTAGCACCGTAGCACTCTATGCTATCCATAGCACCCAAGCCTTACTATATATATATATATATAGAGAGAGAGAGAGAGATGGGCTATGGTGCATTGCAATGCATGGAGGGGTTTGTGCATTGGACCATAAATCTAAAATCCAAAATCCAAATGGCCGATCCAAACCGTTCATCTTGTTCTCCATATTAATATGTGCTTGGAGACCAAATTTTACATTTTTCTGAATTTTTTTACTATTTATTAAGTATTTTACAAAATTGTTGATCCAACGGTGGCTTCTGATTTTACTGTTTTGTTAAGCCACGGTTGGATCAACAATTGTTGATCTCAACTCAAAAAAGCTCGCGGCTTGCCTCTAGCTCGCTCGGTAGTGGACCGAGCTGTTAACGAGCCAGCTCGGCTCAGGCTCAGGCCAAAATAAACGAGCTGAGCCAGGGGTCAGCTCGGACCGGGCCAGCTCGGCTCGTTAAGCTACAGTGAATTTAGGGTTTAGTCCCATATAATTTCAAGTCCAGTCCCATTTTTAAATCCGCAATTATGCAAAATTGATGTATTTTCGGTTTGGGAAGAAAGGATATGACTTTAGTTGCTTGAAGATGTGCCTGCTGGACAATTTCTTAAATTTTTTGAATGAGATTTCTTATTTTTTATTTTTGAATTTGTATAATAACAGCCCAATAAAGTTCAAAGAGCCAGCTCGTCAGCTCGCGAGCTAGCTCGGGCTGGCTTGTTACAAGCTGAGCCAAAGATTTTGGCTCGGGCTCGCTCGGTCCAGGTTCGGGCCAAAATAAACGAGCTGAGCTAAGGCCCAGCTCGGCCCGAGCTAGCTCGTTTACAGCCCTAGACGGACAGAATTCTAATTTCTTCAATAACTCAAATTTTGAGTTACCGAAAACAGAATTCAGACCGTCCGATCCTTAGAGCATCTCCAACGGGGATTGTTTTCGGATTGCTTATTCCGACGTGTCAATTGTTATTTCAATTGCTGGAATGTACGGCGCTTTCTAAATAAGCAAATTTGCTTATAAAGCAAAGGCTTCTTATGGACACAGTGGCAAAATAAAACAAAATGATTGGCTGTCAAAAAACAATATTTTTCTTTTCAATGTCTCTCTTCTCCAAACTTCCATACCCAACACAAGAATAAAAGAAAAAACTTTTTCTTTAATTTTTCTCAAAATCTATTCGTTTCCGGTCGTTTCTCGAAGTCTTGGTTGATTTTGCCTTTTCATTCGGTGCATTTTAAGATCTCAATTGTTGGGGGTTTTTTTTTTCTCCGATGAGAGTTTCTCCGAGCAACAATGGTGAGGGTTGAAATCCCGTTTGAGCCTTGTTTGAACACCTTCTCTCCAATATTTCTTCTTCCCTATGCAGACCTCTCCATAAAGTCGTGGAGTTTGACTTTGATGAGAAGTGCAAGGAGGCATTTGACCATGGTCATAGATGGCAAATCAATCTTTTGTAACTTAGCGGGTTGCCAATCCCACCTATTTATATTTGTTTGCATCATAGATGGAGTTGTTTGTTAAAGGATTTTATTTATCCACAATTATTCTATTCATGCCTTGCCTTTAAAAGGAGAGCATGCATTATTACTAAACCTAAAATAGATAAACTGGATCCAGTCTCATATCGCATCTTAAAATTGAGATTTAAAATGGTACTAGAGGAGAAGAGGAGAATAGCGAGAGAAGAGGAAAGAGGAGAGCGCAAGAGCAAGATAATAGCAAGAGAAGATGAGACAGAGGAGAGCAACGGAGAGAACAGGAAAATGATAAATTGAATTTACGAAGAAGAAGAGAAAGGGGGCGTTTTTTTTTAATTTTTCACTGATGTGGCATTAATTGCAATCTATTATTAATTGTTGGGATGGAGTGTTTAGCAATTATGAATCTCTTTAATTGCTAAAGGTAACGACGTGACTGTTTAGCAATTAACTTTAATTGCTCCATTGGAGATGCTCTTATTGTCTTTTTGTTTTTTGTTTTTTGTTTTTTGTTTTTTTTTGAGAAAAAAAACCCGTAGGGCCGTAGCCCGTAGGTAATCCGATCCTTACTGTCACGACAGGCCTGGCCGTGATTGGCCCGAATTATGATCTGACGGACAAAATCCTAAACCCAAGATCTGATTTCATGCTGAGGATTTGGACTCGGATACAGTTCCCCCATCACAAAACTGTGGTCTACTGGTCTGTGGGACCTGTATAATCCTCTTCCTCTCCATCCGACTCTCTTCCTCTATCCCTCTGATGGCGAAAGGGTCGTCCGTACAAACATTGTACGAGCTATGCAAAAGGACTTTTCTACCCTCAGAGGCTTCACCTCCCTCCTCCCATGCCATTCAAAAACTCTCCTCTCTCATGGGTAAGTAATATATAGCACTTTTTCTTTCTTTTGCTAAATTCCCTTTTGCCTTGTGTACCAGTCCACTGAAACTCTGATTATTTTAGACATGCAAAAAATTGACAAAGATAGGCACCTTTTTCCGCTTCTTGCTTTCCTTGAAAAAATTTCCCCCATTTTCTGAGGGGTTAGAACTGTTCCTTGTACCTAGCACAAGTGGAAAGCTGCAATTTCAAGGAATGAGGATCCATTGACAAATTGTTTTTACTCTTTGTGAGAGAAAATATATTATATGAAATTTGAGTTTTGGTGGGTCGGGTTTTAAAGCCAAAATTAAATGCTGAGGCTTTTCCACTTAAAAGGTGCTATTCATTGACCAATAGGAGCTATGTTGCCTTTGTGCTTTGTATATTAAACAAAACAACCACCTTAAATTTCTACCCATACTACATAGCCTGAAATACTCCTAGATAAAAAAGGCAGAATTAGTTTAGTTAAACACAAACTATATCCTGACTTGATTATCCCGTTCTAAATGGCTTTCTTGATTAATTGGAAGTATAAATATTCAAATTGGAAGTGTTAAAGAAAGAAGAGATAGGTGTGGAACTGGAAGATTACGAAAATTCAATCTAGATGCCAAAATAACACTTATTTATATACAAGGGTTTAATCCTGACATGATTCATGTTGACACTTGATGTGTATGAGCAATACTTCAATTAAGGCGTGAACTGTTAAAACTTCATTATGTGCCTTTCTACAATTGCATAACTTAATCAAGATCAAGGTAATTTTTCAAGTACCTTGAAACCTAATTTCTAGAGATTAATACATGCTGGTTCATGTATTCAGCCTTTTTATTATCTTTTTCTTATTAGTGCATGCTTTTCAGATACAATCACGCCAGCCGAGGTTGGTTTGAAAGCAGAGGCCTTAGAAGATGAGAGGGGTCATGGTTTCTTCAGGTCGACTTTCTCCAACTATTCGTCACGTACAGCTGGATGGGCCCAGCCAATTACTTACTTTCACATCTATGAGTGTGATAGTTTTACAGTGAGTTGGCATTTTATGTTTAATATGTTTTAACTGAATGGTTGAAGGAAAAAAAAAAGGAGAGATCAATTCTAAATTTGAAACTTTGTTTATAGTTTTTGCACAAAGTTCATTCAATTGAGATTCAATGTAGCCTAAATGTTAAAATTGAGGCCTATTTAGTTTGTCAAAACGAATTGATCCATAACTAATTCAACTGTGCATTGACTAACCCGGAATGGCACAACTACTACTCAATTTAGCCTCAATTTCATTCATCCAAAACAGCACTAGTGCACTAGCAGTTGTTCATTTGTAACATTTACCATCTTTGTATAATCAACTAAAGAATTAAATGTCATTTTATACAGATAGGAATATTCTGTTTGCCTACCTCGTCAGTTATACCTCTTCATGATCATCCTGGTATGACAGTGCTGAGCAAAATATTGTATGGTTCCTTGCATGTAAAGTCATATGACTGGGTGGAGCCTCCCTACCTGGCACACAACACCGAGCCTTTCAGCGGTCCGAGTATGTTCTTGAGCATTTATTGTGAACCAATTGCAGTAATACATGTCTAATTTGGCGATGTACCAATTCGATGCTTGATCCATTTTCATGATTGGTAATTTGTACCAAATGCTTTTTACAGTAGATTTATACTTAGGGCCTTTTCCCTTAGTTGAGATTTTGTCGTGTGTAATGCCTGAATGATATGGCATTCAGGTTCTGTCCTGGTATTACCAAAATGCTCCGGACAGACATTGATCTTGTACCATTGCTGAGAGACACTGGAGTTGATCGAGTTGGTACCAATATACTTGAGTCTACAATGTGAATGTTCATAGGGTTTTTAATTATTTTACTCTTTTCACCTGAGCAGTGAAATTGGCAAAACTACAAACTGATGCTGTGCTAATGGCACCTTGTCAGACCAGAATTTTGTACCCCAGGACTGGAGGCAACTTGCACTGCTTCACAGCTGTTACACCTTGTGCAGTCCTAGACGTGCTAGCCCCGCCTTATGATGAAGCTGCCGGTCGCAGCTGCACTTACTATCGAGACTTCCCTTTTTCTAGCTTCCGTTAGTCCACTCCCTTTGTGTTGGAAAAAACAAAATATTAACTTTTGCAGGAATTTTTAGTTTGTGCCCATGTCAAAAATCAAAATATCCTGTGGAGCCTTGCAGAGTGAAAATCTTGTGTATGCCCAGGAACATAGGGAATATACATCATAAATTCATAATGTTGTGTACAGAATTACAGATAAGAAATGTGAGAAAAGGAACCTATTTATGTAGAAGAAAATGTACAATGGCTTTGGCATCTCTAGAAGGATATATTAATGCATTGTGGTAGGGAGTGTTTTGTATTTTTTTTTTGTTCCACATGAGATCATATGCTATGCTTTGAAATCTGGCTAGGGAAACTTTTTAACTGTTTATCCATCCAAATGCTGTCAACCATATTGCCCGAAGGAAATAATCCACAAAAAGAAATCACAGCTGTGAGGTCTTGTTTGTAAATATCTACAAAAATGGTTGTTGCTAGGTGCAAATACGAGAACCATTGGTCTAAATTGCTATAAGACAAAATATTTGCACAGAATTGGCTTTATTTGTATTGCTATATACTGAGATCAGAGCACAGTATAACCAAATGTAATAATAATTCTTTGTTACTTTATTTTAACTTAATTTCGACAGAAGGGTACGAGAATTTAGAAATTGAGGAGAGAGAAGAAGAATATGCATGGCTCGAAGCAATAGATCAACCCGACAATCTCTACATGCGATCTGGCATATATACGGGTCCTCCAGTACAGGCATGTTTCTCGTCCAGTTCTCATGCAGTGTAGAGATTCAAATCAGAAAGAACTTTAGATTTTGGTACCAATATAAAATGGTTATCATTTGGGTTTCTGTCAAGTACTGACATACTTGGGATAGCTCTAGGGGCCTCCAGATGTAAACTAAAAATGATATTAAAGAAGTGAACAAAAATTATGTCAAGTACTGACAATAATTGGGATCTGCTTATTTGTTCTAGGAAAGTGGTAGGATTGATTAGTTCTTTAGATTAACTGGTAAGTATGTTCACATATATTATGTTTGGTCTTAAAAACAAACTGAATGAAATATTTTCTTACTTTGGGGTTAGTAGTTTTTACTCCACTCCTTGACGAATCTTCTATGGTGGATTGGTGGGTCTAGAAGGGCGCTGAAGGTGAGAAAAAAACTAACCCAAACATAAGAAAATATTGTTTGGGTTGTTTTCAACACCTAAACACAATATTTGTGTTCTTAACCGTTAATCTAAAAAGCTAAATCGATCTTACCCCTTCACTAAATCAAATTAGCTGAGTAGCCATGAATATAATATCTGAATGCTTAATGACCTTATTCTACCAACCATAGTTTTCATGTATTATTGAAGTTCAATTAACAGGAAACGATCTGCTTTCCAGGAAAATGTAATATAGTTTAAACCATTGACGAAGGCATGTTAGTTTGAAAGTACAAAACAAGGAAGAACCAAGTAGTTGGTTATGTTGGGCGCTGACCATGGTATGGGATGTATCAGACTATTAGCTTATTGTAAATTTTAGAAATTACACTTTTATTTATTTATTTTGTATTGGTACTTATTTTTCTTTATATCAGAATTTTCTGGTTAATATTTTGCTTGCAATATTCTATATGTTGGCATGCCAAAGTTGGTCTGTGAACAACTCGGTGCATTCCTAATTTGGGCTGACCATGGTATGGGATGTATCAGACTATTAGCTTATTGTAAATTTTAGAAATTACTCTATTATTTATTTATTTTGTATTGGTACTTATTTTTCTTATATCAGAATTTTCTGGTTAATATTTTGCTTGCAATATTCTATATGTTAGCATGCCAAAGTTGGTCTGTGAACAACTCGGTACATTCCTATATTAGTTTGATTTATTAAAGAACATTTTACTAAGTATCTGCTTTAGAGCGTTCTGTAGATTCTGATGGACTCAAAATTCATTTAGTTTGTAGGTTTTCCCTTTCGTTTTTCAAATTCCAACACCCCACCCCCACAAATAGGGTTGTTCATCTGTTCAGTCTGGTCCAAACCGAATTAAAATAGGCAAACCAAAGTTATTATTCATTTTTCAAAAATCAAACCAGACTGAACCGAAATATAATCAAATCCGAATAAGAATTGAACCGACCAAACTAAATTAAATTTCGGTTTGTTTGGTTGAGCTGAAAAAAAGAAGTAAATTTTGGTTTGTTCGATTGAACCGAAATAGGATATTAATCATAAATATATATATAGAGATGGGCTATGGTGCATTGCAATGCATGGAGCGGTTTGTGCATTGGACCATAAATCTAAAATTCAAAATCCAAATGGCTGATCCAAACCGTTCATCTTGTTCTCCATATTAATATGTGCTTGGAGACCAAATTTTACATTTTTCGGAATTTGTTTACTATTTATTAAGTATTTTACAAAATTGTTGATCCAACGGTGGCTTAACAAAACAGTAAAATCAGCAGCCACCGTTGGATCAACAATTTTGTAAAATACTTAATAAATAGTAAACAAATTCAGAAAAATGTAAAATTTGGTCTCCAAGCACATATTAATATGGAGAACAAGATGAACGGTTTGGATCAGCCATTTGGATTTTGAATTTTAGATTTATGGTCCAATGCACAAACCGCTCCATGCATTGCAATGCACCATAGCCCATCTCTCTCTCTCTCTCTCTCTCTCTCTATATATATATAGATGAGCTACGCTATTCCATGGAGTAAAACGTGTTGGTGCTCCATGACACTATATTTTTATTTTAAAAATCCAAACGACCGATCCGAATCGCTCAACATGATCTCCATATTGAAATGTGCTTGGAGATCAAATTTTACATTTTTTGAAATTTTTTTACTATTTATTAAGCAATTTTGAAAATCGCTGATCCAATAGTCTAGAAATTTTTACTGTTTACAGCAATTAAGCAATTTTCAAAATTGCTTAATAAATAGTAAAAAATTTCAAAAAATGTAAAATTTGGTCTCCAAGCATATTTTAATATGGAGATCACATCTAACGGTTCGGATCGGTCGTTTGGACTTTCAAAATGAAAATAGAGCGTGGAGTACAAACACGTTTTATTCCATGGAGTAGCGTAGCTCATCTCTCTCTCTCTCTCTCTCTCTATATATATATATATATATATATAGCTGTCTAATTTGCTACCGGCAGCACTTCGGCGAAGTGCTTACGGGATTATATTAGTGTATTTAATATTCAAACAACAAATCCAAACCATTAGATGTTCAATCTATATTAAAATCTGCTTGGAGACCAAATTTTACATTTTTTGAATTTTTTTTACTATTTATTAAGCTGGTTTGAAAACCACTATTTTTATTAAATTTCTAAAGCATTGAAAACAACGATTTTCAAACCAGCTTAATAAATAGTACAAAAATTTCAAAAAAATGTAAAATTTGGTCTTCAAGCAGATTTTAATATAGATTGAACATTTAACGGTTTGGATTTATTGTTTGAACATCAAATACTAAAATATGACCCTGTAAGCACCTCGGTCGAAGTGTTACCGGTAGCAATTTAGCCATACACTATATATATATAGAGAGAGAGAGAGAGAGAGTGACTAATGTGCATTCGTATGCATATGGCCCGATATGCATACGGTCCAAATTTGAAATTTCAAAATCCAAAATGTCAATCCAAACCGTTCATCTTGTTCTCCATATTAATATGTGCTTGGAGACCAAATTTTTCATTTTTCTGAATTTCTTTACTATTTATTAAGTCACTTTGAAAATTATTGATCCAATGGTGGCTTAACAATACAGTAAAATCAGCAGCCACCGTTGGATTAGCAATTTTCAAAGTGACTTAATAAATAGTAAAAAAATTCAAAAAAAATGTAAAATTTGGTCTCCAAGCACATATTAATATGGAGAACAAGATGAACGGTTTGGATTTTGAAATTTCAAATTTGGACTGTATGCACATTGGACCATAGGCATACGAATGCACATTAGTCACTCTCTCTCTCTCTCTATATATATATAGTGTATGGCTAAATTGCTACCGATAACACTTCGACCGAGGTGCTTACGAGGTCATATTTTAGTATTTGATGTTGAAACAACAAATCCAAACCGTTAGATGTTCAATCTATATTAAAATCTACTTGGAGACCAAATTTTACATTTTTTTGGAATTTTTGTACTATTTATTAAGCTGGTTTGAAAACCGTTGTTTTAATGCTTCAGAAATTTAATAAAAAATAGTGGTTTTCAAACCAGCTTAATAAATAGTAAAAAAATTCCAAAAAATATAAAATTTGGTCTCCAAGCATATTTTAATATAGATTGAACATCTAATGGTTTGAATTTGTTGTTTGAACATCAAATACGCTAATATGACCTCGTAAGCACTTTGCCGAAGTGCTGCTAGCAGCAAATTAGCCAGTCCCTATATATATATATATATATATATTTTATTTTTTAAAAGGCGAATTATAAAATTTTGTTTAGTTCAGTTTAACCGGTTTTAAATCGGACCAAGCAATATATATTTTTGTTGTAATTTTGATTTTTTTTTTAAAATATTTGATTCCGACAGAGATGAGTTTAAAAATTTCTAAACCAAATCGAACTATTAAACCGGTTTTAAAAATGAACCGAATTGATCTATTTAATCAGAAAAACTGAATCATTTAAACCGAACTATCTTGGTTCTGTTTAAAACCGATTAAACCGGACCTAATGAACACCCCTACCCACAATTCGATCCCCTAATGCTCTGGCACAAAATAATTGCTTGGTCCCCTAATTCTGATGGGAGCCAGAATTCAACCATGTTCCAAAATAATTGCTTTGCATCAGTACTAGTTCTCTTACATTGGACTTGCGAGTAAACCAGCTAATACATACCATTGCTCAGGATTTTAGACCTCTGTGCTTTTCTATTATATGTCAGTACCTAAGCGTACCAGTCTGTAACTATCATAAAGAGTTCCAGTACTTGTGCTTGTGAATACCAGTCTTTTTTTTTTCCGGACCTATGGTTTGTGTCCTGTTAATTATTTCTTTAATTTTTAAACAATAGACATGCTAGTCTTCCCTTGTGCTTAGGGGTGAGTAAAATTGCTCATAACCCGCTTATTAAAAACTCGTTTAAACTCACTCATTTACTTAATGAGCGAGCATGAGCATGCCTCAACTTGCTTATTAAGAATTTGCCACATCTAATTCCTGCCACATTCAATTTCAAATAAATTTTTGCAGTGTTAAATTTTTGTAACATTAAATCAATGAACTAAATTTATGCAACATTAAATCATTCTTACGGCTTTGCCTCATTAAATCTCTATGTCATATTTATACATTTATATTTTTGTAAAGTCGGCAGAACAAAGTTGATACTACTGTGGAAAATATAATATGTTGATTCTATTTTGCTAATTTTTGTTGGATTTTTATTATATTTTATTTAAATGAATTATAACAATTTGTTAAATTTTGGTACTCATAACTCGTGAGCCGCTTATAACTGGTTAATAACTCGCTTAAACTCGCTCATTTACTTAATGAGCCGAGCATGAGCATACCCTAACTCGCTCATGCTCGCTTATTAATCACCCCTACTTGTGCTGCTGTCTGTAGGTGTGAATATATATTTTTCTATAATGCTTGAACAGTTGAACTAGATTAAGAACTGGGCACCTTTATCTGACTATGCACATGAACTGGTAAATCGGGATTGCTATATAGTCAAATAAAGAGTGTGACATTTATGACCATCTCTCTCTCACACATGCATAATCATTAAATACCTATATCACCATCAGTAGTATTAATTGGTATTACAACTTATCTGGTTCTAACGATATCAGTCAAGATTTAAATATCCGTCAAAGCATAGGAATTATTGCTGGAGGTAAATTGGGAATTTCTTGCCAGAAATGAGGAAGAAGGGTCTACGAGGTATTTCTCATTATTTCTTATTTTCCAAATCTGCAATGTATGAGATTTGGCTCCCATCGGTTGGTAGCAAATGCAAGAAAATATGAATCAAATTTCTATCGTGCACACTAACATGCAAGAAAGGTTCATTGTATTAACATGTAAAAGAAAATGGCTCAAACCTACGGGCCTTTTCCTCAAAAAAGAAAAGAAAATGGCTCTGCTGGATAATAGGCAAGGCCGAAATTAAGGAATTGTCGATTTTCATTGATTTTTCTCTTTTACATTTTCATTGTTATTTCTCAAGTACTGCTTCTGGTTTGTGCCTGTGTGCATGATTTACATGCTAATTACGCAATCAATTAAATCTCCTAAACGCCTCTTGGTTTGTTATCACAAGGCATGAGATATGTTTGGATGCACTCTAGAATAGTTAGAATAGCTACTATTTGAGAATAGTGATTTTTGGAAGAGTGTGAGAATAGTGTTGATGTGGTGCTATTTGGAATAGCGAAAATGTTGTTTGGATTGAACATTTATAATAGTGATGGAGGAATTGAACATTTGAGAGAACACCAATTGCTATTCCGACTTTTTATAAGAATAGCATAACAACGCTATTCTCACTGTTCCGAATAGCAATTGAGTATGTTTGAATGGATCAAAACAGCGTTATTCTCACTATTCTTAGTACATCCAAAAACTGAACCCCATTTGGGCTAAGACAAGGTAAACACTCCTATCACATATTGTTCATTACAGGTCATTAAAAAGGAGGATATATATACCCTGGAATTATATTTAGTGATAGCTTTACCAGGAAAATAATACGAGCGGTACTTACTTGCATTTGATTGGTCAGACTTAAAATAGATCCTAATCGTACATCCGTTTCGTTGTTATGAACTACAGTTGGTGCATGGTGATCACGTGATTCTGATCTGAGTTTGAATAAGCTATGTACCGAGTTAGAGATGCCAATTAATTTTGAGTACAATTTGGAAGAATCAATTTCACGACCTGAGTTTGGTCAAATTTAACTATTGACTAATCTGACTTAAACAATACATGTGCACCTTGAAAGAGTTCGAGCTTTCTAGAAGGAAATTGACAATTTACCCTGGGCTCCTTTTAAAAAAAAAAAAAAAATTAGTAGGCAAATTTGGGAATTGGTTTTGAACTTGCAAATTTTTTTGGAAGGCATACAACAATCTAGTAGAGAAACAAATATGGCGATTCTGGTCTCAGTTTATGGGATAAAGATATTCACAATGTTATCTTGATTTCATGTGACAAAATATATATGTTTTGCATTTTGATTTTTTATCCGTGCGCTGTATAAATTCAAAATAATATCCGCAATATCTTTAGGAATGCATTTCAAGTTTCTACACTATTAATGTGTAGATATCTAACATTAGAGAATTAAATGGGAACTCGTCAAACCACCCATGTTCTCTGCTGGCTTGACTCGATCAGAGATTCAAAGTCAATATAAATGAGCTTCTTATTTTATACTACGAGGAAGAGATTTTTTTTATCTATAGGAAATACTAAAAAAGAATAGAGAGAAATAGAAAGAATATCTTTGATTTTTTATAAATGAGCGCTTCTTATTTTATACTACGAGATTCAAAGTCAATATAAATGAGCGCTTCTTATTTTGTACTACGAGGAAGAAATTTTTTTTGTCCATAGAAAATACTAAAAAGAGAGAGAAATAGAAATAATATCTGTGATTTTTTATGAATAGAAAGATATGTATGGGCAAAATCTATCCAATGTTAGAATAGGTATGGGAGGCACCAATTCTATTCCACTTCTGTTTTTTATGTTTTATTTTCTTTACTAAAATATAAAACATTTTTAATAAAATAGATAGAATCTTTCTATTATATTTAAATTTTTAGATTTTTTTACCAGTTTTTTTTTAAAACTTGTATATTTTAGTAGAGAAAATTAAAAACAAAAAATAGAAGTGGATAATTAGGATCGGTGTCTCCCATACCTATTCTTGTACGGACACTCTTATACATTTCTTTAATTTTTAAACAATAGACATGCTAGTCTTCCCTTGTGCTTAGGGGTGAGTAAAATTGCTCATAATCCGCTCATTAAAACTCGTTTAAACTCACTCATTTACTTAATGAGCGAGCATAAGCATGCCTCAACTCGCTTATTAAGAATTTGCCACATCTAATTTCTGCCACATTCAATCTCAAATAAATTTTTGTAACATTAAATCAATGAACTAAATTTATGCAACATTAAATCATCCTTACGGCTTTGCCTCATTAAATCCCTATGTCATATTTATACATTTCAAGGTTCTAAATAGCGATTATAGCGGCATAGCGGGGAGACCAAAAAAAAAAGCTATTGCGAATAGCGTAGCTATAGCGGAAGCTATCACACATAGCGATTTTCCCTTTTCAAACTTTATATTCTATATTTCTACTAATTATCAACATAATTAATATTAGAGAATTGATGTAACAACTAAATGACAACTAATCTAAGTCTATACTTTTTATCAATTACGCAAATAAGAAAGAAAAAAATCTAAAAAGTAACATTATTTAATAATTTATACTTCATGGTATTACATATTATAATAGACAAAGAGCAATTAATTTTATAAGGTAAATGAAGTCAATATACATATTTAAACATTTTATAATTATAATTATAACCAAAATCAGCTTTCAATTGAAATGAACGATAATAATTTTACAAATGAATACTATAAAAAGAGTAATCAAAATGAAGAATTAGTATTTGAATATTTCTCGATATAGAATGATAGAATAAATCACAAATAAAAATAGAAGTATATAGTTTGGTTTAGTATACTTATCGTAGAAGACCATGTAGCATTAGAAATAAGAATAGAAGTACAGAAATCCATATAAATTGCAAAAAAAAACCATGTAGCATAGCGGTAGCTATAGCGGGTCTCATATAGCGGTAATAGCGGTCAGCTATTATAGCTATAGCGGTCGCAGCTGAGTTAGCGCAATTTTATCTCATAGCTTAGCGTTTATGGTCCGGAAAAGCTATAGCGTAGCTATAGCGCCGCTATAGCTAGCTATTTAGAACCCTGATACATTTATATTTTTGTAAAGTTGGCAGAACAAAGTTGATACTACTGTGGAGAATGTAATATGTTGATTCTATTTTGTTAATTTTTGTTGGATTTTTATTCTATTTTATTTAAATGAATTATAACAATTTGTTAAATTTTGGTACTCATAACTCGTGAGCCGCTTATAACTAGTTCTTTTAATAACTCGCTTAAACTCGCTCATTTACTTAATGAGCCGAGCATGAGCATACCCTAACTCGCTCATGCTCGCTCATTAATCACCCCTACTTGTGCTGCTGTTTGTAGGTGTGAATATATATTTTTCTATAATGCTTGAACAGTTAAACTAGATTAAGAACTGGGCACCTTTATCTGACTATGCACATGAACTGGTAAATCGGGATTGCTATATAGTCAAATAAAGAGTGTGACATTTATGACCATCTCTCTCTCACACATGCATAATCATTAAATACCTATATCACCATTAGTAGTATTAATTGGTATTACAACTTATCTGGTTCTAACGATATCAGTCAAGATTTAAATATCCGTCAAAGCATAGGAATTATTGCTGGAGGTAAATTGGGAATTTCTTGCCAGAAATGAGGAAGAAGGGTCTACGAGGTATTTCTCATTATTTCTTATTTTCCAAATCTGCAATGTATGAGATTTGGCTCCCATCGGTTGGTAGCAAATGCAAGAAAATATGAATCAAATTTCTATCGTGCACACTAACATGCAAGAAACGTTCATTGTATTAACATGTAAAAGAAAATGGCTCAAGCCTACGGGCCTTTTCCTCAAAAAAAGAAAAGAAAATGGCTCTGCTGGATAATAGGCAAGGCCGAAATTAAGGAATTGTCGATTTTCATTGATTTTTCTCTTTTACATTTTCATTGTTATTTCTCAAGTACTGCTTCTGGTTTGTGCCTGTGTGCATGATTTACATGCTAATTACGCAATCAATTAAATCTCCTAAACGCCTCTTGGTTTGTTATCATAAGGTATGAGGTACGTTTGGATGCACTCTAGAATAGTTAAAATAGCTACTATTTGAGAATAATAGATGAGAATAGTGATTTTTGGAAGAGTGTGAGAATAGTGTTGAGGTGGTGCTATTCGGAATAGCGAAAATGTTGTTTGGATTGAACATTTATAATAGCGATGGAGGAATTGAACATTTGAGATAACACCAATTGCTATTCCGACTTTTTGTAGGAATAGCAGAACAACGCTATTCTCACTGTTCCGAATAGCAATTGAGTATGTTTGAATGGATCAAAACAGCACTATTCTCGCTATTCTTAGTACATCCAAAAACTGAACCCCATTTGGGCTAAGACAAGGTAAACACCCCTATCACATATTGTGCATTACAGGTCATTAAAAAGGAGGATATATATACCCTGGAATTATATTTAGTGATAGCTTTACCAGGAAAATAATACGAGCGGTACTTACTTGCATTTGATTGGTCAGACTTAAAATAGATCCTAATCGTACATCCGTTTCGTTGTTATGAACTACAGTTGGTGCATGGTGATCACGTGATTCTGATCTGAGTTTGAATAAGCTATGTACCGAGTTAGAGATGCCAATTAATTTTGAGTACAATTTGGAAGAATCAATTTCACGACCTGAGTTTGGTCAAATTTAACTATTGACTAATCTGACTTAAACAATACATGTGCACCTTGAAAGAGTTCGAGCTTTCTAGAAGGAAATTGACAATTTACCCTGGGCTCCTTTTAAAAAAAAAAAAAAAATTAGTAGGCAAATTTGGGAATTGGTTTTGAACTTGCAAATTTTTTTGGAAGGCATACAACAATCTAGTAGAGAAACAAATATGGCGATTCTGGTCTCAGTTTATGGGATAAAGATATTCACAATGTTATCTTGATTTCATGTGACAAAATATATATGTTTTGCATTTTGATTTTTTATCCGTGCGCTGTATAAATTCAAAATAATATCCGCAATATCTTTAGGAATGCATTTCAAGTTTCTACACTATTAATGTGTAGATATCTAACATTAGAGAATTAAATGGGAACTCGTCAAACCACCCATGTTCTCTGCTGGCTTGACTCGATCAGAGATTCAAAGTCAATATAAATGAGCTTCTTATTTTATACTACGAGGAAGAGATTTTTTTTATCTATAGGAAATACTAAAAAAGAATAGAGAGAAATAGAAAGAATATCTTTGATTTTTTATAAATGAGCGCTTCTTATTTTATACTACGAGATTCAAAGTCAATATAAATGAGCGCTTCTTATTTTGTACTACGAGGAAGAAATATTTTTTGTCCATAGAAAATACTAAAAAGAGAGAGAAATAGAAATAATATCTGTGATTTTTTATGAATAGAAAGATATGTATGGGCAAAATCTATCCAATGTTAGAATAGGTATGGGAGGCACCAATTCTATTCCACTTCTGTTTTTTATGTTTTATTTTCTTTACTAAAATATAAAACATTTTTAATAAAATAGATAGAATCTTTCTATTATATCTAAATTTTTAGATTTTTTTACTAGTTTTTTTTTAAACTTGTATATTTTAGTAGAGAAAATTAAAAACAAAAAATAGAAGTGGATAATTAGGATCGGTGTCTCCCATACCTATTCTAACGTTGGATTTTTTTTGGATCGATTTCGCCTATACAGATCTTTTTATTCATGAAGAATCACAGATACTCTTTATATTTCTCTCTCTTTTTTTAATATTTTATATAGACAAAAAATTCTCTACAAGGAACATAGAATCCTAAGCCTGTCAATAATGGAAATAAATCTGTTGTTATTCCAAAGGAATAATAGGAATTTTGTTATTCTGATTCCAACAGTTGATTTTCGTTAATTTTTGTTGGGATTCGTACATAAAAAGATTTCTTCATTGGAATTTGCACATTGAAAAATTTAAATTGTTAGAATCGGAATAATCAGGTTGCTGCTTATTTATTTCCGTCAATTATAGACCAACTTTCTCAAAAGACATATTCCTATGCATGCATATTGCACAAAAGATAGATTTTTTTTTTATGTACCTAATATCTACTTATGTTTACATTAATATTTAATTTGTAATGAAAGGGGCACATTAGCTAGTTGTGTGTAATCGGCAATCCAAGGCCATCATATATATGTAGTCTCTTAAATTTTTTGGAGGTAAAGTTTAGTGTCTTATAAATTATCGGACTAGTTTTAAATGATAAATTTAAACTTTTAGCTTAATATACTTCGTAAGGCAATCATTTGTGTTTCGAAATAATTTTTCGTTCATTTTGTATTTGAAGGATTTCATCATACGCATCAAAATTTTTGATTCTTTTATAAGCATTTACATAACTATTTTACTATGTTAATTTTATTCAAGTAATTCATCTGCACAAATAATTTATTCATCACAAATCTATTTACTAAAAAATATTTGAATATACCTCTATCACATATCAATTTAGTAAATAGAGAGAAGTCGTATTTTCTTATAGGTCTCTTGGATACATTCATTTGTCGATCGTGAAATGGCCTCCTAGTGTTCACCTTTAACTAAACAATGATTAGAAAGACTTTGCTAGAGATATTAATTTAATCTAAACTTTGAACTTAGCTAATAATCCTTCTTGTTAATCTAATAATAATTTATTAGAGAAACTAATAATATGAGAGGAAGAGGGGCGGCAGCTAGGAGAGAGATAAAGAGAGGGAAGTAATTCTCATAAAATTGCTTGCACAATAAAAGCTTCTCTATCTCTCCTTATATACAAATAGACAAACCCTAGCCGCTGCTACAGTACGCGCTACAGTATGTGCTAAAGTAACTGCTACAGTATGTTCCTCAACTCATACCAATTTTGGGTCTTTAATAAACTTATGTTATAACAATGTTATACATATTATTATATTCATGTGTCATGTATATTATACTTTATAATGTGCACCACATTATACCAAATAATATACACACACACACACTTCTCATAAATTAATATTCGTTCTAAGTAGTCATGATATTTAACATTTTATCACATGTATTTTATTTCATATCATATGAAAAATTATACATCATATAAATAAATATCCTTCTTGTTTCTCGTTCAGTTGGTGTGACCTATATGGAGGATCTATGAGGCAATGACAAAAAATATTTTATTACTATAAATTATAAGTTGTATTCTAGTTGTACATTATAGTTACTCAAATAACATAGATGTAAAGTATCATTTTACAATACACGATATTTTAAAGTAACGTTACATGATATTATGAATAATATATAAAGTCGGACTGTGTCATCTTTGTATTATATTTGTTTATTGGTCTCTTAAGTAAATTATTAATATACAATTGTACTTCAGTTATATTGCATGCATAATTCTACTTTACCAAGGGGCCTATAAAATATCATCACTCATTATAAATGAAGAGCAATGATACTATTGACATATGACTTTCTCCTGTACAGTAATATACAAGAAACTAATATTTTTAGCACTACTAATGATAAGTAGTTTTTAATATTAATTACATTATATACTTCTCATGTGAAAAAAAATATATATCTCATATCTAAGAATTCCGAGACACAATGAAAACAATAATGACACTAGCATAATCCATATAATGTTTACATTCCTTAGGTCTGTTCAATATATGAAACATTTCATATACTCATGTTATTAAACGATAAGCCTTTATCAATATTTATAAAACTACAATGCACTTTAATTAATATGACAAACTTATCATGGTATACTAGTGTTCCATATTAATAATCAAGTTTGTGAATATTTTAGAGATTTATATTTATTATCATATAGAATTCTATAGTTCAAGAACAATAGCATCTTCTTGAACTTTTCTAAAGATAAATATAAATTTTATGAAACAAAATGCATGTAATATCTAATTCATAAACATAACATGTAAAAGTAATCAACATAACATAACTTTTAGAATACAAAACTAACAATATTATATCAAGAAGCATAAAATAGTTAATAATTACATCAAATTAGTTTTTGTTAAACCTCTTGATAATATACAATATATATACTAAAAAGAACAAAAAAAAATGAAACACAAATATTTCTCGATTCGTTTACTCTGTTGAAATTATTTGGCAATAAATCTTAATTAATTCGCACTAAAGAATTCATGTTAGATTGTCTTAATCTGTGAGTAAAATTTAAGGAAGCTTAATCTAGGGATAGAGGTCCTTAAGGAGATTAAGATCTGAACAAAAGGATGCTAAAGAAGGTGATATTAATTCTCGCGGGTGTGTTTGGATCACCCAATAATAGAGCTAATCTCGGGTTAGCTCCACTATTCGCAATTCTTGTTGATCCAAACATGAATTAGCAAATTGGGTTAGCTCAAAAATAGCTCTATTCCACTAACCCATAGAAATGGTGGGTTAGCAAGAATAGAGCTTGTGGGGTTAGTGATATTAATAAAATATTTGATTCCTCTCAATTAGAGTTAGTTTAAATATTAAATTAGTATTAAATAAACATCTGATTAGTATTAAATATAATATAATATTTGATTAGATTAGTATTAAATAAAATATTATTTTAAATATTAAATGTAATATAATATTAATTTAAAATATAGATTAATATTAAATTAAATGTTAAATTAAAAATCAAATTATAATTATTTAAATATTAAATATAATATAATATTAGTTTAAATATTAGATTAGTATTAAATAAATATAATATCAACTTAGATTAGTATTAACTAAAATATTAGTGAAAATATAATATTAGTTTAATATTAATTTAAATATTAAATTAGTATAAAATAACCATATTATCAAATTAGATTAATATTAGATAAAATGTTAGATTAAATAAAATATTATATTAAATATAATATAATATTAATTTAAATAGTAAATGTAATACAATATTACTTTAAATATTATATTATAATCAAATAAAATTAGATTAAATATAAAATAGTATTAGTTTATATATTAAATATAATAGAATGTTAATTTAAATATTAAATGTAATATAATATTAGTTTAAATATTAGATTAGTATTAAATAAAATATTAAATTAGTATTAAATAAATAGAAGTCAGATTAAATTAGATTTAGTATTAAATAAAATATTACATTAGTATTAGAAAATATTAGTTTAAATTGAATATAATATTAGTTTAAATATTAGATTAGTTTAATTATTATTTTATTTATTCCCTCCGATACTATTCCAAACATACAATCCAAACGACATTTTTACTAATCCGAATAGTTCAAAGTTAGTGTTATTCTCGAACAACTCGGGTTAGCACTATTCTCAACTACTAACCCAAAATTCGCTATTCTTGCACTAATCCTTGAACGATCCAAACGTACCCCGGAGAATTAAGTGTTCGGCAAAATTAAGCGACTAAGAAAGGTACTGGAAGAAAAATGAGCTTAAGGAGGCTTAATCCTTTGAGACCAATGATTTGAATATTTCATTTAAATCTGATCTAATTTTTGTTTGAAATTAAACTCACATACTTCTTTGATGAGTTTAAATTATACTAGCTTTTGATGAGAAATTGAAACCCATGAATAAATTGACAGTTTTCCAACGAAGCGATTTATAGATAATTTTATAGAAAACCTAATTAACTTTAAAAATATAAGGAAAAATTGGTTATTTGTCACTTCAAAATTTTAAAATTTTAAAAATGTCACTCTGAAATTAGAAATCATCATAATATGCCACTCTAAACTTAGTTAATTTTTAATTTTGCCATTCCAAATAATTAATGACTAAAATACCATTCCTCCCGCACCCGTTTCTTATTTTCTCCCTAGTCTCTACTCATCCACTGCCACAGATGAACTTGAACAAGCGATAATACTTGACACTTGCAGTGGTGGGCCTCGAAAATGTGTTGGGGATCAATTTGCATTGCTAGAAGCGATTGTAGCACTTGCAGTTGTTTTGCAGAAAATTGAATTCCAGCTAGTACCTGATCAAAAGATCAGCATGACTACTGGTGCAACTATTCATAGAACAAATGTAAGTTGATGTTACTGTTTTTGACATTGGAGCAAATAGCGAAACATTATTTTAAAAGTTAAAGTACTCCACTTAGTTAAATAGGCTATTTAGGTTGTTGTAGCATTCTTGCTATTTAAATCCGCTCAGGCAAGGTTTGGGTATTTGTAGCGCCCACCATGTTTGTTTAAGTTCATTCATGGCAGTGGATGAGTAGAGACGAGAGAGAGGAAAAGAAGAAAGGGGTGGGAGAAGAAGGATATTTTAGTTATTAATTATTAAAAGTGATAAAATTAAAAATTAATTAAGTTAAGAGAGTGGTATTAGAATAATCAATTTTAAAATTTTGAAGTGACATATAATTATTATTTTTTAAATATAAATATCAGAGAAGAGAATGAATGATTCAAATACTACCCTACTAGATCATGGGATGTCAATACATTGTTAGCATAACTTGTGCAATTGATGTGACTTGTCATAAGCTACCTTCGATTCCGCGTAGGCATTAAATGCGTAATGGCCTAGCTACCAATTAGCCAATTACGACTTCCGAATTATAGAAAATCAAATGAAGCATGCATGTGCTTCACTAATTTCTCATAGTAAGGCACAAGACCATGCAGGAATCAATGCGTGCGGTCATCTATATACCGATTTTTTTATTTAATAAAAAAATATCACAAAATGAGATTGATTTTGTGAAATTTCGATATCTAGATAAACGGGATTGATCATCCTGTTATGTGGGACGGAATAATTTATCTTGTCCCACTAATTCAAATCTGTTACTCTACTAACTTAATTAACTAAGCAGAGAAAAAAAATTATAAGATGGGATAATCATTTCCGTCCCACAATATATATTATTTCTAGTTCTCTCTTCTTAGTTAATAGGTTAAGTAGAGAAAAAAAAAAGATGTATAGGACGGAATAGATTAGCCTGTCCCAATTTTTTTTTCTTTTTAGTTAATTAGATTAGTAGGTTATGGATTTGAATTATTGAAACATAATAAATGATTTTATTTTATTTATATTTCGATTTTCAACAAAAACACTACCCTATCACAATATTTTTTTTATTTTCAATTAATATAAAAATCGGCATCTATGTATCCCTTAGTATATATACCTTCTCTACCTTAGTTATGACTTATGAAAGATCCAGTACCTTTGATATATATATTTTTTTTCACTAATTATTGTTTTCTAATAACGGAATAACTGCTTATGAGCGCAACAAGGCAATTGTAATTTCGATTTGATGTGGCCATCCTGGTGTTGCTACTAAATTTGCTCCTATATAATTTATTAACATTCAACGAGAGCTAGCTGTATTTAGATAGTATGATAAGGTGCTGACTAGACGCTATCACAAATTCAAGAAAGTTGAGGCGATTCTTTCCTAAATTTTATAACTAATTTCAGTACAAAAATTAAAATTGCGTCCAAAAGGAAATTTGATCTTTGCACCATATATATAATAGAATCCTTTTGTGCAAAGGACATATATTCGTTGGGTACTTGATTCGACAAAATATGAAAATATTCCGTTATGGCAACAATTTTAGGACCTGCTTGTATATGTCACTAAATGATTGACTTAAATGGTAAACAAAAATATTTCTTGTTTCACCGTCAAAATATGAAAATATTCCTTCCGTTCTCTCGTTGAACAGAAGTATTATTTCTTGTAACTTAATTATAAAAAAGTTTTGTTACCTTGTCCCCTGATCTCGTCTGTTATTTGTTAATATTATTTAATTTCTAAAATATGCTACGATACATTAGAGGGGATAGAATCAAAATTGACTAAATTGATTGATTTTCCTATTAGACTCGATATCCTGTATGAAAATATTCCACTTTTATCACAAAAAAAAAACTGACTAAATTAAAAATATATTGTTCCTCATTTTATTTATAACTTCAGTCATAAAAATGTATAACTGATTCTATGTAGTTTTCAATATTATCCTTATTGAATGGTGTGAACTAATTTTTATTTTTTTCGCTAAAATATAGCGAACCGACCAAATTTCTAACATAATTTTCACACTATTAATTTAACACGCACTCTTCTCACACGATCAAACTTTAATAGTTTAATTTTCATACAGATTTATAAAAATTAACTTTTAGAAATAATCTATACATATCTTAAAACAAACAAATGACTTAAAATAATCCGTTTTTGATTTAGTGACAAAGACACATGTATTTTGATATAAAATGTCATGAGTTCAAAATACGAATAGAAAAAAATTATTTGTTGTAATAATAGATATATGAAATTTGAAGGCTTGACTTTCATATTTCTTTAAAAAAAAGGAAAAAAAAATAATGACTTAAATATTTATGCGAAAACGTGTTACTTAATGTTCCCTCTCAATATCCTGAATACCATGTTTTTGTTTTAATTTTCTTACAATCCAAATAAAACCTTAAATTTTAGGAGTAATTTTATGTACATCGATCTCTTTCAAAAATCTCAAAATTACATATTTTTCCTAAAATTAATAAAACCATATTTACCCTAGAAAGATACAAAAACTCACAAATTTACTTAATTTATTTTTTTCTATTAAAAATATTTTAAGTTTATAAAGTTAATATTTTACCTTTTATTAAAAAAAAAGTTACGTAAGATGTGTAAAAGAAATATTCACTCGTGTAATTACCAGTTTTCTCTAGCAAAATCCTAAACTCTAGCAAACTGTTTATTTTCCTATTTGTAATGCACACATATGTGTATGTCTAAATGTAACTGTGTATAAATCAAATGTAGAAAAATACATCATTTATCTTCACAAATTGAATAATTAGAATATTGCACAATTTTCTTACACATACTATATATTTTTTAATTATTAATGAAAAATAAAATTCTAATTATATAAATATAAAATGAGTTTTAATGAAAATAATAAAATAAATAAATTTGTAAGTTTTTTAATTTTGAAATATAAAAATAATTTCCGAAAAATACACGTGAAATTCCTCTTAAATTTTAACTTGAATACTCAAATATCATATACTGAATGGCCCAAGTAGGGATAAGTACGAGGGAATACGGATCCTCTATATTAATAATGTATCATTTGAGTTAATTTTCAGAGCATACAATTAAAAATCGGATCAATCCGATCCACATCATAACACACGGGTAGTGCACGTTTAAATTGGACGGTTCATATCTTCAACTCAAAATGTATTCTCTGACTCTCAGAGGATACATTTTTTTTTTTTTTGTGACTAAATAGAGGATACAAATTCAGTACAGGGACCAGCGTATCCTACAGATTTGTCAAATCATCTGGATGCTCTGCTCAGTGCTCAGAACTTACGAAATAAATCTGCTACGATCCTAAAGAGGATTGTAGGGTCTTACGATTCGAAATCCAACCTTTTATTTATTTTGAGATTCGTGCATAAAAACAACTTCCTTGGTGATTCATACAACTCAAAAAAATAAAAGGTTAGATTTAGAATCGTAGGACCCTACAATCTCTCAGGATCGTACCAGATTTATTTTCCAAAACGTTATTCGTGCAAAAGTTTGTTATCAGGAGCTTTTTTTATCACATTCTTTGTTTTTTTGATGAAAACTTTTTTTTTATCACATTCGCTAGTCACTACTGCATATAACTCCTTTTCTAATTCAACACCAATCTAAACATGAAAATAGACTCATAAATCTGAAACCCCCCCTCCCCCCCCCCCCCCCCCCCCATTAAAATTTAGTCCGCTTTTCCGAATTTTCTCGTTGAACCCGTTTGATAGGAGTGAAATAGAGTGGAACAAAAAGTTTTATTTCTGTCAAATTTTTTAAAAAAAAAAACAGCAAATGAAATCAGAAAATTGAGAAAGTGGAATTAGATTTAAATTTTTATTTTTAATATTTTTATCTCTTCTATATTCCTCTGTAAATCAATTCTCTATTCTATATATTCTATTGGAAAGGTGAAACAAAAAATTGACATTTTTTAAGAGATGAGTTTAACTCGTTTATCAATATATATTCTTTCACTATTCCACCATTAAAAAATGAGTTTAACTCGTTTACCAATATTCTTTCACTATTCCACCATCAACCGAACACAATCAAAACAATAAGAAATTGAAGCATATTTCAAATTCCACTTTTCTTCATTTTTTTCTCTATTTGAATAGTTTACCGAACGGACCTGTTATTATGTACCTATCTCTTATATTATCATATTGTTGTTTTTGTTTTCTTTTTACTTCCTCCTTAATTTTATTTGTTATCATCCACTACATGAACTGCTATAAAATGATGGCTACAGTAAATCTAAATAAGCAACTGTGACAATTACATTCATTAATATGACGAAACTAAAATGCAACACTGTCACATCACGCGAATGATAACATCACGTTAAGTCGACCACATCTAACGTGATCAAATGTAACGTGATTTATCACATTTAATTATTGTTTTCAAATTTTCAGTTAGTTCATAAATACAAATAACAAAATATACTTAAAAATGGAAAACAATAATAAAATAAATTATAATTAAGAAATAATGCTAAAAAATTTAGTTTGTAACGTGCCACGTGATGTAACCAGATCAGTTAGCTTGACCTTGCATGACAAGACCAATATTTATATATTTTTTTAATATTTTTACTATTTTTAAAATAAATATAAAATTATTGTTTTTGAATGATTCAAAATCTCGTAAATTTTTTTACCTATTTGGAATAATAGTAAAAGGCTAAAAAAAAAAAAATTACATGTAGACACATCACTCATAAGGTAGGCGGGTTTCAACTGTTTGAATTTATCATTTAAAGCCGATTTTATGGACTTTAAACTTGAGTTCACCAAAGAGCTTGGTGAACTTAAGAACACCATAGTTCTACTATAATAATTGGCTTACAAAGTATATTTTAATATAATAATTATGTTAATCAGGTGGGATCAATTATTTAGACTTCCAGCGGAGCTGTCTCTGGTACAGCCATTGCTGCAGCGGATGGTACCAGTGGGGTTGTCACTGGTACAGAGAGAGATAAACGAATAACCGGTGCTAGCTGTTATGAGTTTTTATTTCCTGTTTTATGAGGGGTCTTAGGTGATATGAGGCGTTTTTCTTGTAACCGGATGTTGGATTCAATATATTCCTGACAACCCCTGTCAGTTGAGTTTAAATATATATATATATATATATATAGAGAGAGAGATGGGCTTGGGTGAGACGCGGAGTATATGCGTTTGGTGCTCCATGGTACATTTTAGCTATTTTGAAAATCCAAACAACCGATCCGAACCGCTCAACACGATCTCCATATTGAAATGTGCTTGGAGACCAAATTTTACATTTGTTGAAATTTTTTTACTATTTATTAAGCCACTTTGAAAATCACTGATCCGGTGGTCCAGAAATTTTTACTGTTTTTACTGTTTATCCGAATTTTCAGATTTTCAAAGTGGCTTAATAAATAGTAAAAAAATTCCAAAAAATATAAAATTTGGTCTCCAAGCACATTTCAATATGGAGATTACATCTAACGGTTCGATCAGATCAGTTGTTTGGACTTTCAAAATAAAAATATGGCGTGAAGTACAAACGCGTGGTGCTCCGCGTCTCACCCAAGTCCATCTCTCTCTCTATATATATATATTTAGACTTTAAAAGTGAAAATAAAAATATGAGACACATTTTTATAACACGAAAATAACTAGACATTTGGAATCTTTTAATTTCTTTTTATAATTTATAGTCGGACACATTCATAAATGTCGGCATCCGTTATGTCTAGCGCACACTCGTAGTAAAAAAGGAGCCATACTGTTTATGTCATGGTGACACGTGTAAAGAGGTGGACAACTACATTGTTCATGCATGTATACACGGTCGTGTTAAATGCATGGCAATTGACTAGTATGGGTTTTGAGTCTTTTAGTAAACGTCCGCATTATCACAAGAAAACCGCATTTAGCGTTGCGTATCTCACAGATTTTCAAAATTTTCCACCTAAAAGGGGCCTCACTATTTCCTCTTTTTTAATGGTAGCTGATAATAGTACTCGCGCTACAGTTTTCGCACTGTATCTGTAGGGAACTATCAAAAATTAAATATAAAAAAAACTTTTTGTGGGGATCACAAAAACTCCACAATTCGATTTTTTTTTTCTAAAGTATTAATATCTATGCAGTGATTTACTGATTTTTCTAAATCCTGCAAGGGTCCTGATTTACTGATTTACTGATTTACTGATTTTTTTCTAAAGTATTAATGTCTAGATCCTGCAAGGGTCCTGATTTACTGATTTTTTTTCGGAATGATGCTTAGCCGTTGAATTTTCAGATCGCACATAGATGAATTTTTCAAATTATGAGCTTCAACACTTAAGTATGCATTAGTCGCGCCGCATATGATCCCAGTGCCCGTAGACTGCGCGCCGCACCCGTGGACCACGCCTCTAAACCACGCACGGCACCTGCGGACCGAGCCTGTGCACCGGGCACCCTTTTTCTTTTTTTCTGCTGAAGGTTGCACCGCGCACCCTTTTTCTTTTTTTCTGCTGAAGGTGGGATTCGAACCCAGTTGGGTTCTGCTGGTGCCAAAATTCTTACCACTACACTAGAGTTCACATGTGTTATCTTGTAGATAAATATATTATTTAACTATTTTTCTCTACAAATTTGATTTAAATTATCTCTCCTCCTTATTAAGGAGCTTAATGTTTTCTACTACATAATTTGCTCCCGTTGCTGTGCACGGGCACGATTACTAGTTTATACCTATGTACGGAAGTATTTATAGCTATGAGATGAGCAATTATTTATTGTGCGGATACTGTAGCGAGAAGATAATAGTATCCGCGGCACTGTACCCGCGGGGGGACCACCGAAAATTAAATGCAGAAAGATAACCTCCTGCAGGGACTGCAAAATCTCCACAATTTTAATTCTTTTCCCATATTATTAATATCTACGTAATTTTTTCTTTCAAATGAGATCCATGATGACGTACTTTCATACTTGTTGTTGGGCAAGTATTTATACTTCGTCGTACAAGTATTTATACCTATATATGCAAGTATTTTTTACATATGACACTGAAAGTATTAATATCTAAATATTGAAAGTATTTATACTTATACATTGAAGTATTTATAAGTATGAGGTCAACTATATTTTTTGTTAGAGGTAGGCTGATGTGGAGATGATTGTGAAACTCGAAAAAGGATAATCATAACAAGTCACGCATTAAAGTATTAATATTTTTTTTAAGTGTAATCTTATCTTCTAAGTATTTATAACTACGAAGATATACATATATATCTAAGTATGTTTTACATATGACACTGAAAATATTAATATCTAAGTACTGAAAATATTTATATCTATGCATTGAAGTATTTATTCCTATGAACTCAATTATTTTTATTAGAGAAAAGTTCAAGGACAGAACTAGAAAATAGAGATTGAGGAGACTGAAAATTCAAATATAGTGCAATTTCATTTTATAACGGGGGCTTAGCAACCTTTATCCATATAAAATTTACAATATCTAATGGACCAAACTATAAAATTTTAATTTATGGGGGTGGCTTAGCAACCTTTATCCATCACTGTGTTCCGCCACAATAAAAGTTGATGTGAGAATGAGTGCGGGAATTGTAAAAGGAAAACTATATAATTAGTGGGGACCATAGAGAAATGATGCTGCTGGAATTTTATAATAATAATTAGTTGAGACTATATAATTAATAGGGACCATAATACATTATTCTTCTAAGTACGGATACTGTAGCACGAGTACTGTAGTGCAGGTACTGTAGCGCACAGGTACTGTAGCGCACATGTACTAAAATAATTATTCCTTTTTAATAGCCTGCGTTGTATCGTCTCACCCACATTACGCATTTAATTTGTAATTTATTGAGCCCGTTAGTTAGATTTTATTTGATCCTGAGAGGTCATGCTAATCTATACTATACTAAAATGGATAAAAATACAAATTTAATTCTTGGCAATAATCATGCATAAATGACTCCTGACCAATAGTACAGATTTTTAAATTTATATGGTTGTCTGATTCTAAAATATTATGTTCACGCAAAGTGTATTTATTGTGTCTATTTAAATTTTCCTATATATATATAACCATAAAATTTGATAAGTGCTGATCATATATATACGTGAATATATTGCATCAATTAACCGATAAGCAATTAAGCATCCCATTATTAATTATATGATTTTCTTTTAAATATATAATCCACTTAAAGAAACAAGCTCGTCGCGAAGCGTGGGACCATATATATATAGTTTTGTTTAGATATCGATGCAAATATTCTTAATTTGTTGACAAAATAAGTATTTTGTAAAGAGCTTTTATTGTGCTCTTCTGGACACTTTTGGCTTTGAACTCTAATTAATCCACCGTTCCTGTAAAGCCCCCTTTAAATTCTAATTTGTCAAAATAAAATATAAATATGTACCCTCATGATTTTAATTTATATTTGCATTCTAATTAGGCTTCTGGATATATTACATATTTTGATTTTACGATGCCAACATCAGGTACGGATTTATAGTCAAGCACTGCTTAACACTCTCATCATATATTTTAAAAACATTAATAATTTATATTGAAAATTTAATTATTTTTTAAAATTTAAATATGTCGGTTTCCCTCATAAATATTACGTGTGTGCTTATAACAATATTGTAAAAAATAACTGTTTAGGACAATTAGTCGTTAGTGGCGATCAAACCATCACAAATTTTTTCGATTAATCGGCTGATTATTTCCAATTGTGCATGGCCAATTAATCGTTTGGTGGTACCAAATCTGTCTGACAAGAGCATACTGTTATTTACAACACTGACTTATAATTTAGTGGTGAAAACTCACTTTGTAATTGTAAAAATTTTAATAACCACATATTATATATTTTATGTTTAATTTTTAATTTTTAATTTAAATTTTCTAGTTCCACTGGGGGATAGTATGACCAGTAGGGGTGTTAACGGGTACGGTAAGGGTCGGGTGGAAGCATTTTCATACCCGTACCCGTCACAAATTATTCTTACCCGTACCCTACCCTTACCCGTTACAAATTGCCTTACCCGTACCCTACCCTTACCCGTTATAGTTGTCGGATAACGAAACGGTAGCGGGTAAATAACGGTTAATACTTGTATAATAATTATTTTTATTATTTATTAAATAAAACACTAAGACACATTTATTTGTCACATATATAATCACACTACTAATATGAAAATTAATTCTAACTATATTGATTTTTATCAAAACACAAATTTAAAAAAACAATATCTCTGTTCTTTAATTAAAAAAATCAGGTATGCAAATAAAAGCAAGATGGTCAATTGTTCAAGTACTTTAACGGTGATTATATTTAACACAGTTACATAAATGGTCAATTGTTCAACTTAGAAAATTTAATAAATTTTATTTTCTAAGATTAAGAGTAGTTGCCAGTTGGACTGTTGGAGAGGGATAGTAATTCAATGCTCATTAAGATATATAATATATACAATTTTTTTATATAATTACCCGATCGGGTAACGGGTACGAAATAGGCTCTACCCGTACCCTTACCCGTTTTGATAACGAAAAAAAATCTTTACCTGTACCCGTACCCGATAAGTTTACGAAAAAAAAATCTTACCCATACCCGTCTTATCGAATACGGTACGGGTCGGATAAACGGATAAAAGGGTGCCATTGACACCCCTAATGACCAGTACATGTTATATTAAATAGATCACACTTATTGTTACGTCTTTGACTCTTTCAGAGATCTGAGCTGTACGCATTCACTATTGCTAACCCCAATTGGCAACTCGTCCTTACATTGAAGGAAAAGAGGCTATGATTTTTCTCATGCACTGACCTGCCCTTGCCGAATTTAATCAAGTAGATACAGGATGAGCTCCGTATATGGTGCTATTAACACCTCCAATAAATGGCCTCTAGCTAGCCCTCTAGTATTGTTAGTCTGATATACGACGAATCGAATTCACATTACATCATCCGATATATATAATTATATATAGATGGGCTATGGTGCATTGCAATGCATGAACCCCCTTATGCATTGCACTATAAATCATGGATTTAAAGTCCAAACGACCGATCCGAACTGTTAGATGTTTAATCCATATTAAAATGTGTTTGGAGATCAAATTTTATATTTTTTGGAATTTTTTTACTATTTATTAAGCATTTTTGAAAATTGCTGTTTTGCTGTGAACAGTAAAAAACAGTAAAATTTTCTGGACCATCAGATCAGCGATTTTCAAAATTGCTTAATAAATAGTAAAAAAAATTCCAAAAAACGTAAAATTTGGTCCCCAAGTACATATTAATATGAAGAACAAGATGAACGGTTCAGATCGGTCGTTTGGACTTCAAATCCGTGATTTATAGTGCAATGCATAAGGGGGTTCATGCATTGCAATGCACCATAGCCCATCTCTCTCTCTCTCTCTATATATATATATATAAAGAGTAAGGCTAAGGTGCTATGAGTTGCAGAGAGAGCTAGCTACGGTGCTACGGCTCAATATTCGAGTTTTCAAAGTCCTAACGGTCGATCCAAACCGTTCATCTTGTTCTCCATATTAATATGTGTTTCGAGACCAAATTTTATATTTTTTGAAATTTTTTTACTATTTTTTTAGATAGATAGAAAATTAAATATCTGAATGAAGCATAATTTTTTAGATCAAATGATTTTTTACCTATCTAAAAAAATAGTAATTTTTTTTCGAAAAATATAAAATTTGGTCTTCAAACACATATTAATATGGAGAACAAGATAAACAGTTCAGATCAAACGTTATAATTTTAAAAACTCAAATATTAAACCATAACACCGTAGTCCTCTATACAACTCATAGCACCGCGCGGAGCCTTACTCATATATAAATGAAGACTTTTAATTTAATAGTACTTCAACAGTTCAACTTGATCCCTATCTCAGACAATCCGAAACTCTGAACTTGTCTTATTATGTCTTTTTTAATAGAAGTGTTATATAATATTCTGAAAGGTATCTGTCGTTTTAAATTGGAATTCTTATAACAGTTTATGTACAACAGTTATTGTCCCTTTTCTGCATTATAACTATCATAATTGTCTAGAGGAACCGTAAAAACACCGACGCTGAATTTTTTTTTTTAAGTATTAATACATATATATAAAAATATTTATACTTACATCTATTTGGATGGAGAGTAGAGGAACTGGGGAGGTGAAGAATAGAAAGAAAGATTAACATATTTAATATCTTAGTGTTTGAATGATTAATGAGGAAAAATAAATTAATTTTCTTTTATGTTTTATTTCTTATTTAGTTGATTAAAATTTAGAAGGTTGATGAAAAATTCGGTGACTGTTGTAGGATTGTGACAAAATATTTGTATGAGAATTATATAGGTAAGATATAGGGTTGAACATTAATGTTATTTTTTTTTTTAAATATTTGCAACAAAATTTATTTCCATATGTTACACCCCAAATTGGGAGGGAACCTGATTCTATTGATTATAATGATACAATGTTAAACCTTTCACTCTTGTACCATTCACCTCCGACATAATTTTGTCAACCAAACACGATTCAACAGAAATTTTTTTTTTTTCCATTCCTTCCCTTCCTCTACTCTCCATCCAAAATAAGGTGTTATGAGTTAAGCAATTTTTACGTAAATAATGGTCACCCCCAATCAAATCCTCTAAACGTCTCCGCACTGTCCCTACACCATAACTACTATAACTGCCTGGGGACCGCAAAAACTCCAGTGCTGAATTTTTTTCTGAAATAAATTTACATTGGAGCTAGCAACTATTGTATAGTTCTTGATCATTATAATTATTGAAAGAACCAATAACACGCAAAGTAACACACATAACGTTTAACTCAACCATTATAATAACGACGGAAATAAATATGTTGTTATTTCTTAACAATGAGGACTCTGTTATTCTGATTTCAATTATTGATTTTTGTTGAAATTTGTGCATGAAAAAACTCACCTTGTTGAAATCAATATAATACAGTTCCTGTTATTTCCAAGGAATAACAACATATTTCCTATAACAACTGAGGTTGTCTTGAAAATAAAAATGACAAACCAATTTCGAGTTGGACTATCAGAAATAATTGTTAATTAATCCTTCTACAACTGTAGGCCGGACGTAATAACGGTTAAATAGCCATCATATAATTAACTTAAGAAATCTTCCGGACAATGCTCCACAATAGTAGTGAGCAACAATCAATAACCGTTACTTAAACGGAAATGCATGCATGTGTTCAGATGGAGAAGTGGGTCAGTGAGAATAGTGACTAATTTAAGAATGAAAAATAGTTGCTAGCTGAATAGTAAACTAAACTATAAAAGACAAACAAAGAATAGTGGGTAGCTCTTCATCCAAACATCGAATAACTCAAAAGAATAGTGTTATTTTCATATTAGTGTTATTATTGCTCCATCCAAACACACTAATTATACCAACCATGAATTCATATCCTTTGAGTTAACTCAAATTTTAAGTTAAAATCACAACCATTCGATTTAAATCCGTACAAATATTAAAGATTGCCGTGCACAACACTCACATAGGGGGTCCGTACTGATTAGTTTTGTAGCACAACACTCACAAAAGGATGGTATTGACACTCCTAATAGTACTATTAAAAATTTCGAAAATAATTAATTAACTTTGAATTAATTTTGTAGCATGGCAGACGAAATAAATGATGAAATAGATATGGTGCAGGATACATTTAGTGATCTGTTGTGGATACCGCACAGCAGTCACAGAGTGTGTCATGCTTCTGAGGAGGTAAACAATCAGTTATTTCTTTTATTTACTTGTTCAGAAATATATTCTGGTTTTAATTTATATTTTTCATTAACCGGATGTAGAGAAAAGAGGTTATAAACGTGAAGCACTACCGTTGCCAGACCGCGTACCACGTTGCATACGCGCCATTCTTGATTCGATTGGGTTTATACCAGATCGCAGTCATGCCTCACAAAAAAATTGATGCGGCGCTGATACATGGACTCGTGGAGCGGTGGCGTCCTGAGACACACACCTTTCATCTTCCCTTCGGAGAGATGACAGGTATTAAGTTGAGAATTACTTTAAATAAATATGTTCTTCGTGATAATTTACTGATAATTAAAATGAAGAATTTATATTTTTTTATTTGATAAACTACAGTTACTTTAGAAGACGTGAGCTGTTTATGGGGTTTGCCCATTACGGGAGTCCTAGTGACGGGGAGTACAGACGGTAGGAACGCAAAAGGCCGGCTCTTCGAGTTTTTAGGAATTAAAGAGCATGAGCAGAGTAAACTTATGAAAAAATGAGGGCCTGAGGGAAATGAAAGAAGCATGGAGTTGACTTTCCTGAAATCTAAGTTTCGTGAACGATTTCAGGAGCTACCGGCTGATCGCAACGATCAAACGCTGAAGTGGTAACTAACTAACTAACTATATATATATATATATATATACATATATATATATATATATATACATACATATATATATATACATACATATATATACATACATATATATATACATATATATATATAGAGTTAGGCTGGGGTGCTATGGATAACATAGTGGCCTCTATGCTACGGCTCAATATTTGAGTTTTCAAAATCCAAACGGTCGATCCGAACCGTTCATCTTATTTTCCATATTAATATATGCTTGGAGACCAAATTTTACATTTTTCTGAATTTTTTTACTATTTATTAAGTATTTTACAAAATTGTTGATCCAACGGTGGCTGCACAAAACAGTAAAACCGTTGGATTAGCGATTTTCAAAGTGGCTTAATAAATAGTAAAAAAATTCAGAAAATTATAAAATTTGGTCTCCAAGCAGATATTAATATGGAGAATAAGATGAACGGTTCGGATCGACCGTTTGAATTTTGAAAACTCGAATATTGAGCCGTAGCATAGAGGCCACTATGCTATCCATAGCACCCCAGCCTAACTCTATATATATATATATATATATATATATATAGAGGTAGGCTAATATACAATCGATTGTTCCTGAGGTCCCGTACAACCAAGTCATTTTCTAATTTTTAAAGTCCAAATGATCGATCCAAACCGTTCATCTTGTTCTCCATATTAATATGTGCTTGGAGACCAAATTTTACATTTTTCTGAATTTTTTTACTATTTATTAAGCCACTTTGCAAACCGCTGATCCAACGGTGGCTTAACAAAATAGTAAAATCAGAAGCCACCGTTGGATCAAGGATTTTCAAAGCGGCTTAATAAATAGTAAAAAAATTCAGAAAAATGTAAAATTTGGTCTCCAAGTACATATTAATATGGAGAACAAGATGAACGGTTTGGATCGATCATTTGGACTTTAAAAATTAGAAAATGACTTAGTTGTACGGGACCTCAGGAACAATCGATTGTATATTAGCCTACCTCTATATATATATATATATATATATACATATATATATCAATTTATTCGTGCTTTAGCCTATCAATAATGTACTCACATTGTCTTAAAATTTTCTAGGTATGTCTGTGCATATATCTTGGACCTGATGTCGTCCAGTTTGTTCCCAGACAGTAGCGGGGACGGGATACCGTTATGGTATCTCGATCTAATTGTGAATTTGGACCAGCCGGTACCGTATAATTGGGGTGGAGCCGTTCTTGCATATCTGTATCGACATCTATGTGTCGCTACCGAGCCCGATAGAGGATCTATGCATGGGCCGGTGATGCTTTTGCAGCACTGGTCGTGGACCTGCTTTCCAGTTCTTTGGCCTGAGCCTCAAACTAAAAACTGGGAACCTACCTGGGGTGCTCCAACGCTCGATACATGCGTATCTTTTGCATACAAATGGTGTGGTCCACACAAATACGTGTCATCCTCCCACTTCAAGACCCAGGGTGCACGTATCCCGCGGGGCCAGTTTCAGAGTTTGACGGAGGATCATGTAAATTAGGAGCCATACGGGAGGGTCTACAGCAAGCTTCCGACAGTGACCCAGCAGGGAAGGGTATGTTTCAATCTAGTTATTTATTTAGTTATACTCAAGTCTCGGCTGATTACGCCTTGCTGGAATTTTTTCACCCTTAACTAGGACCTCAAAAAGTCCATGACCGGTACGATAAGGAATCACAGTCATGTCCCTTCCCTTCTCGATACGCTTTTGCAATAACTTAGTTACACGGTCGGACCACACCTGACCATGCTGACATGACATTTGAGATTTGTTTCATCGTTCAAAAAACCATTTATTCAATTTATAAAACGTATCCTCCACGACCGCTGCAACCGGTAATCGCCGACTAATTTTGAACACGGCGTTCAGTGACTCTGACCCATTTGTTGTCATTATCCCCCATCGGTGACCTCCGTCCTCTGCTTGATACAACTTCTCTGGACATGGAAGCTCATCTTCATCATTAGGGTTTCTCTTACCCACCTTGTTAAGGTAGTCGATAGCCTCCGGACAACCAATTTCAAAGTCTTGTAACATCTCCCGCAACCTTCTAGGTTTGCATTTGTTCACTCCAGATATGAACTTATCGCTAACCTCTCTCTTACGCCCCACGTGCTTGAAGAGGTTTTCAGCAACATGTTGAGAACAATACCGATGCACACATTGATCGGTCGACTCATCCTATCCGAGATGTGGATCCTGGAACACGGCTTTGATCCCCAAATGTCTATCCGATACGACACAAAAGAATCGATAATCTCCAATGACTTCCAATCTTAACCATCTCATAAAAAAACTCCAATTGTCAGCGCTTTCTTTCTCCACAATTGCAAAAGCCAACGGAAGCAATTGGTTTTCCGCATCGTACATGCATGCCATTAGCAGCCTACCTTGGTACCGTCCCGACATGAAACATGCATCGATACTAATCACTGGTCTGAGAAATGGTATCGCTGCAATACACGCTCCAAATGCCCATGCCGCTCTGTGGAAAAGCCTTTCAGTTTCTCCATCAATCGGGGTCGAGGTCACACAATACTTAGTTCCTGGATTCGTTCTTTTGATGGCTTCCAATAGTGGAATAAGCAAGTTGTACGAGTTCTCCCAACTCCCAAACAGATTTGCAATAGCAAGCTCACGGCCTCTCCATAATTTGTTGTACTTGGGGGTTACCTTATTATATTTCTGCATGACGATATCTCGGGTATGATTTATAGGAGAGCACACATCCCTTCTAATGGTCTTATCAATCGCAAGGGCAACCATCTCTGCTGTAAGCTGACAATGATCAGTACGTGTTGCCGATACTGTGCATGTGTGAGGATATGCTTGTTTCGTAATAATCCAAGATTCTGAAAGGCCGTTCTGCTTCGCGCATACCTTAAATTTACAAAATTTATCTCTGCACACCACCTCGTAACGTCTAGGTTCGCTTCTAAGGACCTTGCACTCACAATTCTTATCGAGATGGAACTTATTGATTGCTATCTTTAGAGCCGTTTTCGACTCATAAACTACACCCTTAGCCAATGGATTATCGAATGTTTTTTTTGACCTGCCAAAAAAATCGACATCCGCAGGCCGAAAACCGGATATGTCATTGAAACTATCAACCGGATGTGTCATACTTTCCCGACCAGTTATCGGGTACTGTGCTTGACGGGTATGTGTTTGACGGTACTGTGAAGGTGACTGGCTGGGCGGTTCAATATCATCGTCCGAACCCGATGACTCACCTGAGAGCATCTCATCTCCACTCTCCAAACTGTCAGAATCAATTGCATCCACGGGGACATGCGAATAATTACGTACCTGTCTACGGACCCGACTGGTACTGGGTCGGGATGTGCTTGGTAGATCCACAGAGTTTCGACTGGTACTGTGTCGAGGTCTAACTGGTAGATCCACAGAGTTGCTACCGATACTGGGTCGGGGTCTCACTGGTATATCCACAGAGTGCCGACCGGTACTAGGTCGGGATCTAACTGGTATTGGGTCGGGATCCACAGGATTCTGACTGGTACTGGGTCGGGATCGAGGTTCAGGAATCTAATTGGTGTAGTTCGGTTCCAATTCTACATATAACTCAAGAATCGGTAACATTTGTGAAAATGACGACACAATTCCTAAAATCATTTCAAAAGATTGTTGGTTTATTACAGGTATTAACTGATGGTCACATCCCCCATCGGTAGACATATTAAATCTGGCTTGGATTTCCAGATTTGCTTGACTAACATTATACCCAACCAATTTATAAATCTCATTCCGAAGATAATCAAAGTTGTGGTTCACGGTTAGCGGTAACGAGTATTTAGCTCGGGTACTGTAAAATACCCCATCATCATTGTTACGTTACGAAATTTTAGTAATTAAAGTCAAAGGATTTAAAAGCAAGAATTAAAAATTTTGCTAATAAAAATGAAGTTTAAACCTTAATTAAGGTTCCCCTAAATAAGTAAATTAAGTATGAATCAAAACCGCGTTGAAATTTCGAGATTTTGAGATTTTATAGGCTGAGTGCGGATGGGTTGACCCGCACTGCGGGTGGGTGCATCCGCACTCATTCAAACATGTGTTGATTTGAAATTCTGAAAAATTAGCTAAGTACTGAGTGCGGGTGAGTGACCCGCACTGCGGATGGGTTCAGCCGCACTCATGAATTTTTGTATTGAACTGAATTTCCTAAAATCGGCTAAGTACTGAGTGCGGATGAGGTTGACCCGCACTGCGGGTGGGGTTCATCCGCACTACGCTCGGACTTTTCCTGACCTCTTGCCTAAGTCCCGAGTGCGGGTGAGTGACCCGCACTGCGGGTGATTTCTGTGTTAAAATTCATTCCAAAAATCTACTAAGTGCTGAGTGCGGGTCAAGCCACCCGCAGTGCGGATGGGTGCATCCGCATTCAGAGAAATTTTAACCCTAAAACTCAAATCCAACCTTCTCTCTCTCTCTCTCTTCACCATTCCCCATTTTCATGAGATTTTCGCCCAAATAGAAGAAAAAGAGTGTGAGAAGTTCCCGTTTCTTCCAGACTTCCGATTGTTGCGAGAAATCGAGTTTGGAACCGAGTAGGCAGCCGAGGATCTCTCTGAACCCTCTTATTTGGTATTTCTTTCTCTCCTTCTTTCTTTCGAAACCTCGAATTTTCTCGATTTCTCAGATTCTCGTTTTAAACTCGAGATTTGTGTTCGAATTGCTCGAGGACTAGTTCCTCTACACTCCTTACTAGTTTGTTTGTCAATCTTTTTCCCGATTTCTTCTGATTTGTGAAATCTGATTTCTAGGGTTTCGTGCCAAAATTGAAAGTTGGCATAATCGTGATTTGATTTGTTTAACCCGACCAATAAGACTTGTAATCGGTAGGGCTGCCTCCTGATCGTGAATTTTTAGAACATTTAACGACTGATTTGAGGTTTTGACCAAATTAGGGTTAACCAATCGGTAAATTGAATTGATCCGAGAACCAAAGTAGTGAAACGGTGATTGATGGTTACCAAAGTGAAAGGGTATATGGCTAGAGGGCCTAGATGCAATTGTGCACCGTTCTATGAGATTTTTAATAAGAAAGAAGGAACCGAAAAGAATCGATACCAAAACATAAGAATTGATTTAGGACTGTACAAATCCTAAGTAAACGTATGGACCACTGAATCCAAATTAAACCAAGTATACGTATAATATAGGTGTAGGCTCGGTTGAGCAAGACTTAGCGAGGCAATACGAGACGTCCGATCCTTAAATTAAGCGGTACGCTCGTCATACTAAGGTGCGGGATTCTTGGACTTGTTTGATACTTTATTTTCAGGAATTAAACTGTGTATTCGTTTGTCATGTTGAATATCATTGATTGCATCACTGAATTGCGTAGAGCATTTGCATAGCCCAATTAAATTAAACTCGAATTGATCTGAATTGAATGATTTGCATGCTGGTATGGTTATAGGTTATGTTGATCTATTGTGATCTGATTTTGATTGAAAGTCACCACGAACTGTGTATGTGAATGGATTTACGAAGTTAAGCACTTGGATCCAATGAATTTGCCAAGTCGGGCTGTATACTGACTTGGATTCCCAGGATCCTAAATGGCCTTAGGTGAACGACCCTCGATATTCCCAGTACCGGTTGGGACGAGGGAGGGTGATTATGTGATGATATGAGATATGTTATGAGATGTGATTTGAGGTCATGGGTGACATGTGTAACGTCTATGGCTCGGTGGCATTTTCCTACGTGTTAATGCATTTGAACGGTCGATTGAATATGACGAATATTGGAAACGATTCTAAAAAGGATTTTCTTTATGTGATTCGAACCAGACCTTAATAAACGGTTAAGCCAAGTGATTACAGATGGGTGTCAGATAAAGGGTCCAGCGGTTGGCCATCTGTAGGTGTCAGTAACCCTACAGATGTGGGTTTGATAATGGTTCAGCTCGAAAGAACATCTGTAATTGCTACAAGCCCTATTGAATTGAGTTATTGAATTGAGTTAAGCCAAAATATATGTTGTGTTTGAAATTCATCTTGGAAATTCCGTAAACTGTGTTTCAGGTTGATTAAACTGTTGTCGAGCATTGGCATTCTGTTATTTATGATTATATATATCTGTTTGAACTGTTATTGTTTGGGTTTCATTGTTGAATATAGAGTTTGATTGCAAGTCCAATAGTCTAAATTGTGGCAAAATTCGCACTAAGAATTTATTCTCACCCCCACCCTCCCGGTTATTTTACAGGTACTGGTGCGACTGATTCCGGAGAGGCACGAGAGTAGTAGGCCTTAGTAGCTTACCACTTGATAACCCTAGATATGTTTTGTTGTATAGATTTAGGGTAGGCCTTATGGTTGGTATCCGGATGAGATACTTATGTTGTATTATATTCTGACCAGACTGTGTACTCTGATTTGTGTATCTATAAACTTAGTTTATATTATTATCTGTTGAATTGTTGAGTAAGATTTGAATAGCCTTGTAAGTATACACGGCGTTGTATGCTTACGGCGGGAGACTGTGACGACCCGTGGGCGCGGGGTGTGACAATCATTGTATTGGATTTCTCCTCCAATATAAATCTTCACACAAATAGTTCTATCCATTTTTTGTTTCAATTGGTCTGGCAATTCAAAAAATAACAACATATAAGTAATTAAAAATTGTCCGGACCTATGAAAATTATTCTATATTATTTTACAATTTCCTAAATTATTCTAGCCCATTTTGAATATTCCTAACTTATTCTGCACAATTTTGCAATATCCTTAACTATTTTCGAATTTTATAAAATATTCTAAACCATTTTGGAATGTTCGAAAAAATTCTAAATTATTTGGACAATATCCTGAACCAGTTGAAATGAACTAATTAATTATATTATAAATTATAATTAAAATTTAAAAAAAAGCTATTTTTAGTCTGAACAATATATGTACTGAAATTTGTATAAATATCCAAATTAATTAATAAATTACGAATTCTAACTTTTTTTAGTACAAATAACAACAAAAATAATTACAAATTAATTCTAAAAATAAATTCTCAAAATAAATTCTAAACATTCCAAACAAATAAATTCTAAACAATATTCCAAAATAATATTCCGAATAAGTCTAAATAATCTAAACAATATTTCAGATAATTCTAAACAATCTAAATAATATTTCAAAAAATTCTAAACAATCTAATCAAAAATTTAAACTATTCTAATAAATATTATAAACTAATTTAATATTTTCTTTCAAAAAAAAAAACCTGATACGACCCCTTCTTTTCTTCTCTTCTCTGCTTCCAGTTTCTCGGTTTTCAGCTTTCCTTCACTCAGAGCGTCAAACCACAGCTTAAATAAACCTTAGCCCCCTTCTTTCCGGTTATTTGTTAACCGTGATATACATTTTCCGGTTAACGACTAACCTTACTAAAATCCGGTTAACCAATAACCGGTTCCATTACACTTTTCCGGTTATTGGTTAACCGGTTTCATTTCACCGTTCCGGTCAACAGAAAGGCGGAAAGAAGAGTTAATACCGGTTAACCAACAATCGGTTTGGATATTTTACGAGATTTTTCAAAAAACGGGCTAAATTCGTTAATTTATTATTTCATTTGGATATTTATAAAAAAAACGATCTTAATTAGCTAGCCCATCCAGTATTTATTCCAAGTTTCCAACTATTCAACAACCAACTAACCCTCGTATGTGTCGGATTTAAATTAAATTGTCTGTTGCAGTCGGGGCGCTGCGACTTTGTTGTCAGTACTCAGCAGAGGTGTTTCAGTTCTTTGATAAAATTCTGTTTTTTGGAATTAAATTATGCATATACACGTATCTGCATGTGTATGTGCGCGCGCGCGTGAACGATTTACAGCCATCACATGCAGTGGATAAGTCATAGTTGGCCTGGTCAATTCGGCTATGTTGATAAAAAAAAAAAAGGGGTAAGACTACGGTGCTATTGTTTGCATAGATGGCTACGATGTTACGGTTTAATATTTGAGTTTTTAAAATTTTAAAAGTCAATCCGAACTGTTTATCTTGTTCTTCATATTAATACGTGTTTAGACACCAAATTTTATATTTTTTGAAAAAAAAATTTACTATTTTTTTTAGATAAGTAGAAAATCAAATATCTGAATGGTGCAGAATATTTTAGATCAACTAATTTTCTACCTATCTAAAAAAATAGTAAAAGTTTTCAAAAAATATAAAATTTGATCTCCAAACACATATTAATATGGAGAACAAGATGAACGGTTCGGATTGACCGTTAGGATTTTGAAAACTCAAATATTGAGTCGTAGCACCGTAGCCCTCTATGAAACCCATAGCACCGTAGCCTTACCCAAATATATATATATATATATATATATATAGAGTTAGGTTGGGGTGCTATGGATAGCATAGTGGCCTCTATGCTACGGCTCAATATTCGAGTTTTCAAAATCCAAATGGTCGATCCGAACCGTTCATCTTATTCTCCATATTAATATCTGCTTGAATACCAAATTTTACATTTTTCTGATTTTTTTTTACTATTTATTAAGTATTTTACAAAATTGTTGATCCAACGGTGGCTGCACAAAACAGTAAAACCGTTGGATTAGCGATTTTCAAAGTGGCTTAATAAATAGTAAAAAAATTCAGAAAATTATAAAATTTGGTCTCCAAGCAGATATTAATATGGAGAATAAGATGAACGGTTCGGATCGACCGTTTGGATTTTGAAAACTCGAATATTGAGCCGTAGCATAGAGGCCACTATGCTATCCATAGCACCCCAGCCTAACTCTATATATATATATATATATATATATATATGGAATATGCTAGCATGCTATGCATAGCATAGAGCCCCTCCATGCAACGCCTTGGATTTCAACTTTTCAAAATCCTAACGGTCAATCCGAACCGTTCATCTTGTTCTCCATATTAATATGTATTTGGAGACCAAATTTTACATTTTTTGGAATTTTTTTACTATTTCTTTAGATTTATTGAAAATCGCTGTTTTTTTATGGTCCAGATTTGCTGAAAACAGCTATTTTCAATAAATCTAAAAAAATAGTAAAAAAATTCCAAAAAATGTAAAATTTGGTCCCCAAATACATATTAATATGGAGAACAAGATAAACGGTTCGGATCGACCGTTAGAATTTTGAAAAGTCAAAATCCAAGGCGTTGCACGGAGGGGCTCTATGCTATGCATAGCATGCTAGCATATTCCTATATATATATATATATATAGAGTTAGGCTGGGGTGCTATGGATAACATAGTGGCCTCTATGCTACGGCTCAATATTCGAGTTTTCAAAATTCAAACGGTCGATCCGAACCGTTCATCTTATTCTCCATATTAATATCTGCTTGGAGACCAAATTTTACATTTTTCTGAATTTTTTTACTATTTATTAAGTATTTTACAAAATTGTTGATCCAACGGTGGCGGCACAAAACAGTAAAACCGTTGGATTAGCGATTTTCAAAGTGGCTTAATAAATAGTAAAAAAATTCAGAAAATTATAAAATTTGGTCTCCAAGCAGATATTAATATGGAGAATAAGATGAACAGTTCGGATCGACCGTTTGGATTTTGAAAACTCAAATATTGAGCCGTAGCATAGAGGCCACTATGCTATCCATAACACCCCAGCCTAACTCTATATATATATATATATATATATAGAGAGAGAGAGAGAGAGAGAGAGAGAGAGAGAGAGAGATGGGCTATGGTGCATTGCAATGCATAAGCACCCTCGTGCATTGGACCATAAATCATCAATTCAAAGTCCAAATGACCGATCCAAACCGTTCATCTTGTTCTCCATATTAATATGTGCTTGGAGGCCGAATTTTACATTTTTTGGAAATTTTTTACTATTTATTAAGCCACTTTGAAAATTGCTGATCTGGTGGTCCAGAAATTTTTACTGTTTTACTGTTCACCCATATTTTCAGATTTTCAATCAATCTAAAAAAATTCCAAGAAATGTAAAATTTGGTCTCCAAGCACATATTAATATGGAGAACAAGATGAAAGGCTTGGATCGGTCATTTGGACTTTAAATCAGTGATTTATGGTCCAATGCACAAGGGGTATATGCATTGCAATGCACCATAGCCCATCTCTCTCTCTCTCTATGTATATATATATGCAGAACAAACCCCACATATTTACCAAATGTAGTCAGCCATGAAGAGGCGCCATTTGTAACTAATCTCTCTGATCTTTGAATATATTATAGTTCGCATTGTTTTAAAATGCAGCTGCATTGACCGCATATGCGTATGCGGTTGGCTTCCGCGTGGAGAATATCACACATTCTCTTCTATGCGGATTGAATATGCGGTTCATGTAGAATTTTACCAGTTACTTTCAAATCCGAAGAAAGTCTACAAAGAATTGCATTGTGAGAAACTTGAACCCACGACCTACATGAGTGTGGTAAAGAGCACAAACCACTGGGCTATAACAATCTTGTGTTATAAATTAGTTTTATTTTATATATATATATATTTTTTTTTAACAACTCATACTAAAACCGCATATGTCCTTCTAGGGGCGGAACTGAAATTTTAATATAAGAGGGACTAAACATCATTTAAAAATAAATAATAAAAAATTTATAACATAAAATCTTTCATTATTTGAGTTCATAAAAAGATACAATAAATAACTAGAACCAATAAAATATCATGTCAATCAAAACTAAATTAAAAACATGAAATTCATATATTATTTAAATTTCAACCTATGATTTCCTAAAAAATCAAATTCAACAATAATCTCATCTAAAGTAATTTTATTGGCTAGTTTCTTCTGAATATAAACAAGTATGTAGTCTCTGAGAAATTTGTCACCCATCTTATTTAGAAGCACAGTTTTAACAAGTTTCATGATTGAAAAAGCTCGTTCTGTAGTAGCACTTGAGACGGAAAGAGTAGCAGTTAGTCGAAGCAATCTATCAACTAGAGGACACACAAACGGATTTGTCACTTTCCACTAGTCGGTATATATAAGTCAACCAACGATGAGGAGTCTTTAAGAACTGGGTTGTATCTCATGTCAATCTCATAATGTCCCAATTGACATTCTAATAGAGCTTTTTCCTGACTAGTAAAATCTACCCAGTAGAATTTCTATGCCAATTTACATGCATTTTCAATACTAAACGACTTCACCTGTCATGGGTCTAGACCAGCACTAAGGGTAAGAAGTTCAATAGATTGCTCACTAAATCGACCATTAGTAGGATAATCTGATAGTTGGAGACGTTTATCTGGATCTCTTTCATATTTAAATGATCTTAAAGAACTTTGTGAATGATGCTCTTGATCGATATTCATCACGTGGAATTGGTTCAGAAATCTGATTATCAATATTTGAAATTTCTGTCAGAATTAGAGAGTTTTGAGTTTCTTTTCTTCACCTTAAAATAAGAGTATAATGTTTTTCTCTTAGATATAATTTTATTTGTATAAAATATACATAAAAAAATTATCATTTTTTATCTCAAAGTTACAATGTATAATAATTTTAAAAAGTACAAATAAATACAAACTTCAATTAAAATTAAATTTCGCAGCTCTTCAACTTTGTTTTCTGAATTTTTGTAGATGCCTTCTGTGGGATTTCGCCACTCTTCTAAAATTAATGAATTTGCTTCTTTCTTTTTTTTTTTGGATGACCTGGAGTCTGGAGATGGAATGCGTATCCTCTGCATTAACTCATGAGTCATGATGCTCAGTGGAATTTCCTTCTTTCAATCAATTAATGGCATTCCTTGTTTTTCTTTTCTTTCTAAGTTCAACTTTTCAAATTCCAAAAGCAAGAAGTTTTCTATTATTTTAATATTAATGATGAGGAAATCGAGGAGTTATGAATGTAAATGGAAATGAAAAAGCGGTCAGAAGTTTCAATTTTGCTTCTCAAGATTTATTCAGACCCTATAAATTTATAATATTACATAAGAGGGATACTATGTACAAAAAAATAAAATTTACTTGAACTTCTATATACTTGATTAAAAAAGGAGTCTGATAATTGTATTCCAAATAAAATCCTCGAGCGTGTCTCCCAAGTAGTTTAACTGAAAAAACTTTCAATGTTATCTAACTTCCATTTTCAGCACTAATATCCAAACATTTAAAGCTATGTTTATAACATTTTACAATGCTACTCGCAAGCATATAAACCTATGTATGAAAGCATTAAAATTCTAAATCTATACAGTTATAATTCCTAAGTACTTTTGTTTTCAAGCCAAAAACGGAAAGATTCCCTTCACTCATTTTTTTTACATTTTTTCTCTAATCATTCTCATCTATTTTCTCGATGACCCATGATAAATTTTGCGAATCTAAAAATATAAATATTTTTTATCCGATTTTCTCTTTCAAATGAGATCCATGAAGAATAATTTTCGAGTTATAATTGTGTCGTAATTTTTTTTTACCACTTTAAATCTTTGTGACTTTCAGTTTTTTTTTATTTTGCTTCAAAATAATTTAAACCTCTATTTACAAGCATATAAACCTCATTAATAACATTTTAAATCTCTAGAATAAAACATATAAACCTCATGTACAAAGCCTTGAAAATTTTAATGGTTGTAGACTCAGATTTAAAAACTTGAAAATTTAAAATGCTCATGAGTTTTACTTAAAAAAACAAATGACTTTAAAATTACTCAAAAGTATTTCTTTATGGATCTTATTTGAAAGATAAAAATTGAATAGAAAATGTTTGTATTTTTAGATTCGTAAAATTCATCACGGATCGTCAGGAAAATAAATTATAATGATTAGAGAAAATAATAAAAAAGAGTAGGTAAAAAAATCTTTCCGGTTTTGACTTGAAGACAAAAGGAGTTAGGAGTTAAAACTATACAGATTTAGAATTTTAATGCTTTCATATAGAGGTTTATATGCTTGCGAGTAGCATTATAAATTGTTATAAACATAGTTTTAAGTGTTTGGATATTAGCGCTGGAAATGAAAGTTAGACAACATTGAAAGTTTTTTCTGTTAAACTACTTGGAGGGGACGCGCTCAGATATGATGGCTTAAGATACTAGAACATTTCTCTAAAAAAAAAATTGAAAGAGTCGCTTAGCACCTCTGAAGTATATTATGTTCCGCTACTGTGTATTTCTGCATTAAAACCCGCATACTGCATATGCGGTATGCAGTCAAAATAACTCGATCAATATACTTGCTCCAAGTCTTAAGATGTATATATAACACCATGTTCACTCGCAATATCGGCCATGTTGTTTAATTTTTTTCTTTTTCTTTTTTGTAATTTTCACAAAGACGGCAAAATGGTAAAATGAGCTCAAAATTTCGACTTTTGAATATCCGACAGTTCTAGGACTTTTTTTTTTATTTTTTATCTAACCATGCTACTGCCCATATTTGATGGGGTTTAATTCTTAGAATCAATCCCACATTTTCCAAAATCCAAAACCTAAATGTCCGAAGTGAAAACACATTCTCTTTTTTTTTTTTTTTTTTTTTTTTTTTTTTCAGGTTAAGCCCGTAGGCAGTGAAAATACATTCTAATCCCATATTTTTAGTATAATATAACCATTAACCAACTAGCGGGCTCTCTGTCTCTCTCTTAATTATCAGCGGTTGCCAAGTCTAATTATATTATTAAAATTAAAACAAATAATTAATCCGAGCCACCTAAGAAGTGCAATATTTGCTGATGATCTAATTATCTTGGGTTTCTTAGTTCTTACTTTACACGTTACACTGAACGACGACAATCAAGAAATTAAATGATGACAAAGTTATGCAAGTGGGATAGTGGGATATCTTGCTGGCAACAATAAAAGAATCAACCCAAAAATAAAAAAGGTACAGTTTTCGTTTTTTCACAGGAGATAGACGCACCGTAGCATCCAGTGTAGTAATATTCGGTTTATTTGACTGAATATTCAGTTGAATATTCTTGTTCGGTTGCAATTTGAATAAAAAATTTATATTTGATCTGAATATGCGATTTAGAGTATATTATCGGTTTAGAATATATTAATAGTAATACAAATACTGGTTTAGAGTATATTAATAGTGGTTTATATCATATATTACAGGTTTAGAGTATATTAACCGGTTCATACCACATATTACCGAATACTTGTTTATATGTATATGAATTGTCATTTAAAATTCATATATATAAGTCCGCATAAAAATCTACATATACAGTATGCAGTGGCTTTTCGCGGTTTATAACCGAATATTAAGATCGACACCTACAAGAATTGATGCAAGGGGTGTACACTGAACAGCTCGAGATTTCCTCGTCAGAACATGAGCATGGATCTGAAATATATATATATATATATATATATATATATATATATATATTTTGGTTGTAAGCTCTTAGGCAATTTCATTTAACATCAGAGTAAATTATAAGCTTGTTCCAGCGTAGGTATTTTTATTACACAAATATATCATATACACTGAACTACTTATAAAATCTCTCACTGCTAAAATTAAAGAGAAGATGAAAAGTAAAACCAGTAGTTGCGAAATGTTCAGTTCACGCCATATTAGCAAGTTAATTGGCCCATTCATTCTCTTCTCTTGTTATGCAAATGTAGCAGTCAAGCGAGTGTGACTACACCATGTCAACATCACTTAGAAGAATGTGCACCTAAGAGGCACTGAATCAGATTGGACCAGGACAGTCAGCAGACCAGACCAGGACAGTCACCACTTCAGCCGAGGAAGCACTGGATCAAACCGGACAAGGAACTGAATCAACCGGACCAAGACAGTCACCACTCAACCGAGAAGGCACTGAATCAAACTAGACCGGGAGCTGAGTCGACCGAACCAGGACAGTCACCTCCCAGGAGGCCACCACAGTGGAAAGAGACAGAAGGAGATGAGAAGGGGAGGAAGGAGGAAGAAGAAAACACATCATCATTATCACCATCGACAACAACCACATCAACATGTACCTTATTCATATATAGTAGTATTAGATACTAGGGTGGGCGGAGCGAATTTACAGCACCCTCAGTCAAATCCGGAGAGTCGAAGCGGATCGAAAAGCGATGACCAGATCCATTAAATGGAAGCATCTGCTCGGTTGGAGTAAGACGAGACGGACCGATGAGCGGTGGCTAGATCCGTTGGACGGAAGAATCTGCTCAAAATGTGAGACGGAGCATTGAGTCGTGACAGAATTATCCGCTCAAATGGAGTGAGTTGAAGTGAACCGGGCAGACGAAGGGAGGGGCAGAGGTGGCGGGGCGGGACGGAGAAGCGAAGTGGACGGACGACTCTCAAACCTTCGTCCTCAGGATCTCTTTAATTATTTAATGGAGGTGGAGCGGAATGTACGAAGTTGGAGCGGAATTTACGAGGAGAGCGACAAATATTTTGTTCTCTGAATCTGACTTGCATGGATCTGAAATATTTGATTGCTAATTAATATCGCATAATGTTTTTGTTGGCATTACGTACATAGATTTAAAGGGCTAGATCAATTTTGTTCCTGGTGGTCAGATCGCTCAGAGCCTCAGACAGATACATAGAAGCTGACATAGCTAGAGCGGTTGCAGTAAAAGTAAACATTTCCTAAATATATGATCGAATACATGATCAATTGATTTTGAGTTTTGACACGAGAGCACAGGCACGCACAAACATACAGCATATATTATATTCAAGCAAGAAAGAGTAAATCTGTGAAAACTGATATATTTATTACGTCTGTATTATATTATTCTAGTTGAAATTGCCTCAGAAAATCTGAAATCCCAACCAACTCAATTTCAGATTTGTTGCTCTTGTGCTATAATTTGAAAAGGCTATATCTTTTGTTTTACTTTCATGAATAATTAAATAAGTTACATTGCATTACGAACTTTTTAATTTACAGCTCTCTCTGTCTTTGTTAGTTTTTTTTTTTTTTTTTTTTTCATGTGTGCCTTAGTTTTTTTTTCTTTCGTTCAGCTCTCTCTGTTTTGTTTTTCTTAGTTCTTTTTAGGCTCTCTCTGTTTTCCGTGTGCTCTCTGTTTGGCACCACACACGTGGCAACACACCATGCTCCCATGGGTCCAGCTAGCTATTTCTCTCGCTTGTGGCGTGGTGATGTCTCCTGACTCCACAGTGAGAGAGGTAGCCACGTGTGAGCCCACAAAAATGGTTTGTTTAATCCCACCGCTCATCGTTTTTTCCCATTTAGCCTGGACCTTCCATTTGTTTTTTTCCTAAAAGGGATTTTCATCTCTATCCAAATAGCAGCCATTTGTGAATATCGATGGTGTAGCAATTATTAGAGGGTGCACTGGTTTGCTTTGCTTTGCCGAGAGAAGGTTCTCCTATTTCTCTCCTTCCAGATGACCCATGATCTTGCTGAGAGAAGGTGCACTGGTTAAGTAATAACATTTTACTCCAAAGAAAAACCAGAGAGTTCTTTTGCATAGCGTTAAGCATTAAAAAAAAAAAAAAAAAATTCTTTCATCACGAACTCGGATCGATCTGAGAAGTGATTGTGGCTTAAAAATGAATAACAGGAAAAATATATGGTTGGATTTTTCCTTTAATCAGACTATATATGATACTATGAACCAATAGTATATTTCAGTTTTATACAATCTGAACAAAAGATTCTGTTTATTGGAAGTGGAATGCTAAAGACACTTATTGAGTGCTATCTTTATATAATTTCTTGAATCTCTGAGGTATTATTTTTATTCAAATCAATCACGAAACTGAAAGTTTTTATGTGATTTGTTCTTCATGGCAAAATTTTGACAAAGAATCAGAGGTGGAACGTAGGATGAAGCAGACCTTTGTTATGTCCATTTTTGTAATTAGGTGGAAACAATTTAATTCTTATAATCTTAGCGGGGCTGATAGTAAAGAGTCCGACTAGTATGACATCGGTGTTACAAGGTACTAACTTTAAAATTGATTGAATAGACTTCAAACGACTAATCTAAGTCGTTCAAACCAATTACTTTATGAGTGATGCGTTTACATGCAAACTTTTTATATTTTCGAATTATTTTAGTATCAAATCAAGCAGTAAAAAAATTGAAAAATGAATGTATTAAAACTAACTTAAAAACTCACACATTTGACCGCTTTACTTGATATCAAAAAAATTCAAAAAACTATAAATTTTACATGTAAACGCACAACTAATGAAGTAGATCGGTTTGAACGATTTGGATTTACCGTTTGAAGTCGATTCGATATGTTTTGAAATTAATATTATATAGACTGAAATGACATTGATGTTATACTAGTCAGGCTTGATAGTAAATATAGCTATTATTGAGGATTTGTGGAATAACACCTTATCAATAAATAGTTCAGATAGAACTTAATTATTGTCAAATTTTACTTGTTTGTATGGTAAGTATATGATCCCTTGACAAAATAAGAAGATTGTTTTAGGGTGGGATTGAGAAATAAAGTCGAAAATTTATAAAAAAGAAGAAGCTAGAATGCCAGAAGATTGGTACTAAATAAAGTCGAAAATTTACTCATTTGACCGTTTGACTTGATACTAAATAAAGTCAAAAATTTATAATTTTGCATATAAATACACAACTAATGAAGTAAATTGGTTTGAACGGTTTGGATTCACCATTTGAAATCGATTCGATAGATTTTGAAGTTAATGTTATATAGATTTAAATGACACTGATGTTATACAAGTTACACTATATAGAGTACCACACCTTATCAATAAATAGTTCAGATAGAACTTATTGTCAAATTTTACTTCTTGTGTGTTAAGACTTAAAGAGTATATGATCCCTTGAGAAATAAGAATATTTTTCAGGTTGGGATTGATATTCAACTCAATCTATTATTTTTCACATCTTTTGTTGTACTATTACTGTACATCGATAAACAGTACAATAGAGCAATTATACCATAACGACACAATTAATTCAGCTGGATGCAAGCTCTTCTAGCTTGAAAAGTAACGAATACTTATTTAATTGCTGATGTTGGATGAAAAAGCATGTTACAGTACTATTTAGCATTTACAATTGTATTTTCCAGTTTTTAAGTTGAGCTCCTCCTGATGCAATTTTTTTCTAGTTTTTCTAACAAAATATTTTCTACTTTTTTCTGAGCAAATCAATTAAATCCTGACAAAACATCAGCAAATCAACTAATTTTATTAAATTAAAGCTCTTTCAAAATTCAGATCACTCAGTATAACAGTAAACATAGAGAGAGAGATTTTTCATTTTTGTGAATTCAAGATTTCATATTCCTTGATTGAATTGTACATTTACAGCTTCCTATTTATAGGAAATGATTATCCTCTTATTTACATGAGCTAAATGTAGTTAGTCTCCCTTAATCATAGTTCTAACATAAGCCTAATAACTACTCAATTTCTGTTGGTGCTAACTAACTTCCTAACAACCTCGCTAATCAACTTCCTAACAGCAGCTATTCTTCTTATCCTGCTTACTCTCTGTGATTACCTCGGGAATGGACCTGTCCAGTGTGCCTCTATTACTCAGTTTCCTTCTTGCAGTCTTTCCCTGTTTTGGCGTTGAAGACCGTTAACACCTCAGAGCGAGCATACAGCTTTGTAACGATGTAAACTCTGTTTTTACATGAATGTTTGTTTAAACAATATAATACTTCATGCATAATTATTATGATTAATAACATTTCTAGCATTTCTAGGTATCGCTCATGATTCATGAAATTTCGTCGCTCTCACCCAGCATAAGGTCGTATCTTTTTTTAGTTTTAAAATCTCTACGGGGTTCATTATTTAAATGTCCAGATTTGCTCTCTTGGATAAAATAAGAGCAAGTCATGACCCTAACATTTTTTATTTGCTTTCTTCTATTTTAAAAGTTTTTTTAATTTTGACATAATTAAAATAAAAAAAACAGTTAAAATTGTGAATTCAGGCATAATCAAATTCAGAAGTAGACAAGATCCATTAAATAATCTAGTCCAGAAAAAAAAAAAAAAAAAAAAAAAAATTCAAGGGTATGCAGCACTGTGGCTCCGCCACTGTGTATGCTTGGTGCAATATCCAGTTCAGTGATGAAGCTAGCTATCAGAGAGTTGGCCTTCGAAGTTCTGTCCTATTGTCCTTGCCCAGTTGGCAAGCCGTCTTATAGTACTATTCCTTCCTTACATCTTTTAATAAAATTCATTGTGGTGAGGTTGAGAACAGTGCAATGCACTCCGCAACTGTGTTTGTTGCCTCCCGGGACAGCAGATCATAAATGCTATCTTGTATCACCGCTCTCTTGGCAATCTGAGCACAGTGTGAAATGTGGTACCGTTTGGCCAGTGCTTCAAACTTGTACCAATGTTGAGGCTGTACCGCTGTAGTTGAGTGGTAAGTGGTAACGTACATGTATTAGCCTTCCTATCTGATCGGAGAACAACACCCCTGTACATGTTTTGTTTTGGGCGTCCTATGATCTGTCTAGTTGTATCTGCTAGTTGAAATTATGCAAAAGGTATGAGGAAAAAGCTGCTAGTACCAGTGCTAGTAGTGTGGAAAAAATGACACGGCGGAGCCGGCTCCGTCACGGAACGGCACGGCACGTGTTACTGTTTCATGCTGTGATCACCCCTTAACATTTTGGTCACGGCACGGTACGTAATCATGCGAGTCACGTATAATTAAGACCGTGAATCACGTATAATTAGAACTGTTAGGTCTTAATCAAATGGTGAATCATGAATAAACTAACTTAAATTATGAAAAATAGTTAAACGTGACCGGTTACGTTTGAATACGGCACGCAAGTCACGGCGTAACTCACGTGCCGTGACCACCCCTTGACATTTTGGTCACGGGACGGCACGACACGGATCACTGTTCACTTGATCACGGCACGATACAACACGAGATCAAAGTCACGGCGTGTTAGTCACAGCACAGCACGTTTTTTCCACACTGAGTGCTAGTACCGAAAAGGTTGATTTGCCTATTTAGGTGGAATTGTATCTAGGGGTGTCAATGGTACCTTTTTAGCCGTTTACCCGACCCGTATCGTATTCGATAAGGCGGGTATGGGTAAGATTTTTTTTTCGTTAGCTTATTGGGTATGGGTATGGGTAAGAATTTCTTTTCGTTAAATAAATGGATAAGGGTATGGGTAATGACTATTTCATATCCGTTACCCTATAGGGTAATTATAAAATTCAAATATATATTCAATTCAATTTCCAATCCACTTAAATGTATATTTAATTCAATTTCTAACCCACTTAAATGTATATTCGTGTTTTTGAATTTTTATTCTTTATAAAAAATAATTTAGTTGGAATTGATTGCACATTTATTTTATTTTTTATTAGAAATGCAATTATATATGTGTTAAAATGAATGAGTTTTTGATGTTTAATTTGTAAAATATAATAAAACTAATTATTATATTAGTATTATCCGTTATTCACCCGCTACCGTTTCGTTACCCGATAATATTAACGGGTAAGGATAGGGTAGGGTAAGATCAATTTTTAATGGGTATGGGTAGGGTATGGGTAAGGTCAATTTTAATGGGTATGGGTATGAAAATGTCTCCACCCGATCCGTACCGTACCCATTGACACCCCTAATTGTATCAATGGAGATATATTTTCTAAAAACCTCTGCATGCATGTGTGTGTATATATATATATATATATTTTTGACAACGCTCCCGGGTCAACCTTTTAGGATTCTATATATTGGTCATCTCTTATTTCACACCGAAAGAAGTGGATAAATAAAATGGGTCAATATTATTTCAGGATAAGTAGAACTGATGAAACAAAAGGATATATTGGTAATATTTTTCTGTAAAACAAATGTAATTACAAAGACTTGAAAAGTATTATATCTAAAAAAAAAAATTTGAAGAAGAAAATATGTGTGATCTTTCCAATATGATGTATATTATGCATGAGAAAAGATAATTCACAAGTTATAACTTATAAGGGCACTTCCAAGATAATTCACAATTCACTGGATATAAATGATAATTTCAAACATGTGTCGCTCTCAGTAATCAACACGCCAGCTAACTTTACATTTTACTCATTTAATTATTTCCTTTTATGTTAAGTGTGCAGCTATTGATGATTCTAGACAGATATAGAAATAAAAAAAAATGAGAGTATTAAAGATATAAGAGCGAGGGTGTATTATAATGTAAAAAAATATTTTAGTTCTCAAAATCATAATAGATATCCTTAATATAGCACTCTCCGTAATAAAATATTTGGCATTACTCCCGAGAGATAATTTTGGTAAAGAAAGTGCAATTTTAGCATAGATAGCCAAGCTACTCTTTCTCCAATAACAACTCTCTCTAATTTTTTTTTTTTTAGTAATAGTTGGAAGTCAAACCATTTAACTATTTAATATCTTTTTAATACAACAAAATATTTTATCTATCTGAGTTTCGAACTCATGACTTTTCATATAGAGACCATATGTCTTTGCCACTAAACAAAGACTTGTCTCTCTAACTTTCTTTCTACTTGAAAGTAGGTTGTCAATAGCACCATTTATTTGTTAATCCGACTCGCACCGTTTTCATAAGATGGATAATTGGGGACTATTTTGTAACTGTAATATTAAAAATAAAATTATGAATATATTCATATGGAAACGGAGCATGATAGGAACTCTAACTTTATTTTTTTTTATTTAACCGTAGATTCAAATTCCTATGAGAAAGTTTTACAGTTTTATTTTATTAAATTTTCATAATACATAATAGTTATTTTTATTATTCATATTTCTTTCTTTTTCTTGCTTCTAAAATATTTTACTAGAAGCACAAATCAGATTGATGACACCATTTTATTTATTTACTTAATTCATATTGTATTCGATAAGACAGATATGGAAGAGACTTTTTTCGTTAATTAGCTTATCGAGTATATAAATATAGATAAAGTTTTTTTCGTTAACTTAAAGAGCAGGGCCAAACTTTCTGTCTATAAGAGTCAAACGTCAATAAGATTAATCATATAAAATTTACAATTACAAATTTTATAGTATCCGTAACATTTTACACTAAATTATATAGAAAATTATGTATATTTAGAAGAAAATTGAAAAAAAAAAAAAAAATTGAGATTTGTTTTTTTTTTTTTTTGGAAAAACCCTTAGACAAAAAAATTGAGGTTAATCATTACCTCTTTACTTTACGAGTACAAGCGTGAAAATGTTACTATATCGTACCCGTTGGCACCCCAGCTCTAAGCTTCTATATATACTGATCATTCTTTCCCTTGCGAAGCCACACTAAAGTTCCAAGTCAAAGAGTCTATTGGCATTGTACAGATCACATTCAGACCAGCTCAAAAATGGATTTTGAGCTATTCAAAACACTAAGACAAGCCAAAAGCAACTACAAGAAACTCCTCTACCACCGCTTTGTTTCGCATATCCCGCACCTCCTCCTCATAACACTTGTACTCCTTTACTCGCCGAAAATACCGTCTTTAACCTTCTCCGACATACACAATCTCTTTCATGACCATCAATCCATTGTCACTTTTTCATCTGCTATTCTCACCCTTTTGGCCACTCTCTATAGCATGTCTCGACCACGCAAGATCTACCTGGTTGACATAGTGGCTTTCAAGCCCGGTAACCAGCACATGGCTACGCGATCCACCACCATCAAACAGTTTGCCGACTGCGGCAATTTCCGTGAAGAAAGTCTAACATTCCAACGAAAAATGCTAGAGCGGGCAGGATTGGGGGAGGCAACTTACTTTCCCATGTCACTAACCACAAATCCAGTCAATATCTGCCTAGCAACGGCCCGGGATGAGGCTGAGGCTGTAATTTTCGGTGTGGTCAGTGAAATATTTCGAAAGACCGGTGTAAAAGCCAAAGACATAGGAATTCTTGTGGTGAACTCGAGCCTGTACAGCCCAACACCATCTTATACCTCAATGATCGTGAACCGGTACAAGCTCCGTACAAATATCATCACTTACAATATCGGTGGTATGGGGTGCAGTGCCGGGCTTATTGCAGTTGATCTAGCCAAGAGCTTGCTTAAGGTATGCATTATATATCCTTGATATCTTGCATTAAAGAGACTTGATTTTTTAATGTACACTAAACAATATTATATAGTACTAATACGTTCTTGTGGCAAATGAATTAATGGAAGTATATATATATATATATATATATCAGCTACAAGACAGATTAATAAAATAGTACTATTTTTGAAGTAATCAGTACTGCTGATCTTAATAAGGTGCTCTAGAAAATATCTTCGCTGCATCCCTGCCTCTATACACTCCTACTATTAGATCTAAGAGTGTATAGAGGTAGGGGTGCAGAGAAGTTATTATTCTCATTAAATTGAAATATGGCACTAAACGCTTGGGGTTGTGAAAAATTGTTGGTTTTATTCTTGACAATGGAACCCCACGGTACGTAATAAGTATTTTTAAATTGGAAGATACATGGAATTACTTGATCAAAAGAATATTGATTAATTCAAAAGAATGCTATATAAATTTAGCCAATGAAATAGAGTCTGTCCATAATACAAAAATTGCCAGGATCCTTCAAAATTTCTTTTCCAAAATTTGCACACATATTTGCCAACAAAACAATATACAACTCAAAAGATGAACAAAAATTAATAATTAAATGGCAATTCTTAGGATCAGATTTCTAAATTACATTGAAAAATGGGAAGTCATGGCAAGTAAAGATTGATAGATATGAAATTAAATTGCCCGGTTTTGTTCAAAAAAAAAAAAAAAAGAGATGAAATTAAATTGAAGTGTTGTCATCAATGCATATATGTACTAATAAATGTACACTCAGACATAAAAAAAAGTCGATAATAATAATAAAGGATAGAAAGAGTAATTAATTGGAGGTTGGTGGAGGGAAGTAAATATGAACAGGGATTCATAAAAAGCTACATGCATGTTACTTGCTTTAAGAAATTTCTGCTGAACCCGTCAGAGGTTTCAGAGTGTATTGTGTATGAAGTTTGGATTGAAAGTTGACGTGTAATATATAGTCTGGCAAACCTTTTGATTGTAACCACACAGTGTAGGGACAATAAAGGCATCAAATTAATAGTAGTAAAATTTACGATGTATTTTTTGCAACACTCTTTTCAACAAATAAATGAATGATATATATATATATATAAATATTACAGAATGGTACGAATCATTAGCAAAAAAATATATATTTAAATTATCAAATTAATTCTAAAATTTGAATTTATCGGTGTATCTCTCAATAGTAGCATGATGTTGTCAAAAAACTGAATTAAAAAAAAAAAAATCAAAAGATGAAACATTTGGTAAAAAAGTTGAATTCGCTTTGGTAAAATCCTACATTAAATTTCCGACACAAAATCGATCCGCAATTCCGCACAGCTGCTACTAAAATAGGGTTTCAAGGGGACCATCAATCAAACCGTAGCACTTAAATGCTACTATTAACTACTGAATGTAGCAATGAAAAAAGAACCACACGTAGTAAATGGGAAAGAAAATCTGCCTCGCAACTGCGAGATCAGTTCGTTACTGTTTTTAGCATGCAAGATCACATGGAATAGTTTTAATTTGTTGTTGCTCGTAAATGATTGAATGCATGGTCTCAAATTTAAACTGCTTATTTTAAATTACATGGTTAAAAATAAATCTGAATCTTTACGAAAAAAATTACGATTATTTAAAATAAAAATAAAATAAAATTAGACATTTCATGTAGGTATAGATCAAACAACTAACTCGGTAGTTAAATATGAACTGTTTGAATTAATAAAAAATTATTAACACTTTTATTTAAAATGAACGGTCCCGATCCATGATTTTTAAACAACTGGAGATCTGGAGCTGAATATCCAGTTTGATGAGTGTATTTCTCTTGCTCCGCCACAATTGAGGCGGTTTATTTTTTTAATAATCTCATTCAGTAATGTTCTCCATTAAATCCCAAATTTTGTGAAATTTTTATAAATTTTTTTTTCCCTCTTTTTCTTCTGGGTTTAATTAAGGCGGAGTTCCTTTCGCAAAGTGCGTCGTCAGGCGTCAGTCGATTTTACTTCTTTAATCTTTTAAATGTTTACGAAATAGAACCATATATGATTTAAAGAAAACAATATACCAACGAAATACAAAATTATGATAGCAAAAATAATTATCAAGATCTACATTTAATCAATTTTGTCAAGTTATGGGGCTAAGATCTGCTTGAACCAAGAACTGGAGTACTCATATACTATTGCTTGATTTATTGATCTTATAAACCACAAAATATATTTCCGGAAAAGATTGCATCTCCTTTTCATTACCCTGCTCTTTTAGTAGTCCAAATCTAATCTAATAAAATCAAAATCTCATCAGGTACACCCGAACACCTACGCATTGGTGGTCAGCACTGAGAACATAACGCTAAATGGGTACATGGGCAACAACCGATCGATGCTCGTAACCAACACACTTTTTCGCATGGGTGGGGCTGCCATTCTGTTATCGAACCGTCGGTCGGATCGTCGGCGTGCAAAGTACCAGTTGATCCACACGGTGCGCATCCACAAAGGAGCCGATGATCAGAGCTACTCATGTGTGACCCAGGAGGAAGATGACGAGGGCAAAGTCGGTGTGTCCCTTTCAAAAGACCTAATGACAGTTGCCGGTGAAGCACTGAAAACCAACATCACTAGCTTAGGTCCCTTGGTTCTCCCCATGTCAGAACAAGTATTGTTCTTGGCCACGATCATTATGCGAAAAATATTTAAAATGAATGTGAAGGCATATATCCCTGATTTCAAATTGGCATTTGAGCACTTTTGCATTCATGCTGGCGGTCGAGCCGTGTTAGATGAGTTGGAGAAGAGCCTGAAACTGACTCCATGGCACATGGAGCCATCAAGGATGACTCTGTACCGGTGGGGAAACACGTCTAGCAGCTCGCTGTGGTATGAGTTGACATATTGTGAGGCTAAAGGGAGGATCAAGAAAGGCGACCGGGTTTGGATGATTGGTTTCGGGTCAGGGTTCAAGTGCAACAGCGCGGTCTGGCGTGCACTTAGGTCTGTTGATGGTGGCCAGGAAAATAATGTCTGGAGTGATGATATAGAGAAGTTTCCTGTGCATGTGCCTAAGCTTGTGCCTATTGATTTCTGAGTTATTTGAGGGGTTTGAGTTAACGTGCTGTTAATTGAACTATATAACTCGTGCTTGTAGCCATAAAAGGACAGTCTGTGGTCTGTAAGGCTTTGTTTTATTTTAGTAATATCTTCAGTTATTACATTTTATGGCTTGCATGTAAAGTTTTCAGTTTAATCAAACCAATTCTATAAGATTAATATTTTTTTTTGAGACGAAATATGGAGGTCCAGCCTCCAAATTCCTATTGATATGTAGACACCAGGGGTGTCAATAAGGTTAATATTCTTTTTGCGCCTTTTTTTTGTTGGGTGGATGCCCGGCAAAATGCACAGAGAACAAAAGGTAATCTTTTAATATGGCTTCATAATTTCAAGAGCAGTTGTAATTTAATCATGAAATCAGAAAGTCTCATTCCAGCTATGAAAAATATGTTCTTGATTTGCTACTTGAGGACGAGAACTATATATTATCCTGATCCAGTGCATAAATGATTGTACGAGACTACCGAGTTACACATCAAATTTAACGGCCCATATGAACTATATATGCAGTTCATTAATAGATGGGCCAGGGGTGGAATTTTCATGGGCCGTAATGGGCTATAGCCCATATCAATTCAAAAACTTGGAAGTATGTTTTCTGGGCAATGTACTGTTTGGATATTAAATGGGCCATTTCTCTGTGATGGAAATAAATCTGCTGCGATTTCAAAGAATTGCAGGATTCTTTTCCAAATCCAACCATTAATTTTTGGGACATGATATGAGTACTCGCACTCTCATCCCTTCATTATCCCTCTAATTTTATTTGTTCAATCTTATCCACATTTCTCATAATCTATAAGGAATTTTGCAAATCTAAAACCACGAACGTCTTCTACGCAATTTTATCTTTCAAATGAGATCCATGATAACATACTTTCGAGCTCGTCATCACACAAGTATTTATACCTCGTCATTTAAGTATTTATACCTAGTATTTTTCACATATGACACTACTGACATTTAAAAGTATTAATATCAAATATTACAAGTATTTATACCTATGCACGGAAGTATTTATACCTATGTGGTCAAATATTTTTGTTAGAGAAAGATTGATGCAGGGACAATTAGGAAAATGTGATGCGGAGATGCGGGGTCCACGATTAGGGATAAAATACTTACAAGTATAGGTATAAATACTTGCACGATGAGGTATAAATACTTGCACAATGAGGTATAAATACTTGTATGACGATGAATCCGAAAGTACGTCATTATGGATCTCATTTGAAAGATAAAATTGCGTAGAATACATTCATGGTTTTAGATTCGCAAAATTCCTCATAGAACGTGAGAAATGTGGAAGATATTGAAAAAAAAAAAAAACTCACATCTAAAAACGTGTATGATTCTTCTCCCATGTAGTTTGAGTGGTCCCTCTATATAGTTATATCAAGTTAGACATGCAAGTATTAATATCTTAATTTGCAAGTATTAATTTATTATCTTCCAAGTATTTATACCCATGAATTTAATTAAACTTGGAAGATCACAGTGTTGTGAATAAATTTAATTAAACTAGTTAGTTAAGTTAGTTTATGGGAAGTTAAAATCTGTTTAAGAGATGGGGGTACAATGCGTGTATTGGAGTGTGGGGATTGAAATAATTATTCTTAATTTTTAGAATGTATGAATCTAAAAAATAGTAGGTTTTTATGCACGAATCTCAAAACATAACAGCTGGATTTGGAAAAGCGGGTTCCTACGATTCTTTAGAATTGCAGCAGATTTATTTCCCTCTGTGATATGAAGTCCATTTTTATTAAAAAGAATCCTGTCCAGTTTTGAAATTATTAGTCCATTTTCTCAACGTTCCAAATTTTCAAAACAATATCAGTCCGTCGGGACTGTCTCGTGTTCTTTTCTCCACTCGATAGTGAAATTTAAATTAGGAGTAGCGATTATCAGTTTTGCCCTTTTTTCCACATCAACCGTTCTTACTGTCTTCTCCCATTGAAACCTTCTTGCCTTCTCTCAGTTCTGTGCCTCTAACACCTTAATCCTCATACTGGTAAGCATTATCGATCTTTAGTTTGTAAAAACTGCAAAAGTTTATCTCTGTGCTATTTCCAATTATGATCTTTTCAGACATTGTACACTGATATGTGATATTATTTTCTCTTATTAGCGCTTTTAACTAATAATTTCCTTATACCTTTAATGTGTCTTAAATATTGTTTATTTTGTTGACTACGAATTGTGTGTTAGGCAGTTTGAGATGAAGTGGTGACTTGTAGAATTATAGCCAAATTGAAGTACATATTGGATATAAATTATCCGCATGTACTTGGAAAAAAAAAAAGAATTTGGGCTCTCTAAAATTTATTAAGGAGTGTATTTAATATTTTTAAAGGAAGTTCTATTTGGCTGGATTAACAGGGATTAGTGCATAAGAAGGCTTGAGGAGTTTTAAGTAGCATTAATTAGATAGCTACATGTTAGGAAACAGGTGAACACAAAAATGCCTTTAAATAATTTTGTCGAACATCTTGTAATCTTAAAATAAAATACAATGAGATACAAGAAAATAAATGTTTTGAACTCCAAAAAAACAGAAGAGATGAAAGGAAGAGAAAAGCAAGGAGAAACAGTTATGCACAACCAGTGAGAGCCTCTTCTTTGTTGAAACTTTAAGAACTCTTTTGTACCAATCACTCGGTTCAATCGGTTGTTTAATTTTGTAAGAGTATTCTCAAGTTGAAATTCTGATGTTTAGATTGTTGAGGTTTGATGCCTAAGCAAAAGGAATTATCTGTATAACCTTGATAATTAATTATTGTGGGTTGTGATGCATGTTTAATTGTTTAATTTAGATAATTTGATTAAGATGCTATTGGTACAGTTGGTACCAGTCCAAACTAATTTTTTTTTAGATTATGAACCTTATTCTTTCAATTCATTGAGAATATTACTGAAATATCTTATTTCCTTACATCTAGGTAAAGTTATGGATATGTTTTGGTATAATTTAAGGTACATGTATTACATGTATGGATATCTGTTGGTGCAATTATAATTTTTATTGGGGTTATATTATCAAGTTTCAAGGTATGAAGAAATTAGATCATATTTGTGTTGGTTTGAAGACAATTAACGGGTCCAGTTCGTTTTTCCTTTGTCAACGGTTTTGAGTTTAACCGATGCTGCTTGGTTCATTTCCTATCGGCAAGAAACTGAGCCGATGGGAATTGGTGCATTTGACATCGGTAGAAAGAATTGAGCCGATGAAAATGAGTATGTTTGTTTAATTGAAGCAGCTGGTTAATATCTTTTTATATCAGCAAATTAAGAGAACCGAAGGTAATCTGATTTTCCAATTAAAGCTGCTACCAAACTATGGTATTTGGTTTAGCTATGGCACAATGGTCAAACCATTGGCATTGAGACTTTGATTAAATGCTTCTGTCGTAGCTTTTCTAAGCGAGCCAATTTACTTCATTGTTTTGTTTGAGCTGCTTCTTTGTCTGTCTATGTTACCTCTTCATCAAGTCATTTAGGATTTTGCTCTTGAATTTGTACCGTGATTTAGTGAATTTGTGTCGTGTGCTTCCGTGATTTTTTTCCGAAAGAGTTTCGACGTAAAATCTTGTATCATCTCTAAATGTTTTGTACTTGCTTGCTTATTATCTTGATTTCTCTTGTGATTCTCCATTTATTTGCTTATGAAATAATATATCAAACGATGGTATGCTTATGAAATAAACAAAAGGTTTGTAAATTTCACGATAAGTAATGTGTTGTTTGTATAATTTGTCAGATTTAAAAAAAATTAAGAAAATTATAAAAAAAAATAACACAAATAATATATATATATTATTTGGAAACGTTATTGTTATGATTGTAAGTTGTAACAACCTTCTCATCACCTGCTCCCATTATTAAAAAAGGTCCATTCAAATTGGTACCTCCCCTCTGAATTAAATAATACTAATTAAAAGCATGACATCAATATTTGTTTGAACCGTTCACTCATATTGGAATTCGTATCCTCTGCATTAACTCAAAAAGGAATCTTTTGAGCCCCCATTATTAGAAAAGGTCAAGTAAAATTGGTACCTCGCCTCTGAATTAAATAATACTAATTAAAAGCGTGACAGTACACCGGATAGGCTCCGTTTACAATCGGCCGATATGCATTAACTCAAAAAATAATGCTCTTTTGAGTTAATGCAGGCGATGAGCAGAGTCAAATTACTATCATGTATAACCTATCTGGTGTAGCTTGTCCAACATAATAATAGGTTGCTCAATCCTTCAAATTCACACAGACGCCAGAAAAAAAGAAAAATTACACGAAACGCCAGAAAGCATGCATCACTAGTTCACTACAGAAATGAAGTCAACGCACCAATTCTAATATGAGGAGGGTTCAAATGCCTTTATTATCAATACTTCATAATACTTCATAATACTTCATAATACTTTATTATGGTCTTGGATTGGTAATCATAACAACTTTCTTTTTAATTGTACTAAGGTGTGTGATCTTTGGTATTTCGATTATTGGATTCCATTAAAGGATTCACTACTAGTGGAACTGATTAGGGCTGCAACTCTTTGGATTGTATGGTTAACACGAAATAAGATTTGTTTTCAAAATTCTCCTATACCTTCTATTAGGTCTGTAGCTGCTTCTATTATTGCTTTAACTTCATTTTGGTGTAAGTCGCGCTTAGATAATTCTTATTTCAAGTTATCTATGATTATGTCTTTTGATGTTTCTTCTTTGCCTCAGATAGGGCCTCTGATAGTATTATCCGCCACGGATGCACAGGACCAGGACAGCTCCCCGCTGGATTTAGACGAGGACCCTGGTCTTGGTTTAGAAGGGTTGCACCTAGCTGATTATTTGAGTAACAGAGCCGTTATTGATGCTATTGATTGTGCTGTTGGCCTTCTGCCCAGTATTTCATCTTCATCAGCTAGTGCCTCCCCTTCTACTGATATAGTCATTTTTGATTCCATTTAGTATTACTATTTCATGTTATGCTAGTATGCTTTTGTTATTAGTTTGTTTTTTTTAAAAACTTTTTGGTTATTAGGTGTCGATAGATTGTATGCTAGCGCTTTATTTTGGACATGTTGTATAAACTTTTTGTTTCGTAAAGAAACCGGTGGTAAAATACCACTTTTGTCAAAAAAAAAAAAAGATTTACTACAGAAATGAAGTCACTAGTTCACTACAGAAATAAAGCAACGAGCCAATAAACACGGAACCTAAAGCCCGAATTTTATTATCAATACTTCATAATAGATTTATTCACTCGCAGAGAAAGAGAAAATCAATCCCTTTTTTTATTACATGTTTCTAACCAAGTCTAAATGCAATCTCCTCATCTCCCACCGACAATTACACAACTGAAAGGGAAGGTGAAAGATTGGGAAAATCAAAATCAACTAGCCAAGAGCGCTTGAGACTGGATTTCATAAGTAAACCCTTGACTCAGCGAGTCATCGGCCGACCAAATAAAGATCCCGTAAAGCTTGTTCTCTGATTTAAGCTCCTTACACGCATTTAAACCTGTATCAGCTGAAATCACACCCGATTCAGTCGTGTTACCTGTCGTAAAACTGGCGAGCACATTGCCCCCTGGATAGTTGGTAACCTGTTCGTCGTAATACTGCACGTACTGATCAATTGTCGTATCTGCTCCATACCCATAAAACTGGAAGTTCACATAATCTATGACGCTAGAGTACTTCGCCCAGAGTGCTTTATACATGCTCTGCACCGTGGGGTCGGCATATGGTGCAATTGAGGCAAATGATATCACACCATTGTTTTTTAGGGTTGTTATGAGCTGCCCAATGCACTCGGTGAATGTATTGGTGTCGTTCGCATTACTGAAGCTTTCATAGTCTATGTCGATTCCGTCGAGATTGTACTCTTGGATTATGCTGGTCAAAGAGGAGACAGCATTACTAACCCAGCTGTCGACTGAAGTGGCGTTGAAGTAAACAGTGTAGTCATTGACTGTGGCGCCACCAAGGCTGACAGCGACCTTCACGTTGGAGTAGTTTTGTTTAATGGCAGAGACTGCATCTGGAGAGAGATTTTCAGTGTCCCAAAAGACACCAAACTCGCCATTTGTTGGGGTTGGAGGTGTTGTGGCAACTGAGTAGTCTATTGTAAAAGCACATATGTAATGGAAGTTTACACTAGAATTAATCGGGACATCAGAGAACTTGACGCCTCGAAATTGGGCCCCAATGTATTCGGTAAAGTGATTCGAGTTGGCACCAGAAACTGCCATCGGTGCCAAGAGAAAGGTGAGGAAAGAGAAGAAGAGCGGGGTGGAGAAAAGGGTTGAAGAATCCATTTTAGTTTGTTGGCTGCTGATTTGGTGTTATCAGAATAAGGATTGGGAGGTGTGGGTCATATATTTATATATTGTCTAAGTTGGGTAGGCCAATACGCATAAAAAATAACAAATTTTGAATATAAATTGAAGTCTGTTAGATAAGAGTTGAATTGCAGGTTTGAATAGTCATAATATAAAGGTCAAAAAATGGGGCTTTAGTTTATGTTAACTGGTTGATAACTGAACTTAGAAGAAAATTTAGTACCTCCAAGATACTAAAATTTAAACGAAGTCTGTTAGATAAGAGTTGAATTGCAGGTTTGAATAGTCGTAATATAAAAGTCAAAAAATGGGGCTTTAGTTTACGTTAACTGATTGATAACTGAACTAAGAAAAAAGATTAGTACCTCCAAGATACTAAAATTTAAACGATCGGTGATTTTTTTATAATTAATTGCTCCAACTCTGACATATCTTGGAATGGTATAGGATTACCAGTTAAATTCCCACTAAGGTAGTGGCTAGTCAATATTCTTCTTTTCTTACAAAAATTTTCAATATTCAGCCGCTGTATATCTTGTCATAAGAAATATATATATTCCTGAGGGGACAAATTAATACACCTTTCGAAAGCAAAAGGTAATATTATTCTTTGTAAATGATTTTTTTTTTTCAAATAAATTAACGGTTCAAAAGGAGACAAACTTGGATAGAACTGGATGCTGATTGGAGGGGACTTTGACAAATGATTACATAACCTTCTGCTGTTGACAAAATTGATTTTTCCTCATAAAGTCCACTAAAGGCACCTTAAGAAGTACACTGCCCAAACTTCTGCGGAGGAAGCGAAGTAGCAATCCGTGTACTGAATAACAATAGTGCTGAAATTTCCCAAACTCGCTACTCAAATTTCACCCCAAATGCCATAGGAAGTTGAGACTCTAGAAGACAAGAACAAGTCTAAATATCTAAATTAGCACATGTTACGTCAGTCAAGTCTCTCCAAATGTTGTATCAGCACAATTAAAGGAGCTGATAGTGGGTGAAATAATTGGTTATTTCCGATTTTTTTATTAATAGAAAATAAATAAATAAAATATCGAAATACAGCATAATTTTTGGATTTTGTCGAAAACTGAGTAGAACGGATTGTGTAAACCCGTCCCACCGGACGGGTCTAATTATCCCGTCCAGTTAATTAATAGTTAGCGTTAAACTCAGCGGAGGAAAGGAAAAAAAAAACAAAAACAAAATCCGGACGGTATGCTTCAACCCGTCCCAAATCAAAAAAAAAAAAAAAAAAAGAAGAAGAAATCCGGACGGGTTATGTAACCCCGTCCAGGACTTGAAAGCTTTTTCTATATATGATATTATTATATTATATTATGATTTTATATATATTATATTGTTTTTTGTTTTTTATATTATATTATATTATATTTTTTGTTTTTTATATTATATTATTATTAATATACTTATATATATATATTATGTTATGAATAAAATTAGTTTAGTTGTGCTTAAGTTCACCAAAGTGTTTGGTGAGCTTAACTCCAAAACTTATTAAATCGGTTTCAAATTACGAATTCAAACTATTAGAACCTGCCTATCTTGCGAGTGATGCGTCTACATGTGAAAATTTTAAACATTTGAATTAATTTAGTATAAAGTCAATCGATCAAAATTACAAGGTTAATAAATTAATTTTAGGGCATTTATTTTTTGAATGCTTTTTTACCGCTTGACTTTATACTAAATTAATTCGAACGTTTAAAATTTTCACATGTAGATGCATCACTCGTAAGATAGACAGATTTCAACTGTTCGAATTCGTCATTTGAAACCGATTTGATGGATTTTGAAGTTAAGCTCACCAAACACTTTGGTGAGCTTAAGAACACCCTAGTTTTATGAGCTTAACTTCAAAATCCATCAAATCGGTTTCAAATGACGAATTTGAACCGTTGAAATCCGTCTATCTTACAAGCAGTGTAGTAATATGCGATTTCTATGCGGTATGCGGAAGGGCACCGCATACCGCATATACGGTATGCGGCCGCATATGCGGATTTCTATGCGGATTTTAAAATAAGAATTCATATATATTTGAAAATTGAAATACATAGTAATACAAATAGGAATAAGAATTTATGAGTACAAATAGAAATACATAGTAATACATAGTAATACAAATACAAATACAAATAGTTAGAACTAATACATAATAATACATAGTAATACAAATACATATGCGGCCTAATATGCGGCCTGTTAAACCAATATGCGGCCTGTTAAAACATATGCGGTCAAAAATATGCGGCCTAATATGCAGCCGCATATGCGGAACCGCATATTAAACCGCATATTGATTTTCTATGCGGTTCGGAACCGCATACGCATATGCGGCCGCATATGCGTCGCATATTACCTAATATTACTACACTGCTTACAAGTGATGCACTACATGTGAAAATTTTAAACATTCTAATTAATTTAGTATAAAGTCAAGCGGTAAAAAAACGTTCAAAAAATAAATGCACTAAAATTAATTTATTAACCTTTTAATTTTGACATATTGACTTTATACTAAATTAATTCAAATGTTTAAAATTTTCACATGTAGACGCATCACTCGCAAGATAGGCAGATTCTAACGGTTTGGATTCGTCATTTGAAACCGATTTAATAAGTTTTGAAGTTAAGCTCACCAAACACTTTGGTGAGCTTAAGCACAACTAAACTAGTTCTATTCATAATATAATATATATATATATATATAGAGTAATGCTACGCTACTTTGCAAATTAATTCGGTTGTTTTAATTCGCGTTTCTGACCCTCCGATCTGCTTCAAAAATAGTGTAGATCACAGATGATGAGATGTAAAAAATGCGGAACTGGACATCTCCAGTTGATCTCCCTTTACTTTGAAAATTACAATTATCGGACTGGACATCTCCCATTAAAACCCCAGACGCGACCCACGCGACCCGTTCCTTCTCTTCTTCTCTTCCTCCTGGCGAAACCCTAAGCGAAATCAGAAAGCGAGTGTGAGAGAGAGGCGATCCTCTCTTTCTCTCTTCCTCACGCCAAAACCCAAAGCGAGATCCTCTCCAGCGGCAGCGGCAGTCAGTCACTCTCACGCGACCCCTCTTCTTCTCTCTCTCGCGAAAAAGAAAAGAGGCGATCAGTCGCTTAGTCACTGCCTCCGACTGGTCTCATGGTCTCCATGAAAAGAAGCGGAGAAGAGGGTTAGAAGGTTCACCGATTCTCATTGATTCCCAACACTTCCATGCTCTCTTCACGAAAGACCTAGGTGAGTATTAATCTACTAATTGTACACTTTTTTTTTTTTTGAATGAAAGTCTGACAGTCAGCCCATTTTCATTTGTACTTTGGTTGTGATTTGAACCGTACTGGACATTGGAAGGAAATCCATTATTTCAGGGGATTCCCCTTTGCTTTCATGATGAACTTTTTGATTGGATAATCATGAGCAAGAGGGTATAGGTCGAGCCTTTATGCCTAATCATGATCTTTTTCTTAATACAAACTCAGATTATAACCCCTAAAACAATTTTTGATTACAAACTCAAATTATCATTTTATTTTTTAACAATTTTTGTGTATATATATTTAATTGTTAAATGAAGAAATGAGGATATAAATAAAATAATTATGTATGTATGGAGAAATAACTAATATATAATTTTTTATGGGTAAATGTCTAAATTATGAAGGTAAGAGTCTTCATCTGGTTAACAATTCAGGATAGAATACTCATCCAGCAGGTTCTGGCAAAAAGAGGGATTCAGGTCAACCCAAAGTTTGTGATTTGTGGTGCATCAATTTTAGAAGGAAGAAACATTCTATGGACGTATCTGTACGCAAATCACTTCTGGAGGGGTTTACTGTCTAGGCATAACATGGCCATGCCTTCTGTTTCATATGATACTATAGTGGAGGTTTGGCATTCACATAAAGTCACCCTTGGGGCTGCAGCAGCCTGGGTGTTATGGCATGAGCGAAACTAGCAAATCTTCTCATGGGAAAGCAAGGTGGTGCACACCCTGATTCATGAAACCAGTAAACAAGTACAACAATGGCTATTGCTCCTGTAGCGACAAGAGCATGTCACTAACAGATCGAATTAGCGGAGCCTTTGCTAGCATCTACTGCTATGCTGGGGGTTTTATATTCTATCTAGCGATGTTGTAAATTTTGAATATTCATATTCTCAATTTTCTTGTTTATTTTCATTATTATGTAACCTTGTTTAGTCAAGGGTTTTACTACTTTTTCTGTGACTATTGTACATATTTTCCTTACTTTTTCTGTGACTATTGTACATATTTTCCATCTTTTACCAGTATGTCGTTTTTTTGGGTCATGGTTTGATTAGAGGTTGTAGTTGCTGATATTTAGGGGAAATCTTTAAATTTTCTTTTGTAGTGATGGAAACTGAAGGAGTTGTCTGATCTGGTAAACTGTGTATATTAATGAGGAATTATTACCCCATTATTTTATAATCCTTGTGAAAACAATTCATTATTGAAGCAGTATAAATCCTTCATTTGACTCAAAATAATAACCCCTTTGCTGTTATGTTGAATTAGTTCAAAATTTGGATGCCATTGTTGTATTTGGTAATTATTTGTTTTTATTCTTATTTAAATTAATTCTATTGTTGTATTTGGTAATCCTTCATTTGACTCAAAATAACAATTTATATGCTGTTTATGGTGCATGTTAATTGTTAAAACCTCATGCTTATGGTGCATAATGAGAAAGGTATATTCAAATGATAGAAGGCGGCTAACATATATACCTATGCAAAATGAAGTAAGAAGAAAATGATACATTACCACTAAAAAGAATACCAAGAGAGAGCATTCTGAACAGCATGATACTACATATTTATAGGAAAACCAATATAACTACATAATGAGAAAGGTAGAATTGAGCAGTTATAGATCTGAAATTTAAATATACAACATACATAAACAGGACAAGAAATGTATGTGTCATGATAGCACAGTTGTGCCAAAACCTCATATGGTCTGTCTGATCAAATCAAATAATACAAATTGACACTTGTTCATGCATAACATAGTCTAAACATAATCAAATATTCTCACATCAGAGGCCAAATAAACAAAGTCTAAACATATTTAAATTGCAAATACAGCAATATAGCAGTAGCAGCAAATCTGCAAATACATCAATATAGCAGCAAGAGGTTCCCAAGCCGGTTATACCTCAAACCGACTACCATCCAACACTTGACCCGGCACGTTTATGAGCTTGACTCTGAGAATAAATTCAAGTTACGGAATTTCATTTCGGACATTTTGTATTGTAAGTAATCATAAAAAGTATGGTGCTGCTAAGAATTATTGCTGGTAAGTTCAATTAAAAATTTCAAATAATTTAAATTTTAAATAACGCAATATCTTTGACTCGCTACATTTAATTTTTCCGAATTTTCTGAAGAATATGATATCTACTCCGAGTTGACTGAGTGATACCAAAAGTCGGATCACTGTGAACAAGAGACTACAGTCAGAATAAGGTGTTTCAGAACCATGGTAAGGACTGCGAATTGAATATGATTAGGCATAAAGGCTCGACCTATACCCTCTTGCTCATGATTATCCAATCAAAAAGTTCATCATGAAAGCAAAGGGGAATCCCTTGAAATAATGGATTTCCTTGCAATGTCCAGTACGGTTCAAATCACTACCAAAGTACAAATGAAAATGGGCTGACTGTCAAACTTTCATTCAAAAAAAAAAGTGTACAATTAGTAGATTAATACTCACCTAGGTCTTTCGTGAAGAGAGCATGGAAATGTTGGGAATCAATGAGAATCGGTGAACCTTCTAACCCTCTTCTCTGCCAACATCATTAATTAACTTAAAAGTAAGTCTCTGCATGGAACAAGAGAAAAAGAAAAGTGGGGACAACAAATGATAAAGACCTTGCAATATCAAGTGCAAACTTGACAGACAGTGATGTCTTTAGAGTTCCCTTTCGGTCCAAGAAAGTATGGAGATCAACCTGAATACAAATTTTGTAAGTCAAAGTAAATTTTCACTGTTCTCGTTCAATAAATTAAGTCAAAGTAATTTTGTAAGACGTACCAGCTGAAGCAATGCCAATTCATCTCTAAATGCCCTTCTGAAATTGTACCAAAAGAGTTGTAACTATTGAGTCCAGACATCACCTTAAAAGAACAAACCCAAATTTAAGAAACACATTTAATTAAAAGACTGGGAAGAAAGTTTACAGAATTGGGACGGGATGAAGCACTTCTGTGCCGAACTACAACTCTAGGGACACAAAGAGAGAGAGAGAGCACCTGGCAAGAGAGGCAGCGACTCCGACTCAGCGACTTCTACTGGCCGACTCAGTGACTTCGACTGGGCGACTTATCTCTCTTTTCTTTTTCACGTGAGAGAGAAGGAGAGGGGTCTCGCTATCTAGGGTTTTCAGAGTCGCCCAGTTCTTCTTTTTCGCGTGAGAGAGAAGGAGAGACGGGGAGCTGTCTAGGGTTTTAATTGGAGGCCTCCATTTGCGAAAATAGATTTGGAAATGTAAAGGGCGCTCAACAGGAGACGTCCAGTTCCGCGTTTTGGCGATCTGATCAACACAATTTTTGAAGCAGATCGGACGGTTACAAATGCGAATTAAAACAGGCCCTTTAATTTGCAAAGTAGCGTAGCATTACTCTATATATATATATATATATAAGTATATTAATATAATAATATAATATAAAAAACAAAAAATATAATATATATAAAATCATAATATAATATAATATATATAAAATCATAATATAATATAGAGTTAGGCTAATATGACACTAGTGTCATATCAAAACTAAATAACACCACATCTTAAACCCTTAGATCTGCTTTAAGATTTGTATTATCCGCTTTTACTGTTCAAGCACTTCATTTTGTACGAATCTTAAAGCAGATCTAAGGGTTTAAGATGTGGTGTTATTTAGTTTGATATAACACTAGTGTCATATTAGCCTAACTCTATAATATAATATAATATATGGAAAAAGATTTCAAATCCTGGACAGGGTTACATAACCCGTCTGGATTTCTTTTCTTTCTTTTTTTTCTGATCCAAGACGGGTTGAAGCATACCGTCCGGATTTTTTTTTTTTTTTTTCCTTCGCTGAGTTTAACGCTAACCATTAATTAACCGGACGGGATAATTAGACCCGTCCGGTGGGACGGGTTTACACAACCCGTTCTACTCAGTTTTCAACAAAATTCAAAAGTTATGCTGTATTTCAATATTTTATTTATTTATTTTCTATTAATAAAAAAATCAGTTGGTTATTCAGATCACACAGTGGATGAAGATTATGTGATCATTAAGATACAAACTTTTCAACATTCATCAATATACCCAAACAATGGCATTTTTTTTCTTTCATTCTAGCCTAGGGTTTTACTGTATTTCTCTCTCTGGTGCATTTGTATTTTTTTCCCCTATTTTCTCCTCTATGTAAACTCCTTTTTATTTATTAATAGAAGTAGGTAGTAGCAATTTTGGATATCAATCTTTTGTTATTCCAAAGGATCACAGGACCCTTTATTTCTATTCTAACGGTTCAAAAAAAATTCACGCACGAATCTCAAAGAAAAACAAATTGTGTTCGAATCTTGACAAAAATCATCGGCTGAAATCAGAATAACAGCAGATTTATTTCCAGCAATTTTGCCTACTGATTCAAGAAAAAGAAAAAATAAACTTTCCTATATCCTTGTCTGGGCCATGGGTGTCAGGGCCTGGACAAGGTCGGGAATACTTTATATTTTGGGGTCTCTGTTTGAAATTGTCCCAAACCGAGTTATTTGATCATCAAGAAAATTTACCAGCTCCTATTGTTACGTTTTGGGGTTGCTAACCGATTAGGGGTGCAAACGGGTCGGATATTATCCGACCGTATCCTCATCTGTATCCAAATATTAGATACGGATATCCGAATATCGGTGCGGATACAGATACGAATATGGTTTTGAAATTTAATTATCTGTATCCGAATAGTAGATATATACCATATAGTTTACCATAAATTATGAAAATATTTATGTATATATCTACAGGTATCCAATATCCGATCCGTATCCATATGTATCCGTCTAATATCCGATCTGTATCTGTATCCGAAAATTAAAAGGGTATGGTTTTACCACTATCCGATCCACATCCAATCCGTTTGCACCCCTATATCTGATCCTCAAGAAAACTCGTATAAGATCAATTTAGAACCCATCAGCAATTACAGCGATGAAAAATTGGCAGCTCTAACCAATGCCCATGTGGAATTAATCACTTAAGCAGGATATGCAGTCCAAAAATGACACATTCAATACCAGTTTTGGTCAGGTCCTGTTGTCCTTTTTTACTGAAAAAAAACCATAACAGAGTGTTACATACTGAATGGTGAGGGCCAACATGAAAAATTAACTTCTGGGACCAAAATAGGAAACAGTGATATTTTAAAACCGCTTGAGCAATTTACTCATTACTGTGATCTCCAGAGTTTTAATGTTCGCCCAAGAATAAAGTGTACTGTTTTTGCCAAAATTACAAAAGAGAATAAAATGAAGGTCATAATAAAGAAGCTTTTGTAGATACGTTTATATATATATATAAAGAAAACATGCTATAGCATAAGAACTTTACAAAAAAAAGATTGTTAATAATATGCCTTTGAAAAAGTGGAAAGTTGAACTAGCATGCTATACAAAAATAGATTGATACACATGAAGGTAACATACCAAAAATTCTAGAATTGGGCTGTGAAAAAAAGATAAGTCTCCCAGAAAGATAAACAAAGCAATCCCAATGCATTTCCTGTAATAAAAAATATAAATTGTTAGTCACAGTGAATATGCCTTGTGCCTATACAACAAAAGGCCAGAAGGTACAGTAAACCAAATTAGACTACATGAGAAATAAAATTACCTAGTTTAGCTTCTAAAAACTCAGGCCACACAGGCCTTCAGCAGTGTTGTGGTGCCAGAGCAGTAAAAGTTCAAAACCTACTATATACTAATTTTGTTTTGATACTCTCAATCTCTTACACATATAAAAGATCTCTAGAAACCACCACCGCCTTTTCACAATCTATAACTTTCTCCACAGTTTCTACAACAGAATCCTTTTTCATACTACCTGTCAAGTTTATACTATGTTCCAAGATATAATCATCCAATCCAACAATTGAGTTAATAACCTTCACCCATTCCCTCACACCAGTCTCATAATTCCTTCTCGTAACCTTCTCCAACCTTCTGATATCTTTCTTTGCAACCCCACAATCTGCCAAAACACACCTCAGCATCCTAAAGGTGGTATCATTTGGTGGTACATTACATTTCAGCATGTGACGGAAAATCCTTACGGCTCCCTTGGCCCTACCTACAGATGCGTACAACCCAATTACAGCATTGTATCCAAAAGGCTCGTTCGGATATCCTAGCGATTGCATCTCTCTAGAAATCCTGAATGCTTCCTTGTACCTCCCAAGCCTCTTGTACTGTAGTAAAAGTGTTGTGTATGAAAATTCATTCGCACTTTTACTTAGCCTCAATTCTTCAAAGATGTCTTCAGCTTCCTTCACCATGGAATTATCACAATACATAGAAATCATGCAATTTGATGCATACAAATCAGCTGTACCAGTACCACGCAAGGATTTCAAGAGGCTGTATGTCTCTGCAGCTTCTAGAAGGCACCCTGCCTTAGTATACAGCTTGAGCAGTGAATTACAAATTACCAAATTGACCTTAAACCCTGCTTTTCTCAGCAAATCCAAATATTTACTAGCCATTTCTACATTTCCAATACTCGCATATGCATCAATTAGCATGGAGTATGTAACCATATCAATTTGCATGTTTAACCTAGACATTTCATTGAACAGGTTCTCTGCCATTTCTACATCACCGAGCTTAACAAAACAACCTATAATAATAGAATACGAAAAACAGCTACTTACTAACCCCGCGTCATACATTTTTCTGGCATATATACAAGCTTTTTCCAATAGCTGAGCACCTGACAAGACAATTACAAGAGAATTATATGTGCAGCTATCTGGCAATACACCATACTTTTCCTCCATACAATCTACTAATTCACATGCCATCTCATACTCCTTTCCAATACCATATGCTTTAACCATGACATTAAATGTAGAAACCCCTGCTTTTTTTTTCTCCAGGCACCGTAAAAAGGCCCTCTCTGCTAAAGAAAGGAAACCTCCCTCTCCAAATGCATCAATGTTGGCCGAAAAACAGTCTGCACTAATTGAATCAGAAATTTTTTCGAACCAAGACCAGGCCTTTCTTAGTAGCCCAGCATTTATATACATCCTAGTCAAAGCTGATTGTGCGTATTCATCAATCACAACCCCTTTCGCCTCAATTTCTCTGACTAAAGTTTCTGCCTTGTTAACCATGTTTAGTTTGGTATATCCATACAACAGCTTGCGATACCCTAAAATATCCAAAATTACTGATTTGCCTTTCACAGTTGAGAAATAACTCTCAGCTAAATCAATATAACCAGCTTTAATGCACAGAGAGAGAATAGAAACATGTGATTTTGAATCGGGGATGAAATTTAACTTAATTATAGCTGTGACGAATTTGGGAACTTCTTTGAACCTACCACTTTGACCACATGCATGTGCTATGGTATTGAAAGTTACAGCATCAGGTTCAGGTCCCTCTCTTATCATCCTAAGAAATACACCTAAAGCCTTCTCAAACTGGCCAGCTTTTGCATAGGCATCCACCATCACATTGTGAGAATACAAAGAGCAGCCTTTTCCGGTTTGGGGCATGTTTTTCCTACTTGTTACCCACCTATTGAATAACCGTTCGCCTTCTCTAAATTCACCAGTTGCCTTGTATGCTTTGAGAATAGAAACCATAGTCATCTCATCGGGTGAGACCCCTCTTTTGTACATATCTCCAACCCATAATAGCATTGCTTTGTTCCCCCCCAGATTCAAATAAGCTTCAATCAATGCAGAATAGCTTGAATTATCAGGTATTATTCCCAAATTATGCATCTCACACCAGAGATTTAGCAAAAGATCCAGATTTTGAGCTTTACTAACCATCCTGAGAATCACATTGTAGTGAATAAGATTGACTCCGTGTGATCCATGGGTTTTGAACCAATCAAAAATCTCCACTGCCCTTCTCCAATCAGTCTGTTCTTTCAAAATTATAGTTCTCTCCCTGTGATTAAGTCTTTTCCATGGCTCAAAAGCCTTGTCTAGGTTTTCAACCGTCTCAAGTGACTCCAAAATTGCTGGGATAAAACCACTGTACCTCGAACAGTGATTTCTTTGCAAGATTTGGCATTCAATCTTGGACACTGGTTTCCGCACGCGCTTCCCATTTGGGAGTTTTGAGCGGCTAAATTTACCAGTTGCCTTGTATGATTTGAGAATAGAAACCATAGTCATCTCATCAGGTGAGACCCCTCTTTTGTACATATCTCCAACCCATAATAGCATTTCTTTGTTCGCCCCCAAATTCAAATAAGCTTCAATTAATGCAGAATAGCTTATATAATCAGGTGTTATTCCCGAATCATGCATCTCACACCAGAGATTTATCAAAAGATCCAGATTTTGAGCTTTACTAGCCATCTTGAGCATCACATTGTAGTGAATAAGATTGACTCCGTGTGATCCATCGGTTTTGAACCAATCAAAAATCTCCAGTGCTCTTCTCCAATCAGTCTGTTCTTTCAAAATTATAGTTCTCTCCTTGTGTTTAAGTTTTTTCCATGGCTCAAAAGCCTTGTCTAGGTTTTCAACTGTCTCAAGTGACTCCAAAATTGCTGCCATAAAACGACCGTACCTCAAACGGCGATTTCTTTGCAAGATTTGGCATTCAATCTTGGACAATGGTTTCCACCTGCACTTCCGATTTGGGAGCTTTGAGCGGCTAAATTTACCAGTTGCCTTGTATGCTTTGAGAATAGAAACCATAGTCATCTCATCAGGTGAGACCCCTCTTTTGAACATATCTCCAACCCATAATAGCATTGCTTTGTTCGCCCCCAAATTCAAACAAACTTCAATTAATGCAGAATAGCTTAAATTATCGGGTATTATTCCCAAATTATGCATCTCACACCAGAGATTTATCAAAACATTCAGATTTTTAGCTTTACTAACCATCCAAAGCACGACATTGTAGTGAATGAGATTGACTCCGGGTGATCCATGGTTTTTGAACCAATGAAAAATCTCCACTGCTCTTCTCCAATCAGTCTGTTCTTTCAGAATTACAGTTCTCTCCTTGTGATTAAGTCTTTTCCATGGCTCAAAAGCCTCGTCTAGGTTTTCAACCGTCTCAAGTGACTCCAAAATTGCTGGGATAATACCACCGTACCTCGAACGGTGATTTCTTTGCAAGATTTGGCATTCAATCTTGGACACTGGTTTCCGCACGCACTTCCGATTTGGGAGCTTTAAGCGGCTAAAACTGATCGGGTTTTGAGAAAAGAATGCGAGAAAGCATTCGGAGGAGCACAGCATATCAATTTGGAAAACCGACTGCTTGAGTATACTAAGAGAAAAGTATAAATGGAAGAAGTGAGAAGATTACGAATTCAAAAGTTGGTTTAAATATCTTTTTCTCTGTTGTGATTTGTGTATGATAAGAGTTCTCTCCGCAGGGCAGTAGTAAACCCTCCACCGTTAAACCCTGGCTGGAGGCTTCTCTATCCTTTGGGTGGGTAGGCCGGTAAAGTCCTCTCAATTTCGTTTAAAATGGAGATATCCCGTGGATGATGACTCCCAAGTCCCAAGAGCAAATTCTTGTAGTTTATTTGGTTTGAAATTATCCGATTGCCACATCTTTATATATGAAAATTGTTTATTTGTTTATCAGATTTTTTATGAGTTTAATTTTAAAATTTAATAATTTTAAATAATAAATTTAAATTATCGAAATTGAGCTACTTCGCAAGTAAATTATTTAAATACAAAATTATTAAAACTAATAATGCAATTGCTATAAAATTAGACAGTTAAAAATAATAATAAATAAATACTTTAAATTAACATATAAATTTAAATATTTTTATCGTTTGACTTCAAATACATTAAAAATTAAACTAAATATCAAATAACATTTCTTAAATTACATATTAAATGACATTTGCATATAAATAACGTTCCTTAAATGACACACACACACACACATATATATAGGTTGGCTACTCTACTTCCATAAGCATATGAGGATATATGCTTATAAGTCATTTTTTTGTTTTTAAAATCTAAAAAGTCGATCTGAACCGTTAGATGTGATCTTTATATTGAAATGTGCTTGGAGACCAAATTTTACATTTTTCTGATTTTTTTTTTTTACTATTTATTAAGCCACTTTGAAAACCACTTATCCAACGGTGGCTTAACAAAACAGTAAAATCAAAAGTCACCGTTGGATCAACGATTTTCAAAGTGGCTTAATAAATAATAAAAAAATTCAGAAAAATGTAAAATTTGGTCCCCAAGCACACTTCAATATAGAGATCATATCTAACGGTTCAGGTCGACTTTTTGGAGTTTGAAAACGAAAAAAATGACTTATAAGCATATATCCTCTATATATATATAGAGAGAGAGAGAGAGAGAGTTGGGCTACGGTGCTTCACGAAGTAAAGTGACTGTTTTACTTCACATCTATATCTTCAATTTCAAAATTCAAAACATCGATCCGAACCGTTCAAGTTGATATCCATATTAAATTGTGCTTGGAGACCAAATTTTATATTTTTTTGAAAATTTATTACTATTTTTTTGGAATTTTTTAAAATCCCTGTTTTTATGGTCAAGAATTTTCTAAAAAACAACGATTTTTCAAAAATTCTAAAAAATATAGTAAAAAGTTTCCAAAAATTGCAAAATTTGGTCTCCAAGCACAATTTAATATGGAGATCAACTTGAACGGTTCGGATCGATGTTTTGAATTTTGAAATTGAAGATATAGATGTGAAGTAAAACAGTCACTTTACTTCGTGAAGCACCGTAGCCCAACTCCATATGTGTGTGTGTGTGTGTGTGTGAGTTGGGCTAAAATGAGCCATGGAGTAAAACAAGTTTTTACTCCATGGCACTATATTTTCATTTTGATAATTGATACCTCGCATATTTAGCCTATATTTGACTTGATTTCGTACCAAATTCACGTTCTAAATTGTCAAAATCATGTGCATTTCATTGATATATCCTTAGAATTTGGTACTGCTGAGAGTTTGTTTGTTTTCTGCAGGATTGGAGCAAAATACACGAAGAAACGGCATTTTTGGACTCCCTGGTACGACCCTTACCAAGCTTGGTACGGCCCTTACCAGGCTTGGTACGGCCTACCCTTACCAGGCTTGGTACGGCCCTTACCAGATTTGGTACGGCCCTTACCAGACTTGGTACGGCCCTTACCAGACTTGGTACGGCCCTTACCAGACTTGGTACGGCCCTTACCAGACTTGGTACGGCCCTTACCAGACTTAGCCGATCCAGCCTCTTTCCCATCTTGTACGGCCTGGCCGTACCACCTTGGTACGGGCCGTACATAGATGCCGCCTGACAGAATTCAAATCTTGGCAGAGGCTATTTAAAGCGAGGGATCTCTCCATTTTCGGGGATTCCACTTCATTCCAGATTGAGAGCTCAGTGAAAGAGAGAAAGAGAGCAAAGGAGCAAGAAGAGAAGATCAAGGAAGAGGAAGAGGCGAGAATCGACGGATCTACACCTTCTCCATTCCCGATCTTCAATCTAGTTCTTTCATGACTTTCTCTATCTCTTTTCTTGTATATCTGGACAGATCCATGACTTGTGAGTAGTAGACTTTCGTTTCTAGGGTTTGTAGATGGATTTTCTTGATTTGTGTTGCTTTTCTTGATTTGGATCTTGTATGAACTCTTGTGATTGATTTGATTGTGAATTTGCTTGTCTTGATTGCTTTGTGTCGCTGTGATTGCATGTGGTGTGCCTATAGTGGTAGATCAACCCTAACAAGGTCATGTGACCATTGCCTTCTCTCAACCAAACCAATCCCTTTAGGTAGACTTGATCGAATTGAAGCCGAAAGGTTGAATTCTCCTCTAATCGACAGATTAGAGGTTACCTTAGATCTCCAATCAATCAACTAGAGGATCTGGACCAAAACACGAGAGTTGAGGTTTAGAAACCCTAGAAGGTGAAGAATTGAATCCAAAACTTAGATCTTGAACCAACAAACGAGAGTTGAGGTTTAGGAACCTTAGGTATGGTCAATTGAACCTTTATCAAGAGTTTAATACGAGGTACCAGCAAGAAATGCATCAACTCGAACTTGTAAGCTCTGTTCTGGTAAACCAGTACAGCCCTTACAAGAGTGGTGCGGCCTACCCGTACCAAGCCCCATACGGCTTGGTCATACCAGGTTGGTGCGGCCTGGCCGTACCAACTTGGTAAGGGCCGTACCACTAGAGGCAAATCAGAGATGAAGTCTGAAACCCTTGAAACACCTTTTATCCCAAATCAAAACACAGTTTATACCTTTTCTTGCACATTTACTATTCTATATCATTGTGTGATTGCTTGAGTTGATTCCTTAGGAAAATTAAACACCAAAACCCCTTTTTCTCACTTCTAGTCTTTAGTCGAGATAAGTAAATATCTAGATAAAGGAACCGTCCCTGTGGATCGATACCCGATTATACTCCTCGATAGGGTTGTACACTTGCAACCCTAATCGGAAGGTGTAACCGCGGTTTTAAAAGGTACGCCCCCAAGCGTACCGAAACTTGCGTTGCGCTTTTACGCCGATCAAGTTTTTGGCGCCGTTGCCGGGGACGGCTACCATTTTCTGGATTTTTGCTTATCTTAGCTAATCTAGATTTTAATTTGTATCTTTTTCTTTTATTTTTCTCTTACCACAGGAACACAGCTCTTCCTGCACAACCACCTCTCGACGCACCCCGCATCACAACCGACGCGACTCACGTGGAAGAGACAGAGAAGCTCAAGACGCTATGGAAACATACCAACAGTGGTTCGGCCACGACAATTCTCGAGGAGGAGGCGGCGGTCGATACAGGGTTGATCAGATCACAGCTCTATATGCTAGAGCTGCCGAGTTGGAGGAGGCCATGCAAGAGGCTTTAATCAAAATGAGCATGAAAGCAGTCGGTAACCATCAACCACAGCCATGTGTCATGTGTGGGGACACGAGGCACTCTTATGAGTATTGCCCACTGGCGAATTGGGATGAGGAAACCGAACTGGTCAACTATCTCAGCAACTACAGTAGCAATTTCTACAACAATGCACCATTCGATAACTCAAACAATTGCTCATTCCAATCCGATCCACCCGAGCCGTACATTGATCCCGCCGTGAGTGACTTCGCACACGAGCAAAGGAAAATGAATCAAATCATGTGGGATCAAATGCAATCTATGTCTACTCAACTAGCTGCTCAGAACAAGTTGCTGGAGCAGTTGAGTCACATAGTCACCTCGAGCCAACCTCAACCTGGAAAGCTACCCGCTCAACCAGAACCAGACCCAAGAGGAGAGGTAAAGGCAATCTCTCTGAGAAGTGGGGCCCAATACAAGGAACCAGCCAACCTAACAGGTCAGATCCCATCTGACGCGACCCGCATTCCAGAGATGCGACTCGCATCAAGCTCTGAGTTGCAGGTTGAAACAAGCGAGTTGGAATCAGTGTATGGAGCAGATGTGACCACTGTCGACCTGGGAGAACCTGGATGCGGGCCGCATGAATCTCACGCGAGTCGCATGCCACAACCTGAAGACTTGGAGACCAGAGGAAGCGGGTCGGATGAAACCCACGTAGGGTCCGCACGCGAGCCGATTGCACCAGACGCGGGCCGCATCAAAATCCAAACAGAGAGTCCGACCCCTGAACTCAAGCCTCTTCCAGTAAACTTCAGGTACGAGTTCCTCGACCCAGATAAAGCCTGTCCTGTGATTGTAAATGCAGATCTCAATCCTGATCGGACTGCCACACTCTTGGGGAAATTGAAAGCTCACATAAGCGCGATCGGGTGCTCGATCAAAGACTTGAAAGATACGGGGTGGATTTTTCTTTTGCAAGTGTTTGAGAACACGACGCTCCACTCAGATTTGCCCCCGTATTGCACTGCTGGACACTTTGAGGATTTACAAACTCAGCGAAATGTGATCGCGAACTTGATCGAAAAGCTGATGGGCACGAACCCAGCCACATGCATGCACAAGACCTTACCAGCGGATGATCACAGACACACGGACCATGCAGACCATCATACGGGCCATGCACAACCAACCTGGTCGATGCATTATGTTCCTTGGTGTGTTAGAAAGAAAAAACCACCCGACCCTTATGAGGAAAGAATGGTGTATCCCTCCGACACATTCGACAAGGCGCTCCACCAAAAACCACCCGATCCACCTCCCACCAACCAGTGAGGCGCCCCCGCCTCACCCTTCACTTCATGTCTGGTTAGTTTCCATATTTTCTTCTATTTACTTTTTCTTGTGTGAATTCAAGCATTGAGGACAATGCTTCATTCAAGCTTGGGGGGGTGAATAGAAGAAAACTGTATCTGCATTTAGGTCATGTTTATTTTTCCAAAATTTGCATTTTTAGGTGATAAATTTGTGTGATTGCTTGAGTTAAGGACTTGTTCGAACAATTTTGGTTGTGATTTGGATGACTTTGAAAAATTAGAACTAACCTCATAATTGATCAAAGAACTGATTAGGAAGGGATGTTTTGAGAACTTGAAAGGATGAAAACTTGAATTGTATCAAAAATCAATTTTTGAAACTGAACTGTGCCTTTTAAATAGGGAAATGGAGATTTTAAATAAAGATAGATTTGGATATTCATTGGTATGAATGAATACCAATGGATGTGTGTATTCATGGTATGTGCAAAAGCAAAAGAATAAAAAAAAATAAAAAGATGGAGAAAATAAGAGTACTGGCAATAAGTCCTATTGGGCGCCTTTGAGCTCGTCTCCCAAATTTAAAAAAAAAAAGAAAGAAAGAAAAGATGGAGAAAATAAGAGTACTGGCAATAAGTCCTATTGGGCGCCTTTGAGCTCGTCTCCCAATTTTAGAAAAGAAAAATAACTTTTGCATATATCAACACACGAAGTCCGGGACTTGCTAACCTAAGCTTGTTCCAAGCTTGGGGGAGAAAAAGGGAAAATCTCCACAAATGAGAGCTTGGTTTTAGTAAAAGAATGATAGATTGATCAATTCGAGTATTCAGCTTTGCAAGTATTAAAACATTCTAGAACTTGAAGTTTGATTAGTCAATTTGTGGGGTGAATCAAAATTGATCAAGGAAAGTCCAAATCATACCATAAAGATTCTCGAGGTTCTTGATTTAAGCAACTCATGTAAATTTTCACATTTAGGAACTTAACTTGCATTTAGAGTCCAACCCGGTAACAAAGAACAGATCTTTGCTTGAGGACAAGCAAGAGTTTAGCTTGGGGGAATTTGATACCTCGCATATTTAGCCTATATTTGACTTGATTTCGTACCAAATTCACGTTCTAAATTGTCAAAATCATGTGCATTTCATTGATATATCCTTAGAATTTGGTACTGCTGAGAGTTTGTTTGTTTTCTGCAGGATTGGAGCAAAATACACGAAGAAACAGCATTTTTGGACTCCCTGGTACGACCCTTACCAGGCTTGGTACGGCCTGGCCGTACCACCTTGGTACGGCCCTTACCAGGCTTGGTACGGCCTACCCTTACCAGGCTTGGTACGGCCCTTACCAGATTTGGTACGGCCCTTACCAGACTTGGTACGGCCCTTACCAGACTTGGTACGGCCCTTACCAGACTTGGTACGGCCCTTACCAGACTTAGCCGATCCAGCCTCTTTCCCATCTTGTACGGCCTGGCCGTACCACCTTGGTACGGGCCGTACATAGATGCCGCCTGACAGAATTCAAATCTTGGCAGAGGCTATTTAAAGCGAGGGATCTCTCCATTTTCGGGGATTCCACTTCATTCCAGATTGAGAGCTCAGTGAAAGAGAGAAAGAGAGCAAAGGAGCAAGAAGAGAAGATCAAGGAAGAGGAAGAGGCGAGAATCGACGGATCTACACCTTCTCCATTCCCGATCTTCAATCTAGTTCTTTCATGACTTTCTCTATCTCTTTTCTTGTATATCTGGACAGATCCATGACTTGTGAGTAGTAGACTTTCGTTTCTAGGGTTTGTAGATGGATTTTCTTGATTTGTGTTGCTTTTCTTGATTTGGATCTTGTATGAACTCTTGTGATTGATTTGATTGTGAATTTGCTTGTCTTGATTGCTTTGTGTTGCTGTGATTGCATGTGGTGTGCCTATAGTGGTAGATCAACCCTAACAAGGTCATGTGACCATTGCCTTCTCTCAACCAAACCAATCCCTTTAGGTAGACTTGATCGAATTGAAGCCGAAAGGTTGAATTCTCCTCTAATCGACAGATTAGAGGTTACCTTAGATCTCCAATCAATCAACTAGAGGATCTGGACCAAAACACGAGAGTTGAGGTTTAGAAACCCTAGAAGGTGAAGAATTGAATCCAAAACTTAGATCTTGAACCAACAAACGAGAGTTGAGGTTTAGGAACCTTAGGTATGGTCAATTGAACCTTTATCAAGAGTTTAATACGAGGTACCAGCAAGAAATGCATCAACTCGAACTTGTAAGCTCTGTTCTGGTAAACCAGTACGGCCCTTACAAGAGTGGTGCGGCCTACCCGTACCAAGCCCCATACGGCTTGGTCATACCAGGTTGGTGCGGCCTGGCCGTACCAACTTGGTAAGGGCCGTACCACTAGAGGCAAATCAGAGATGAAGTCTGAAACCCTTGAAACACCTTTTATCCCAAATCAAAACACAGTTTATACCTTTTCTTGCACATTTACTATTCTATATCATTGTGTGATTGCTTGAGTTGATTCCTTAGGAAAATTAAACACCAAAACCCCTTTTTCTCACTTCTAGTCTTTAGTCGAGATAAGTAAATATCTAGATAAAGGAACCGTCCCTGTGGATCGATACCCGATTATACTCCTCGATAGGGTTGTACACTTGCAACCCTAATCGGAAGGTGTAACCGCGGTTTTAAAAGGTACGCCCCCAAGCGTACCAAAACTTGCGTTGCGCTTTCACGCGAACAATAATCTAAACAACCGATCTGAACCACTCAACACGATCTCCATATTGAAATGTGCTTGGAAACCAAATTTTACATTTTTTGGAAATTTTTTACTATTTATTAAGCCACTTTGAAAATCGCTGATCCGATGGTCCAAAAATTGTTATTGTTTTTTATTGTTTATGGTAAAACAACTATTTTCAAATTGGCTTAATAAATAGTAAAAAAAATCCAAAAAATGTAAAATTTAGTCTCCAAGCACATTTCAATTTAGAGAACATGTTGGAAGGTTCAAATCGGTTGTTTGAATTTTTAAAATAAAAATATGGCGTGAAATACAAACGTTTTTTACTCCATGGTTCACCTAAGTCAACCTCTATATATATATATATATATAGAGAGAGAGAGAGAGAGAGAGAGAGTAAAGCTACCATGCATTGCAATGCATATGTTTTTTTGTACATTGGACTATAAATCACCGGATTCAAAGTCCAAATAACCGATCCAAATCGTTCATCTTGTTCTCCATATTAATATGTGTTTGGAGACCAAATTTTATATTTTTTTTGGAAATTTTTACTTTTTTTTAGATTTATTGAAAATCGTTGTTTTCTTATGGTCTAGATTTGTCTGAAAAACAACGATTTTCAATAAATCTAAAAAAATAGTAATTTTTTTCTAAAAAATATAAAATTTGGTCTCCAAACACATATTAATATGGAGAACAAGATGAACGATTTGGATCAGTTATTTAGACTTTGAATCAGGTGATTTATAGTTCAATGTACAAAAATGCATATGCATTGCAATGTATGGTAGCCTTACTCTCTCTCTCTCTTCTCTCTCTCTATATATATATTAAATGACAAATGACATTTTTTTAACAGTAAAAAAATAGAAAGAAATAAGGACCAATAAAAAAATATAATACAATTTGCATGTGACAAGTATGTGTCTAGTTAAATTTGGACTTCTACAAGAAAAGAAACATCAAAAAGATATATAGAATTAGAAAAAGACAAATTATTTTATTGGAGAGTTGATATTCAATCTGAAATTTTATATTTTAATTATAAATATTGATGGATCAGAATACTTAATATAAAACTAGAGATACTAGAGCTAATACATACAATTCGCGATATTTCTTAAATATGAAATAAATGGATCCTGATAATTGTCCTCGCACTACTATCCTCTCATTTATCTCCGCACTTAACTTTCATAACTGTCCTGGGGACCACAAAAATTCCAATACTAATTTTTTCTCTAAAGTATTAATCTCCATGCACGGAAGTATTTACACTTAAGAACAAAAGTATTTATACCTTTAAAGTGAATAATATTTACATAAATAATTGTTTCTCCAATTAAATCGCAAACTACATGGGGGGACCAGATTCGTGCAAAGTTAAAACAAACAGTCTGGATCTATTAGTTCTAATAGATTCTCTTGTCCGGTACTACTACTCGGTACCGGAAAGGATCCAAATTCATAATACCCCTTATTCAACCATTATCTAATTTTTCCCTTATCATTTCATGTCTCCGTTAATTTGAAGTTGTTTTTAGTCGAGGATTAGTGCGGCAATGAAGCAAGTTTCTCTGGCTTCTCCACTCACTCATCAAAGCTTTAGCTCTCTCTTAAGAGTGCATTTCAGAAGAGGTACACGGAGGGAATGGAAGAAAAAATCACTGTGCGGAGGGGAGATGCCGTCAGCCCTCTCGGTCAATTGCTACTTTACTTGCACTAGAAAGGAAGAATTAGAGAAAAAATGAAGAAGAATTATTACTATGTGGAGGGGAGACAAGATATAGATTGTTTGGAGTTTTGACAAAATCTTTAATTCCAAATTGAAGCGGAGGTTCACTGGTCACCCTCCTTCTCCTTTCCGGAATAGGAGTAGGTTCGATGCCCATTGAACCTAGTTTGGTTCCGATGGGCAGATCTACCGTAGGATCTCATTTCTCATCTAAGTCTGATTAAAGGGTCTGATGAAATAATGGACCTTCTCAAAACAAATTTAGTTCATTAAAATATATAAACCCGATAGAGAGATGAAATCGCATGTTCTCTCGCTCTCTCGCTGCGTCGCTGACTTTCTCTCTCCCCGCGCACACAACTCCACTGAATCTCTGTCTCTCTCTCGGACAACTCCGTCTTGCCTCTCTCTCTCGCACCGCGAGATTCAGTGTCTGGTTATAACTTATAAAGTATAAGGCCCTGATAATTGTCCCTCCACTCTCATCCTACCAATTTTATTTGTTCAATATCATCCACATTTCTCATGATCTATAAGGAATTTTGCGAATCTAAAACCACGAACGTCTTCTACGCAATTTTATCTTTCAAATGAGATCCATGATGACATACTTTCAAGCTCGTCATCAGGCAAGTATTTATACCTCGTCATTTAAGTATTTATACCTCATCATTTAAGTATTTATACCTAGTATTTTACACATATGACACTGCTGACATTTAAAAGTATTAATATCAAGTATTACAAGTATTTATACCTATGTGGTCAACTATTTTTGTTAGAGAAAGGTTGGCGCAGGGACAATTGGGAAATGTTGATGCAGAGATACGGGGTCCACGATTGGGGATAAATACTTACAAGTATAAGTATAAATACTTGCACAATGAAGTATAAATACTTGTGTAACGATGAGCCCGAAAGTATGTCATCATGGATCTCATTTGAAAGATAAAATTGCGTATAATACGTTCGTGGTTTTAGATCCATAAAATTTCTCATATATCGTGAGAAATGTGGACAACATTGAAAAAAGAAAAAAAAAATCACCTCTAAAAATGTGTATGATTCTTTTCCCCATGTAGTTTGAGTGGTCCCTCTAAATAGTCATATCAAGTTAGAAATGCAAGTATTAATATCTTAGTTTGCAAGTATTAATTTATTATCTTCCAAGTATTTATACCTATGAATTTAATTAAACTTGGAAGACCACAGTGTTGAATAAATTTATTTAAGCTAGTTAGTTAAGTTAGTTTATAGAAGTTAAACACGATTGGGGATAAAATACTTACAAGTTGATGATGAGCCCGAACGTATGTCATCATAGATCTCATTTGAAAGATAAAATTGGGTAGGAGACGTTCGTGGTTTTAGATTCGCAAAATTTCTTATAGATCGTGAGAAATGTGGACAATATTGAAAAAAAAAATCCATCTCTAAAAAGGTGTATGGAGGGTTTAAAATATGGGGGGGGGGGGGGGTGATGGGGGGATAGGAGTGGGGAGGATTCATATAATTATTCTAAAGTATATGCCTCGCGACCTAGAAATCAATCTATTTCTTATACCTATCTCGTCTTTCTCTCTTAATTTTCTGAATTTTTTTTTTAAAACTTAAGTTGCAGTGATGTGAAAATAAAATAAGTCACTGGTAAGTGAGGATGTACATGGAGCACCACTGGTAAATTAGTATTAGTTTTGGGAGCTATTTATTTGTAAAATTATCCATCTATATAATGGCTATTTACAGTGATTTTGTAAAATTAGCAATCTATATAAGTGGTTTATAGTAAAAGATAAGTTTGTCTGGACTTCTAACTGTGATTTTGACATAATTAACTATATTTTTTTTCTGATTTTGTTCTTGCATTTATATAACTATAGATAATTGGTATAATTGTATAGATAATTACTAGGTCTCAAAAAAATCATTTAACACAAAAAAAACCAATGAATTATTATTTTTTCTTTTGTTCTTTGCAAGATTTATGAATTATCAAATCCAAAGGGAGCCAAAAGATTACCCCCAGGTATTGTCACTTCGGAGTCGGATTTTTAGTGAGGATGTTAAGTGTTATGCTCTTTTAGATTTTATATATGCTGGATGTTGAGTTTTGATTTACAGGACTTGTCTTTGAAGCCAAAGTCCCTTGTGATTTTCACTGTTGGATATCAACAAAAAGAATTTGTCAATGCTACCTTGCAAAAGGTACGAGGTCTAGCACTTTAATGCTGAAGAGTATGCTTTTATTTTTCTTAAAAAATATTTTTTGGTTTCTGGCCTCCTAATTAAGGGTAAGCTGAGACTAAAAGATTTAATTGGAGTACAACTGAATTTCGATGACAGTAATCGAGATCACAAATAATCGATGAATCATTAAGAATTACTGGATGCTTAACTGAGAAGTTAAGCTTAGTATGGGCATATTACCTAATTGGTGCTGTAATTGATCTTAGTTGCATATGTGAGGCTTACTGTTACGTTAAGAAATTTTTAATAATAAAAATTAGAATGTTTAAAATATAATCAAAAATTTTATTGGCAAACTAGGAGTCAAAAATTTAAAACAAATATAACCTTGGTCTGAATTTTCGAAACAACCAAATTTAATCGAATCTTGAAATTTATATCTTATATAAATTTGGATCAAGATACAATCTTTTATGCATGAAAATAGGTATAAAAGTTTCTTTTATTAATATCCAAAACTTTGTTTTTTTTTTAGCAAAATTTCCAAAACAACTCAACTCTTCTCTCTTTCTCCTTCCCTCCATCTCTTCTTTGTTGCTGCTGCCCCCTTTTGTGTTCCCCCAAAAGAAAGAAAAAGAGAAAGGAACCCTCTCTTCTCCCATGAAAATCCTTGAGAAATTGAAGAAGTTGGAAATTGTTGATTCTCTCTCTAGTAGCCATCTTGTTCTCCATTGGTACTCCCTTTCTCTCCTCTTCTCTCAAATCTGAAATTCATCTCTATTTTCTAGGGTTTTTTATCAAACCCAAATTTTGTGTATAAATTGTGAGTAATCTATCTCCATTAAGCTTCTATGTTGTTAATTTGGTGTTTCCTCTCTCAATTTCATCTTAATCTTCATTTTCTATCTAGGGTTTGGTTCAAATTCGAAAATTAGAGAAGGGTTGTGATTAATCTAGTCTAATCCAACAAATAAAGCTGTTAATTGGTAAGTTCTTCTCTCACTCTCTTAAAATCTGAAATTATTTTGATTATGATTGATTTAGGGTTTGTGTAGTTGGGAAAATTGATAAATCTGAATTTTTATGTGACATTGTTGATTTATGCAATGTTCTTGACTTCATGAAGTTAATTAGTGTTGTTGTGCTTGATTTAAACCGGCCCTTGCAAATTTTATATTTTCTACTAAGGCTTGAGTGTTTTGATCGGTTGAAACTCTCGTGTTAAATTAAATTTGGTTATTGAGATTTTGAATGGATTTAATCAGTTTTGATAACCTTTTATCTCAACCTACGTATGTCATTGATTAATTAAATTTCCTTTGCTTGAATGACTTTGTGAACAATTGCTTGATTTTCCTTCTAAAATTCTGAATTAGTCATGATTACCCTTGAAGGGTTGATTAACCTATTTATACAACTTTGAATAACCAAAATTACCCTCCTCTCTATGCTGGTATTGATTTCTAGTTCAATAGTATTCCGTTTCAGCATTTTCTGGTATACTGGTATGCTATTCTGAGTTGCCCAAGGTCATTTCTGTAATTTTTCAGCATTCTGCACAGTTCTGCATTATTCTGCAACATTCCAGGGCCTGTTATGTAAATTTCCAGTATTCTGAACAGCTCTAGGTCAATTCTGGTAAATGACAGGGTTTGTAGTGTAAAAATTCGGGTCTGGCAAGGTTTAGGGACTGATTGGTGACAGAAAATAAAATTGTTTAGAAAACAGTCCCTGACTAGGGACCTCTTTGTGACATGATGTAAAAAGTTGTAGGATAAGTTTTTTCTAATGGGAATTTCATAGAAATACTAGTTGCAAAATGTATTAAATTTAAGTAATGTTTTCAAAAGAAATTTGAATAGAAGAAATTATTATTTTGAAGTTTATTTAATAATTTGTGAGCACAGATAGCTACTCAAGAATAAATAAATAGAGTACCAAATTGGTATAAGTTGATATCTTTTCTTTGTTCCCTCTTTTGTGCATGTTGTTGTTCAATTGGAATTTTAAAAGTCGAACTTTGCATATTCTATGATGTCCAACGTATTGAATCAAAATAGCAAGTGTTGATGAACAAACTTGATTTACCATTAAATTCGTGACTGCACAGTGGGCAGATTTTTAGGCTGATTAAGGAGCTAATTTGAATGGGCAATTCTAAATAATTTTGGACAAATGAGAAGTCTATTTGATGTGTCTCGGAGTCTAGTTTCTAGTGGTTCAAGTTGTTTGGAGTTTTCTATAAAAAGTTATTGCAGTTTTAGTAACCAAGGGTCAGAATTTAGGGCTGCTGTCTAGAATTCTGTTTTTCATTTATTTTGTGTTCTTGTTTACTCTTCCTCCAATAGCACTCTCTATTTTTAACATAAAGAAGGTGGATACAAAGTTATATGGATTATGTTAAGGAAAGTATAAAGAAAATAATATCACTCAAGTAAGCATATCAATCGTCGAACAAAGATTGAATTAAGTATATATGTTGATATAGGTGTAGGCTCGGTTGAGTAAGATTTTGCGGGACCTTTTGAGACGTCCGAACCATAAGTGCGCGATACGCTTTTCGTAATCAGGTGCGGGGTTCTTGGACTTGTTTGATGTTTTATTTTCAGAAATTAAATTATCTTTTTCGATTGTCATGTTGTGTGATTGATTGTTGCATACTTGAAATTGTCATGTTGTATGTTTGATTGTTGCATAATTAGAATTATGTGAATTGTGTGCATAATACATCTAAAACCGAATTGTTGTGGTATGGTTGATTTGCATATTTGTATGGTTGTCATTTTTATTGTTCTCTTATGAATTAACTATGGATAAAGGTCACCACAAATTGATGATTGTGAAATGATATGTGAATGAAATGACAAGGTTGAGCTGTATCAGCTAACTTTGAGATGATATGTGAATGAATTTGCAAAGTCTGGCTAGCTGACTTTGATCTCAGGATCCTAATGGCCTTAGGTGAACAGCCCTCGAGGTTTCCCAGCACCGGTTGGGACGAGGGGTGGGTGACTATATATATATGTTGATCGTGATTGTGGGTGACTTATGTGTGACGTCTGTGGCTCGGGGGCATTACCCTACGTGGTAATGCATTTGGACAATCAATTGACTATGATGACATTCTGAATTATTCATGTGAATTTTCATTTTTATGACTTGGAACCAGACTTTAGTAAATGGTTAAGTCAAAGCATTTACAGATGGGTGTCAGATAAAGGGTCCAGCTCGGTGAAACATCTGTAGGTGTCTGTAACCCTACAGATGAGGGTCAGATAAAGGGTCCAGCTCGGTTGAACATCTGTAGATGCTACCAGCCATAAAAAAAATGAGTTAGGCCAAATATGTGCTTGATTGAACTTCATCTTGGAAATTTCTTAAGTTGTTTTTCATTCGATTATTGTTGTCGAGCATATGCATTCATTTATATATATTGTTATAGAACTGCTAATGTGATTTTGTATGAATTTCATTTTTGAACATGGAGTCTGATTGCAAGTCCAATAACCTGACCGTGGCAAATTCGCACTGAGAATTTTATTCTCACCCCACCCTTTTGGGTTCTTTTCAGGTTTAGGTGCGGCTGATCCTGGAGAGGTATGCGAGTAGTAGGCCTGTGGTATATGACACCAGATTACCTTAGCAGATATTTTGTTATTTGACTAGAGAGGCATATCTTGTTTTGTTGTATAGTGCTCTCTATGTCACACCTTATGGTTAGTATCCGTACGAGATACCTTTTGTATGATCTACTTGTACCAGACATTTTGTACTTGAACGATATATATAAACTTGTTTTATGTATTTTATTGTGATGTGATGAAAATATTGTAAATGCCTTGTAAGCATACATGGAGTTGTATGCTTACGGCGGGACTTTGTCACGACCTATGGCTGCGGGGTGTGACACTTACCTTGTTGTGAAACTCATAATTTATATATTTTAGGTGTAGATACATCAAACTAGTTAGCAAGATATTAGGTTCTACATTTCTTCCCATTTGCAAAGCTTCTCTCTGTGCCATCTATCTATTTTTTTTTGTTTTTTATTTTGTGTTTAACCAAAGAGAAACCAGAATTACACAAATCATACATAATGAAACAATCTCAATATAATCCCTCATTTTATATATTTTTTTAATTATTATTATGAACATGAACATGCATTTCACACCCATGCTAATATTTGAGAACAATGGGTATGAACAATGTCAGTATAATCTCTTTATCATACTATCATGTAATAACTTGTTGGCAGGTAAGTTCTTTAACCTCTGATGTTGCTCTAACCCTCTTCGACTTTCTTGATAATGAAGCATTTGAGTTTGCAATGTAGGGAATTATGTTGTGTTGATCCTACTTTGCAAGAGATGTCAAATCTACACCGTTGTGAAAGTGACATAAAGTTGAAAGAGCTAGGATTGATTGTATATAGTTACTTTTTTATGTTGTTTAATTGCATGTAATATATTGATTGATCTTCATTTTGTTGTTGATGTATTGAATCTTTATTTCAAATTGTGGTAATGACATTGCTCATGTTGTAATATTTTGTTTTTATGACAACAATATTCTTGAAAACAACTCTTACGTGTCTTTGTGATGCTATGCAAGTATTTTATGTCATGCTTGTATTTGTATTTTTTGGCATGCTTGTGAAATGATATATATTGTTGATGTTAAAATGGTTGAGTCTTTACCGGTGTACCGATGCTCAATATTTTAGTTGCACTAATTTTATAAAGAAGAGTTGAAAACTTAGAATCTTATAAATAAATCATTTAGATAAAAGAATATTATGTGTTGATTTAGCTTCACAACAGCATAATAGATATGCATATATGAGCAACTACAACTATCAAACATAACAACCAAACAATAATTAATTATCAAACATAATATTTCAGCAACAATTACCAAGCAAATAATATTAAAAAAAAACAAAACACAACATAACATCACAATATCAAATTTATAAACATAAGTTTGAATACATGAAGGATACACGTTCTTAGCATAACATCACAACTAAATTTATAAACAAGAGCTTGAATACATAAAAAAAAATCATACACATTAGGAATTATAATTTCCAACAAAATTACATCACATATATATTATCTCTTGCTCTTTAATCCTTTGTCTTCTATTATTCGGTACCATCTCATCTGTAGTTGTCTGTGAGTGTCTCGTACCAGTCTGTACCAGTAAAGATAGTGTGGATCCACTCTATGATAGTCTATCGACAAATAACAGAAAAATCAAAGAACCATTTCATAGTCAGAAATCAATTAATTATCTTAGAAAATAGCATAATTTATTCATTAAAACCTATATTTCTGAAGTTACACTATAGTTAAACTTTATGCAAATTAACTCAAAACTAATTTTTCAACTAAGGAAGTCTATAGGACCTTAACTTACCAACAGATGCCTGATTATATGGTTCATCCATTTCTTTGTGTATTTTTTCTTAATTCCTCAAAAAAGTTTAGTCAAGTAAATCATTGGTTGAAACTTATGATACCAAAGCAGTTTTAGGTTACCCTTCTTTTTACTCAATATGTTCATCCTCAATTTTGGACTCAAGTGACAGTATACTTACCACGGGTCCAAAAAGATTACAATAAGAATCACAAACATGAGTAGTTGTCTAGTTGATATACCATTGCCATACAATTAGCATGTTGTGGCGAATGCATTACAGTTCGTGGAACCTAGGATTTGTACTAGAATAGTTTAAAATGTAAAAAAAATCAAACTCCAGTAATGATACATTTCAATTTGTACTAGTATGGTTAAAATGTCAAAAATCAAACCTCACTAATGATTTAATTCAATTCAATTTGTACCAATATGATATATTTATCTATTTATAGAGACCTTATTGTTTCAAACAAAATACAAGAAATTTAAAAGAAATTACATAAACCTATATAAATTGTTTGAATGATTCAACAAACTTTTGTCTGTTTCATGCCTTATTTAAAGTCATTTCATAATCATTTTGAACGGTCTTGAATAGTTTAATAACATGACAATCTTTAGTGGCAATCAAAGTTTAAAATTGAACAATCTTGAATTGTTTGTAAGATTCTTATGCAAAAATTAGAAAAAAAATAACAGCCAACTCATGACAACTAATTAATGATGGAAACACGTGATCAATAATCTTAATCTCTTTTGCCTCTCTCCCTCCAATTTTTTCAAATATATTCATAATGAGATAATGATCGGTATTAAACTTGAAATCAAATTATCAGTAATTGAAAAGGAGATGTTAAGGTTTTGACTAAACCTCAAAATTGAGGACGATTGATTGAATTTGAAATGGAGTCATGAAAGACAGCAACTCGGCCGGTGTAAGCGTCGGTGTGGCAAAGTGCGGTGAACCGTCACCTCTCGGATTGAGTCGCACGGTACACGAGAGAGAGCCAGCGGCTTGAGTCACACGCCCCGCCATCACTGCTACCTCCTCTTGAAACTCTCGCGATGTTAGTCACTCGCAAAGTCGACTCGGGATGGGAAAGAGGGAGAGGTCTTGCATACGTAGAAACTGGAAAAGAGACCGGACGACGAATTGAGGATTGGATATTCATTTTTAGTGGTTAACGGGTTTAAGAACCAGATAAAATCAAATCCGTTCTAGATTTAATTAGTCAAGTCGCTGCACCGCTAGATCTGAATTCGATTGAGTCTACGGTGAATGCTGCCCATTGGAACCAAACTAGATCCAATGGTCATCGAACCTACTCCCATTCCCCCCTTTCCATCCATTAATGATATTTTACCCTCAGAAACGCTATCCTCTGCAGAGGTTTTACTTGCGATGCCGTGCGGTAATTTTGATCTGATCCGTTCGTTTCAGATCGGACGGACTGAATTAAGGGTTCATCAAATTTTGAATTTTTTTTAAATTCAGACAAGATTTAATCTGATCCGTCCAATTCGAACATTAAAACCACGGCACAGCACCGCAGGTAAAACCTCCGCAGAGATACGCTTCCTTACCCTCAGCCTTAAGATAAAAAAGAAAAGAAAAATTTACTTCTTTGATCACAATCAAGGTTCTAAATAGCGATTATAGCGGCATAGCGGGAAGACCAAAAAAAAAAGCTATTGCGAATAGCGTAGCTATAACGGAAGCTATCACACATAGCGATTTTCCCTTTTCAAACTTTATATTCTATATTTCTACTAATTATCAACATAATCAATATTAGAGAATTGATGTAACAACTAAATGACAACTAATCTAAGTCTATACTTTTTATCAATTACGCAAATAAGAATGAAAAAAATCTAAAAAGTAACATTATTTAATAGTTTATACTTCATGGTATTACATATTATAATAGACAAAGAGCAATTAATTTTATAAGGTAAATGAAGTCAATATACATATTTAAACATTTTATAATTATAATAATAATCAAAAACAGCTTTCAATTGAAACAAACGATAATAATTTTACAAACGAATACTATAAAAAGAGTAATCAAAATGAATAATTAGTATTTGAATATTTCTCGATATAGAATGATAGAATAAATCACAAATAAAAATAGAAGCATATAGTTTGGTTTAGTATACTTATCGTAGAAGACCATGTAGCATTAGAAATAAGAATAGAAGTACAGAAGTCCATATAAATTGCAAAAAAAAAACCATGTACCATAGCGGTAGCTATAGCGGGTCTCATATAGCGGTAATAGCGGTCAGCTATTATAGCTATAGCGGTTGTAGCTGAGTTAGCGTAATTTTATCTCATAGCTTAGCGTTTATGGTCCGGAAAAGCTATAGCTAGCTATTTAGAAGCCTGATCACAATTGATCTGCTCCGAGCCTCCGACTACGATCCCGCATTCTCAAAGTAGTGAAGTACCAATCATTTCAAGCTCTCTCCGTCTCCGGTCTCTAAACGCCACCAACAAAAAATAAAACTACTAAAGTTTTCAAACCTGTACCAAAACCCTAGAAATGGACGGTCATGGATCCGCTCCGGTCCGATCGCGCAGCTCTCAGTCACCTTCACCTTCTCACTCGCACTCACACTCCGCCTCCGCCTCTGCATCCAGCTCGGCGCACCACCACCCCAAGCGCAAGTTTTCCGCCGTCTCCCCAGCTACTGCAGCTGCTGCGGCCGCGGCTTTTGACACTGAGACCCCAGACGACAACGACGACTCCGAGGAGGAGGAGCTCCCGCCGGAAAACGATGACTCTGACGAGGATGACGTTGTCACCTCGAACGATGACGAGGATGAAGATAAGAATCTCAATAGCAATAACGGTAGCAACGTTAATAATGATTCCATCAGGAATTTTACTGCTGCTAGGATGGCTAGAACAGTGAAGCAGGAGAGAGATGTGGGTGGCTTGGTGAAGGTGGAACCGGGCGGAGGGGATGGCATGATAGGAGTGGTTAAGGAGGAGCGGGTGTCTGGTCAGACGGGTACGGGTGGAAGTGTGGGATTGACGCCGGGGATAGTGGTGAAGGAGGAAAACGGGAAGGGGATTTTCACAGATATTCAGACAAGTGGGGCCTACACTGCCAGAGAGGAAGGTCTTAAGAGAGAGGTTTGTTTTAATCTAAGGATTTCTGTATCACACGTTGGTACTGGTACTATTACCTAGTATGTTACTGTTGTTCTTTAATACAACTAGAACCTAAACGAGTACAAATGTACAAATTAGCGGCAACCTGTTCCGGCCAGAATGCACTGCCAATCTCATGCCTTGCTTGACTTGTAAATGACCAGATTGAGCCTCAAATCTGTAGTTACAGAGTATAGCCAACTAATTAAGGGGAAAAAAGAAAAAATATTCTGACTGGTATGAACTGGCTGGGTCCAGTAGGGACAGTTAAACAAGAGTACCCTATCATGATAACCTTTCTCTTCTGGCTTTCTTAGGAAGAGGCTGGAAGACTTCAATTCTTCTGTTGTTCGAATGATGGTGTTGATCAACACATGATATGGTATATGCAGTTCCCAAAATTGGTTTTATTTCTTTCTCTCTCATATTTCTTTTTCTTGTTTTACTCACAAATATATTCTATGACAGGCTAATAGGATTGAAGAATATATTTGCTAGGCAACTTCCAAATATGCCCAAAGAGTACATTGTTCGCCTTGTCATGGATAGGTTAGTGTCTTCTTTAAGTTCGACATCATTTGTCACATTATGCCTTAATTTGTGATTTTTGTAATATATTACCGTCATTTGTCATAACTACAAGTAAGATGAGCACCTTTTGAAGCTTTTCCTTTCAGCAGGTATCAATTTAAATCAGAGTTATGTAAAATATGACTGAATTGCTCTGATATATTATATCAACTCTGCCAATCATCAGATAATTGGTCTGTGAAATCCTGGAACCAACTGAAAGTCTACTAAAATTGACTTTGGGTTAAATTTGCATCTATTTTACAAATGACAAAAATATGAGCTTTTTTGTTGTTGTTGTAAATTTAAGAATTGTTGGGTGATTTTGAGAAATACAATAAATAGTTTGTAGACAAGGAAGTTCCCTTAATTTGGCTTTTAACAAGGAACTTCTCTTAACTAATGCAGAACCCACAAATCAATGATGGTTATCCGGAACAATCATGTTGTTGGAGGTATTACATACCGTCCTTATGCAAGGTATTCACTACTATAAAATAATACCAGGATGTCATCTAGTTGTAGAAAAATGCTTACTTGTTTGTTTCTTTTTTTCTACTTCGTTTGGATGAACTGTTGTAGTCAGAAATTTGGGGAGATAGCCTTTTGTGCAATAACAGCTGATGAGCAAGTAAAAGGATATGGTACCAGATTAATGAATCATTTAAAGCAACATGCTCGGGATATTGATGGCCTCACTCATTTCCTAACTTATGCTGATAATAATGCTGTTGGCTACTTCATAAAGCAGGTATCTGTTTTGTCATTTTCCTTATTTAGTAACAGCAATCAGTCATCCTCAGACACAAAGCAATCGTATTGTGCTTCTGAGCTAACTGTAGTTTTTTTCCCCTTTTTTTGGTTTGTGTTTCTTTGAAACATAGGGGTTCACAAAGGAAATAACATTTGACAAGAACAGATGGCAGGGGTAAATCTCAACTTGCTTATATTAATTTGTTTGTGTATCATGTTTGTATGGTGCATTAGTAAATAAACTAATGCACTGATTTTCTCCAATACAAAGGACACATTGTTAAGTTGTTTTTATGGCTTTTATTTTTGTCTGCCTTAATTGTACTCTGTATTATCTTAGCTGTTCTTCTTAAAAGTACTTTGACTTATTTTCTTTTCTGGGAATATGTACTTTCTTTTATTGGTCATATCTTTTTATGAAAAGCTTGAGTGAGATTTTACTTCCTAGAATATTGAAAAACAGAATTGCAATGGAGCGTCTTTGTAATACCCAGCACAACCAGACAGCCACTGACAAAATGACTCTCATGAAACCTAGTAGTTAGCTGGAACGCATGTTCAGACACTGTAATCTCTATAACCTTAACATGTTTAGTTAATTTTCATTTTATTAGATACATCAAGGATTATGATGGAGGGATATTAATGGAATGCAAAATTAATCCAAAGCTTCCTTACACTGATATCGCTACCATGATTCGCCGGCAAAGACAGGTCAGGTTGAATTTTACTAAGTCTACAAATCTTTCAATTGTTATGATCCAATTCTTAAATGAGTCATAAAGTTCACATCTAAAGCATCTGGTAAAAGAAATTTTCTAAGTAGTTTATAACTAGCCTAGTTAAATATGATTTCCTCTGTTTTTTCATAATATATAAATATGAAATTTGTATCCCCATTGACATGCTTCATTTATTCGTGTAATCTTTTCCCTGTTTCAGGCAATTGATGAGAAAATCAGAGAACTTTCTAACTGCCATATTGTCTACGAAGGAATTGACTTCCAAAAGGTCTCTCTCTCCTCCCATCCCTTTAACCCGTCCTCCCCTATTCCCCAATATCAAAGAGGTTGTGTCAAGCCATTGCATGTGCAATCATGAATTTATAATTCTTTGATTATTTTACTAACCTGGAAAAATTTTAGTCACTTTTTTTACATAATTACAACTACGTCTAATGAAACTCTTTTTTCTTTTTTCTTTTTTATATCTTGAATAGAAAGAAGCTGGCATTCCAAAAAAGATGTTGAAAGTTGAAGATATTCGTGGTCTCAGTAAGTAAAACTTTACTTTATTTTTTTTTTTGCTGTCAGTACCCTTTTCTAGTTGCCTTCTTCCTTTCTTTTTGTTACTAAAATCAATCATAGGCTGATATTGCAATCTTGCTCGGTACCAACTTGAACTGAGAGCCATGCAGCACATATTTGTGTAATACCTGACTGGCACTGCAGAACTGGTTGTTCCAATGCTGTTTTTTCACTTTAAAAACTACCTAAAGCCTCCCTGATGCCACATTCATTAATTATTGCTAAGGATGCTTTTGGTAGAACCGTCTGAGACATGTTGATTCCTTCTGGATTTTTTGTTCTTATTTGCAAAAAGAAAGAAAACACTTTAATGTCTAATATTAATAATCTCATGGTATAAGCAGTCGCTACTGCAACAAATCCATTGACAAACTTGTAAAGATGATAAACTTTTATAATTTTTTAGCAACATGTTATTTCTAATAAACAAAATTTAATAGCAGTGCTTTGAATAATAACATATAAGTACCAGATCAAGATGAGACACCAAGTGAGGAGAACTGAATGAAAGTTTTAGCCAGCTTTTGTGATTATATCAAGCAGGAAAATCATGTGATCGATATATAATGGATGTGGTCTCTCTTCCCTTTGATGTGAAGAGCCCTTGAATTCCTTTTTGGTTCATCTTTTATGTTGAGTAGAATGGTTTCAAGTTTCATCGAGCTTAAAGTCATGAGGACAATCTATTAATGTGAAAACTCCTTACTCATGTGATCAATATATAATGGATGTGGCCTCTTTTCCCTTTGATGTGAAGAGCCCTTGAATTCCTTTTTTGGTTCATCTTTTATGTTGAGTAGAATGATTTCAAGTTTCATCATTCACTTCCTGAAACGTTGTGAGCTTACCCAGTGAAGTTTTCAGATCTAATCCAAAATCGATCCTTTTTTAACAATAGTCATGTTTTAAAATTTGCATCTGTTTTGTAATGAACTTCCCCTTTCTTGTATATAACGTTTTCTTTCCTCATTATTCCCTCTACTGTTCCTTGTTTGTTAGTGCCTTGAAGTACTTGATACTCCATTTGGTAGGCATATGAGTAACATAAGATTGAGAAGTGGAATCCCAGAATGCTTATCCTGCTTTCATTTTCCATTGGTCCTATGAACTGCTCTACTCTACTCTACTCCCTCCAATTTTGAGTTTTGTCAAAGCTGATAGGGGCATAGGTGTACGGATGCCAATAAGTTAATGCTCTCGATGAACATATGGATACTGGACCATTATGTAACCTTTTTTTCATTTGCAAAATTTTTTCTGCATGTGGTTGTGGTTCTTATGAGAAGCAAGTTGTCTAACTTGACCAAATTCTAAAGTCAGATGGAGGGGTTAAATGAGAGGCCCATATTTCATGAGCCCTCTATCTTTTTGCTTCATTTGTCTATAATTTCTTCCTGAAAACCCTAACTACTTCCTAATATGGAAGGAGATGAGGTTGGCGACTCTTTTATCTTCCGATGATGTTGAGAAAGAGACTTAAGATCTGAGGTTGTTCGGGACAAAACTACTTGTAGTTGCCTCTGGTTATCATATAATTTTCTGGTTCTGCGACAGTGGCATTGCACATAATACGCAACAAGTGGAACCACTAGATGTTTTTCTTAATTCTCAGCATAAAAAAATAAAAAACAAGAAGAAAGTATCAAGTACTTTGATCATTTATAAATAGATTATAAACCAATAGGATGGAAACCAAGAAAAGACTCAAGAACAGTTTGTATTGAATGGTGCAGGAGTACAGTACTAATCAGAGAAGGCTGCCTCAAATTATGGTTTATCCTTGGTTCAATTAGTTTTGCTAATTGCTAACTTTTAGTTTATAAAATGAAAATATAATCAGAGGAAGCAGGATGGACACCTGACCAGTGGGGCCATTCAAGATTGAAGACCCCCAATTCCATGGTCGACTCTGTCCAATATCGTCAGCATCTCAATAACTTCATGCGTGCTCTCTTGAAGGCATATTTTCTATCTTTATTTTTATTTGTTCTTATTATTTCAAGTCAGTGACATGAACTGTGTACTTTTCGATTGAACCGATCTCATAAAATTTATGACTTTTTACAGACAATGAATGAACATCCTGATGCATGGCCATTTAAGGAGCCAGTCGATGCACGTGAGGTTCCTGATTACTATGACATCATCAAGGATCCAATGGGTAATTTTGTGATTTCAATGCACAATTTAATCACATACACTCCCTCCTCTTTTTAATGATATTAATTTGAGTTTGTCGCTGCAGCTAAGCTTTGCCTGAGTATCATGCGTGGACCATTTTTTTTAATTATAAATTTTGCATGATATCTTTTTTATCCAGAATGTTTTTTATTACTTTTGTCAATGTACACATTTCACCATGGTCATTCTTCTTTGGTTCTCCCAGATTTGAAGACTATGTCAAAGAGAGTAGAATCAGAACTGTACTACGTAACATTTGAGATGTTTGTTGCTGATGTTAAGAGAATGTTTCACAATGCTCGCACATATAATGCACCTGAAACCATCTACTACAAATGTGCCACTCGGTATGAGAATCATTTTTTCTTTGGCTGGTACTTCACTGGTACATTGTATTGTCATGCGGCAATTATTTTTTTTCTATTCTATTAATCTTTTAATTTTATATTGTAGGCTTGAGAATCACTTCTCTAACAAGGTCCAGGCTAACTTTCAGACTGCCACCAAGCCTTTGTTGCATTGATTTGCAAATGATATAGTGGCTTAAGGATAGGTTTATCTCCCTCTTCTCTCATCAATTTAGTTTGTGTTCCTTAGTCCTCTTTCTCATGCTTGTAAATTTTTATGTTTCCGTAAGTATTTAGCTTAATTAATTTGTCAGTAGATGGATTTTGACACTTTGTTAATTTAAGTAGCTCTGTATATAGTTTACTAAATTGGTTATGAACTTGTCGTAATACCTGTGTCACAAATTGATTGATCTATCCAACAAATATTGTACAAAACACTGATATCGTTTCATAATAAAGGTTTGGGGTCAGCATGCTGGTTGGTTGGCTGGATGGATGCCACACATTAGTGTTTTCCTGATGTTATGCAAGAGTGAGCTTATTTAATTCAATGTCACTATAAAAAAATAAAAATAAAAAAGGCAATAAGTTAAGCCACTCTTTCATTCTCTTTCAATATCATTTAATAGTTTCATTTTACATATTTGATTCAAGGTTATACATGTTTTTGCCATGATTAGAAGAATATATAGAAAAAAGTAAATTAGGTATGAAGAGAAAAATTGCTTTCTGCGTGCTCCATAATCTAATTGTAACTCTCAAATTAGCATTGCCCATGTTTTATTGATTAAATTTAAAAATTATGATATTATTAAATTGAGCGAGTTAAAATGGGTTATTAGCTAATTTTGAAATTGGAAAATGTCCAAATTAAGAAGTTATGATGGGTGGAAAGGCTGTGGAGACGATATGTCTGAGGCTAACTCATGCAAGTTTTGGGCATGATATTGGATCTTGAGATCCAATATGGAAGCACCGAATGAAGAAGCTGCTTGGAGTACTGGTACGATGGTACAGGATAGTTAGCTTGTATAGTTTTTATATGAAAATTTCATGTTAGTTGCTGAATGTAATACCCTTGATAGCTAGTATCAAGTCTATCAAAAATGAAGTTATGATGGGTCTATATATAAATTTCTCTTAATTTATTTGAAGCTGTTGTTAGTTGAGGATTTGCTTGTACACAAAATTGTGGAATGGTGCGGTAGAGAAGAAGCTTTTATGTTAGGCTCTTAACCTAATTCAACTCAGATCATGCTCAATTAACTAAATAATTAAAATTGAGTAATTTGAAAGAAATTTGAAGAACTCAACAATGGCGTAAGCCGTGAAAATGAATAGGTGAACACAACAAATCGTCTATTGATTTTAGAATCCACTCGGTTACAATAGTTTGCCTTGCTGCTGCCAAGATTTTCAAAAAAATACAATAGTTTGCCCTGTATTATATAGGCGAAGCTATTACAAAAATGAAATTCCTAATTCTATTGATTAGATTTCTCAAATGAATGTGGTGTCGCCATCTCAGCGGACGTGATCCAAACAGAAATATTTTGTTACCTGGGAGGTATGGATTCTCCCGCCTCCCTCTCTTCCTTTTTTTTCTTCATGCCTCTCCTTGGCTTGTCAAACTCGGCTACGGCTATTCCCAAATCAACCCAAGAATCAAGATCGTGACATTTTACTTCTTTTTCTAAAGTTTTCCCTAAACCTGTACCAAAACCCTAGAAATGGACGGTCATGGATCCGCTCCGGTCCGATCGCGCAGCTCTCAGTCGCCTTCACCTTCTCACTCGCACTCGCACTCGCACTCCGCCTCCGCCTCTGCATCCAGCTCCGCGCACCACCACCCCAAGCGCAAGTTGTCCGCCGTCTCGCCAGCCACTGCAGCGGCTGCGGCCGCGGCGTTTGACACCGAGACCCCAGACGACAACGATGACTCCGAGGAGGAGGAGCTCCCGCCGGAAAATGACGACTCTGACGAGGATGACGTTGTCACCTCGAACGATGACGAGGATGAAGATAAGAATCTCAATAGCAATAACGGTAGCAACGGTAATAATGATTCCATTAGGAATTTTACTGCTGCCAGGATGGCTAGAACAGTGAAGCAGGAGAGAGACGTGGGTGGTTTGGTGAAGGTGGAACCGGGTGGAGGGGATGGCATGATAGGAGTGGTTAAGGAGGAGCGGGTGTCTGGTCAGACTGGTACGGGTGGAAGTGTGGGATTGACACCGGGGATAGTGGTGAAGGAGGAAAACGGGAAGGGGATTTTCACAGAGAATATTCAGACTAGTGGGGCCTACACTGCCAGAGAGGAAGGTCTCAAGAGAGAGGTTTGTTTTAATCTGAGGATTTCTGTATCACACATTGGTACTGGTACTATTACTTAGTATGTTACTGTTGTTCTTTAATTCAACTAGAACCTAAAGGAATACAAATGACCAGATTGAGCCTCAAATCCGTAGTGACAGAGTATAGCCAACTAATTAAGGGGAATAAAGAAAAATTATTCTGACTGGTCTGAACTGGTTGGGTCCAGTAGGGACAGTTAAACAAGAATACCATATCATGATAACCTTTCTCTTATGGCTTTCTTAGGAAGAGGCTGGAAGGCTTCAATTCTTCTGTTGTTCGAATGATGGTGTTAATCAACACATGATTTGGTATATGCAGTTCCCAAAATTGGTTTTATTTTTTTCTCTCTCGTATTTCTTTTTTTGTTTCACTCACAAATATATGCTATGACAGGCTAATAGGATTGAAGAATATCTTTGCTAGGCAACTCCCAAATATGCCCAAAGAGTACATTGTTCGCCTTGTCATGGATAGGTTAGTGTCTTCTTTAAGTTCGGCATCATTTGTCAATTTGTGCCTTAATTTGTGAGTTTATTACCGTCATTTCTCATAACTACAAGTAAGGTAAGCACCTTTTGAAACTTTTCCTTGCATGTATCAATTTGAATCAGAATTATGCAAAATATGACTGAACTGCTCTGATATATTATATGAACTCTGCCAATCATCTGATAATTAGTCTGTGAAAATCTTGGAACCAACTGAAGTCTACTAAATTAACTTTGGGTTAAATTTCCATCTATTTTACAAATAACAAAAATATGAGTTTTCTTTTTGTAAATTTAAGAATTGTTGAGTGATTTTGATAAATACAATAAATAATTTGCAGACAGTTCCCTTGATTTGGCTTTTAACAAAGAACTTCTCATAACTAATGCAGAACCCACAAATCAATGATGGTTATCCGGAACAATTATGTCGTTGGAGGTATTACATACCGTCCTTATGCAAGGTATTCACTACTATAAAATAATATCAGGGTGTCATGTAGTTGCAGAAAATTGCTTATTTATTTCTTTTTTTTCAACTTCTTTTTAATGAACTGTTGTAGTCAGAAATTTGGGGAGATAGCTTTTTGTGCAATAACAGCTGATGAGCAAGTAAAAGGATATGGTACCAGATTAATGAATCATTTAAAGCAACATGCTCGGGATATTGATGGCCTCACTCATTTTCTAACTTATGCTGATAATAATGCTGTTGGCTACTTCAGAAAGCAGGTATCTGTTTTGTCCTTTTCCGTCTTTAGTAACAGAAAGCAGTCATCCTCAGACACACAAAACAATCGAAATGTGCTTCTGAGCTAAAATGTAGTATTTTTTTTTTCCATTTTTGGTTCGTGCGTTTCTTTGAAATATAGGGGTTCACAAAGGAAATAACATTGGACAAGAACAGATGGCAGGGGTAATTCTCAACTTTCTTATTTAAATTTATTTGTGTATCAGGTTTGTATGGTGCATTGGTAAATAAACTAATGCACTGATTTTCTCTATTACAGAGGACACCTTGATCAGTTATTTTCATGGCTTTTATTTTTGTCTGCCTTAATTATGTTTTGAAATATCTTAGCTGTTCTTTTTAAAAGTACTTGATTTCTTTTCTTTTCTGGGAACATGTACTTTCTTTTATTGGTCGCATCCTTTTAAGAAAAGCTTAAGTAAGATTTTACTTTCTAGAATATTGAAAAACAGAATTGCAATGAAGCATCTTTGTAATACCCAGCACAACCAGACAGCCACTGACAAAACAACTCTCTTGAAACCAAGTAGTCTGCTGGGAGCGCATGTTCAGACACTGTAATCTCTATAACCTTAACATGCTTAGTTAATTTCATTTTATTAGATACATCAAGGATTATGATGGAGGGATTTTAATGGAATGCAAAATCAATCTGAAGCTTCCTTACACTGATCTCGCTACCATGATTAGCCGGCAAAGACAGGTCGAGTCAAATTTTAGTCAAGTCTACAAAATCTTTGAATTGTCATGATCCAAACCTTAAATGAGTCACAAAGTTCACATCTAAAGCATCTGGTAAAAGAAATTTTCTAACTAGTTTCTAACTAGCCTAGTTAAATGTGATTTGATCTGTTTTTCGTTATATAAAAGTATGAAATTTGTATTCCCATTGACATACTTCACTTATTTGTGTAATGTTTTCCCTGTTTCAGTCAATTGATGAGAAAATTAGGGAACTTTCTAACTGCCATATTGTCTATGAAGGAATTGACTTCCAAAAGGTATCTCTCTCTCTCTCTCTCTCTCTATATATATATATATATATATATGAGATGAGCTACGGTGAGCCATGGAGTAAAACGCGTTTGTACTCCAAGCTGTGTTTTCATTTTGAAAGTCCAAACGACCGATCCGAACTGCTCAACATGATCTCCATATTGAAATGTGCTTGGAGACCAAATTTTACATTTTTTTGAATTTTTTTTACTATTTATTAAGCAATTTTGAAAATTATTTTTTTGCTGTGAACAGTAAAAATTTCTGGATCATTGGATCAGCGATTTTCAAAATTGCTTAATAAATAGTAAAAAAATTCCAAAAAATGTACAATTTGGTCTCCAAGCACATTTCAATATGGAGATCATGTTGAGCGGTTCGGATCGGTCGTTTGGATTTTCAAAATAAAAATATAGTGCCATGGAGCACCAACTCATTTTACTCCATGGCTCACCGTAGCCCATCTCATATATATATCCTCCCCTACCTCCACCCCTCCCCTATTCCCCAATATCAAGGAGGTTACATCAAGACAATTTATGGGCAATCATGAATTTATAACTATTAGGTTATTTTACAAACCTGGAAAATTTGCAGTTACTTCTTTTACATTATTACAACTACCTCTAATGAAAGTGTCTTTTTTTTTTCTTTTTTATATCTTGAATAGAAAGAAGCTGGCATTCCAAAAAAGATGTTGAAAGTTGAAGATATTCCTGGTCTCAGTAAGTAAAACCATTACTGTTTTCCTTTTTCTATCAGTACCCCTTTTCTTGTTGTCTTCTCCTTTCTTTTTGTTACTAAAATCAATCAGATGCATGCACGGCTCTCAATAATAGGCTGTTATTGCAATCTTGCTTGGTACCAACATGAACTGAGAGCTGGTTGTTCCATTGTTGTCTTTTCACTTTAAAATCCACCTGAAGCCTCCCTGAAGCCACATTCATTAATTATTGCTGAGGATGCTTTTTGTAGAACCATCTGAGGCATCTTGATTTCTCCTGGAGTTTTTTTTCTTCTCTTTTGCAAAAAAAAAAACTTTATAATGTCTAATGTTAATAATCTTACGGTATAAGCAGTCCCGACTGCAACAATCCATTGACAAACTTATGAAGATGATCGATTTTTATTAAATTTTTAGCAACATGTTAATGCTGATAACAAAAATTTAACAATAGTTCTTTGAATACTAAAATATAAGTACAACTGAAGATGAGACAGTAAGTGAGGAGCACTGGATGACAAATTTAGCCAGCTTTTCTGATTATATGAAGCAGGAAAATCATGTGATCAATATATAATCGATGTGGCGTCTTTTCCCTTTGATGTGAGGAGCCCTTGAATTCCTTTTTTGGTTCATCTTTTATGTTGAGTAGAATGGTTTTAATAAGGTCAAAGTCATAAGGACAATCTATTCATGTCAAAACTCCTTACCAAAATACGACATATTATTCACTTCCTGAATCATTGTGAGCTTACCCAGTGAAGTTTTCTGATCTAATCCAAAATTTATCCTTTTTTCATTAGTCATGTCAAATTTGCATCTGTTTTGTAATGAACCTTCCCCTTTCTTGTATATAACATTCTCTTTCCTTATTTTATCCCCTCTTACTGTTCCATGTTTTTAGTGCCTTGAAGTATTTAATACAACATTTGGTAGGCATAGAGCTATGTTACTCCGATACTTCTATATGGGCTTCGTACCCGTGTCAGATACGTATCGGATACCTATACGATACGCTTTCGATACGGCACCGATACGTATCGGATATGCCAGCTGGCGTATCAGCTTATGTGGCGTATCCTTAATCTCTTGATACGGTCTCCGATACGGATTGACTCACAATGATATGGCCTGCCACGTCAGGATACGGACTAGATATGTCTGGATACTTTGAACTTTGGATAACCATACACCACGCATGGACCATGCCCACGATACACCAGCGCTATTGGTGGGAACTGCGAATGAACCGCACCAAAAGCACAATTTTTATGGCGCCAGTGAAGAATCGAACCCAGGGCCTTTCGGACCAGTGCCACAACCTTTACCACTAAACTACTTCACTTTTGATGTTAGAACCCAATAACTTTTATATTTAATATATAACTAAAATTTTTGATATTTGATTTATATGATACAAGTATTGAATTAATAATATAATATAGTAGACGTATCATATCCTAAATTTTTGAAAATTGCCGTATTGCCGTATCCGATACGATACCTGTACCCGTATCCATGCAACATAGGCATAGAGTAACATAAGATTGAGAAGTGGAATTCCAGAATGCTTATCCTGATTTCATTTTCCATTGGTTTAGCCCTGCATTGGTCCTTTGAACTGCTCTACTCCCTCCAATTTTGAGTTTTGTCAAAGCTGATACGGGCATTAGGTATACAGATGTCCCTCATGTTAATCTGGGATAGAAAACTAAAACCAATAAGTTAATGCTCTCAATGAACATATGGATACTGGACCATTATTTAGCATTTTTTCTGCATGTGGGTGTGGGTCTTATGAGATTCTCATGTTAAATCTATAATTTATTGGCTCTCTTGTTCATTCTACTCGATCTCACTTACAATCAATTGGTCTTCATAGTGTATTGAGAAGCGAGTTGTCTGACCAAATTCTGAAGTCAAATGAAGGGGTTAGATGAGAGGTCCAGATTTCATGAGCCCTCTATCTTTTTGCTTCATTTGTCTATAATCTCCTCTCTAATACCCTAGCTACTTCCTAATATGGAAGGAGATGTTGACACACACAGAGAGAGAGAGAGAGAGACACTTAAGATCTGAGGTTGTGCAGGACAAACTACTTGTGTTGCCTTTGGTTATCATGCAATTTTCTGGTTTTGCGACAGTGTCATTGCACATAATACACAATAAGTGGAACTGCTAGACGTTTTTCTTAATTCTCAGCATAAGAAAAAAAAAAAAGGCAAAGAAAAAGAAAATAGGACGTGATCTGGTCATTTATAAACGAATAATAAACCAATAAAATGGAAACTAAGAAAATAACTAAGACGAGTGGTACAGTATGAGTACAGTACTAATTGGAAATGGCTGCCTAAAATTATGGTTTAGCCTTGGTTGAATTAGTTTACTAATTGCTATCATTTATTTATAAAATGAAAATAAAATTAGAGGAAGCAGGATGGACACCTGATCAGTGGGGCCATTCAAGATTCAAGACACCCAATTCCATGGTCGAATCTGTCCAATTTCGTCAGCATCTAAATAACTTCATGCGTGCTCTATTGAAGGCATATTTTCTGTCTTTATTTTTATTTGTTCTTATTATTTCAAGTCACAGAACCGTGACATGAACTGTCTACTTTTCTATTTAACTAATCGTACGTCTTATAGACAATGAATGATCATCCTGATGCATGGCCCTTTAAGGAGCCAGTTGATGCACGTGAGGTTCCTGATTACTATGACATCATCAAGGATCCAATGGGTAATTTTGTGGTTTCAATGCACAATTTTAATCCCCTACACTCCCTCCTGTTTTTAATCATATTAATTTGAGTTTGTCACTGTAGTTAAGCTTTGCCTGAGCATCATGTGTGGACCATTTTTTTGAATTACAAGTTTTGCATAGCATCTTTTTTATCCACAATATCTTTTTGTTACTTTTGTCAATGTACACATTTCACCATGGCCATTCTTGTTTGGTTCTTTCAGATTTGAAGACTATCTCAAAGAGAGTTGAATCCGAACTGTACTATGTAACATTTGAGATGTTTGTTGCTGATGTTAAGAGAATGTTTCACAATGCTCGCACATATAATTCACCTGAAACCATCTACTACAAATGTGCCACTCGGTATGAGAACCATATTTTCTTTGGTGATACTTCACTGGTACACTGTATTGTCATGATGTGATTATTTTTTCTATTCTTCATCTTTTAATTGTATATTGTAGGCTTGAGAACCACTTCTCTAACAAAGTCCAGGCTTACTTTCAGACTGCCACCAAACCTTAGTTGCATTGATTTGCAGAAGGTATAGTGTCTTAGGGATAGGTAATAGGATGCCACTGGATCAGTTCAGTACAGGAGTCATCAGATGTCAGGACAATCAAGACAATAACTAAATTCTGTTATCTTGTAACTTCTGTTAGCTTGTAACGATAGGATTTAGAAGCAATTAGAGCTGTACTATGTTTCCTATAAATACTTCATTCTGTACTTGTAATTAGACACAATTGAGAAATACAAAAATTAGATGTTTGAATTCAATATTTTCTCTTTACTTTCTTGATAGGTTTATCTACCTCTTTGCTCTCTCATGCTTATGTGTTTCAGCAAGTATATAGCTTAATCTGTCAGGAAATGGATTTCAATGCTTTGTTAATATGAGCACCTCTATATAGTTTACTAATTTGTTATGAATTTTGTCATAATACCTGTGGCACAAATTGATTGATCTATTCAACACGAGGGGGGTTAAAATGCCTCGTTAGTTTTGTGCCCCATCATGTTACAATATCATTATCTTAATTTTCAAAGTCTAAATAGTTGATCCGAACTTCTCAATATGATCTTCGTATTAAAATGTGCTTAGATACACAATTTTATACTTTTTGAGTTCTTTTTGCTATTTTTTAAGATAGATACAAAATCACTGTTTTTAGAAGATTCTGGACCATTCAAAAACAGTGATTTTGTATCTCTCTAAACAATTAGTAAAAAAAAAAATTTCTAAAAATTCTAAAATTTGTTATCCAAGCACATTTTAGTATGAAGATCATGTTGAACGGTACGGATTGATTATTTAGAAATTAGAGACAATGATGTTGGGACATGATAGGGTACAAAACATAACCCTACTAATTCAACAAATATTTGTACAAAACACTGATCTCGTTTCATAATAAAGTTTTGGTGCCAGCATACCGGTTGGGTTGACTGGATGGCTGCCACAAAATCTCTCTTTGTTGTCTTCTGTATTTTATGGATTTAGAGTGTTTTCCTGATGTCATGTATTCTGCGGTTTAATCTACTCGAAGTAAACAAAACAAACAACATATTACAAATAGAGTTCTATGGATCGAAAAAATTTAGTCCCTAAAAGTTTCATTTGTTGACCCGTCCTTTCGGTCTATTACTCTTGTTCCATATCATAATCTCCCAAATAAACTAATTAACAGAAATATAAGATAAAAAATAATGTGTATACGGATTTTCTTTGTTTTATAATAGACTAGGCCGAGCAAGTAGCCACAAACATCTAATCGATCTCTTAATATATAGGTAATGCAGTGCAATTAGGCCATCTTCTTTTGTACCAGTTGTACCATTCGGTGTTGGCATGTTGAACCACTCGGTTAGAACTTAGAAGTGTATGTTTGTTTAGAACCGAACAGAACATTAGATGTTAGATGCAATGAGGAGAGTTCAAATGACTCCATGTTTTTGTGCCTTCATCATGCTTTCATCTTTCTCCATCATTTTCAAAGTTCAAACAGTCGATCCGAACCGCTCAACCTAACCTCCATACTAAAATATGTTTGGTGACCAAATTTTATATTTTTAGGAATTTTTTTACTATTTTTTTAGATAGGTACAAAAATACTGTTTTTAGATAGTTCAGATTTACTGATTTTGTATCTATCTAAAAAAATAGTAAAAAAATTTCTAAAAATATAAAATTTGGTCTCCAAATATATTTTAGTATGGAGGTTAGGTTGAGCGGTTCGGATTGACTGTTTGAACTTTAAAAATAATGGAGAGAGATGGAGGAATGATGGAGGCACAAAAACATGGAGACATTTGAACCCTCCTCTATTATGATTATGCTAATAAAGTATAATTGTGGCCTCCAACTAAACGCTTGATACCTCAGAATAAAGTCTGATAGTGGTTGAGATGTCGCTCTCAAGGGTTACTGCCAAACACAGCTGATTATTAGAATTTTGATGCGCAAACCTACCCAATCAACTGGGTGTTGCTGCTCCATATTCAATACAAAAAACAAGTTCAAAACTTTATTGCGGAAATAAATGCAAAGACATGGCTGCTTACTATTTAATATTTATTAATCTTTATATAGAAACTCAAGATGATTTTTTTTAATATTATAGGACTGTTGAAATTCCAAATGATTGCATTATAAAACACAAAAAAATTGCCAAGAGAATCTTTAATTTAAGTTGAGCATTTCTGGAAATCAAAATCTAAATACGTAAAGACTAGGACTGACCGAGTATATATGTCCTTTAATTTTGTACTTCATTTTTCATGATTTTTGGAAGGATAGAAAAAATAGAGCAAATTACCAACTAACAGTTTTCATGTATAACTCCAATGCTTTTCTTTTCTATTGTGTATCTTACTTCAAGAGAAGTGCTCGAATTACATCATTAATTTCTATGGTTTATTTTTAAATATTAAAATTTTAAAAATATAAACTAAAAGATAAAGCCATTAACATGTAAAATATTATTGAATTGTACTTTGATTCGATTTACAACAAGAGATTTGTAAATATTAACTAATGTGAAACTTATGAACATTGTATCTTTATGCTTTTGATGATATGCAAATAAATTTTATATGTTAAAATATTTTTACATGCATTAGAGAAAGCTTGGATCAAATCTAACTGTTTTAGTTTGTCATTTGAGCTATAAATTCTTTCTAATTATTAAATATTGACAAAATGACGGCATTAAGATAACGACACCATGACTCTACTGTAATTTCAATTTTTCATGAAATCTAATTTAAGCTTTTTCTTGAAAAGAAGTTTCTCTTCAAGAAAGAAAGTTGCAATGATATTCTACAATACTTAGTAAATAGCATAAAATTTGAGAAAAATATTTAAATTTCAGCAGTAAATTATTACGGGTGTTTGTATAATTGTATTTCATTGTGTGTAGAGAATACAATTTGTTAAGCTCTTCTATTTTTTAAATGACAAGTAAAATTATTTTATAATAAATCATGACAACTTAATCCTCTAGTTAATGAAAGATTAAGGGCGTGCTCCACAACGGAGAGTAAACTCCTCATTAAAGGGAAGGAAGGGGAGACGAAGGCAGACCGGAGCTGCCCGCCACGGTTACTCGCTCCAGAACGAAGAAATCAGAGAGGAGAGGAAGGGGAAACGCTACTGTTGCAGGGTTAACTCTACGTTGAAAGCTTCCGAAATTCGTACCCCCCGATTCGGGGTGTAGACGGAGTAACACGAGCCGTGTTACCCTCCCTTCGTCTCCCATCCCCTTCCTCGGCGCGACAGGTTCTGGAGCACATCCTAAGGGGCTAGATAAATTACAACACTAATTACTATCTTAAAAGTTTGATCTTTTTTAAAAAGATGGAGGCTAACTTTGCAATTTCTATCTGACAATTTTTCTGTTAGCAGCAACTAGGCAACTTCAAAAATTCTGTCAGACAATTGTTTTTATAGGAAAATTCTGCCAGATGGTCTGATTTTGTGTCCGTATCATATGGAGATATCTCAAATTTTCAGTTTATCCAAAATCGGTCTAATTTTTTTTGGGAGAATTTCATATATACCACTCAAAAACTATTAAATTACGTATTTACTATCCAAATTTCTGTAATTACATATTTACCATTTAAAAATCTAATAACTCACACATTTACCCAATATAACTTTAGTATATATCAAATATACCCAAAATTTAGATTAATTATGTTTAACATTTCTAAAACTATAATTAATCAAGGATTAACTTAGCACCCTTTCTTTCTCTCCCTAGACTTCTCCTTTATACCCAATATAAGAGATTAAAAGCATATATCAAAGTGACTTAAAAAAACTGAAAACATGATTCCAAAAAATGATCCACAAATAAGCAACATTTTCATTAGCCAAATTAAACATTGTTCTTGGAGTATGAGATTCAAGTGGTCACCATAATTCACAGAAAATTCCTTTTTGAGGAATTCTTTTTCCATTGTGTTTGTATGAGTGTCTAGTATGTGTTCATGAAATAATTTGGGTAAAATTTCAATTCAGAGAATCCTGCATAGCTGTTATACTGACAGAAGGTCAAATTGGGGGAAATTAATCTGTTGTGATTCTAAAGGGATCGCAGGACCCTGTTATTCCAAATCCATCCATTTATTTGTCTGGAGATTCATGCATAAAAAATAAGTGTTGTTGAGATTTGTGCATTCCAAAACGTAAAAAGCTGGATTTGGAATCACAGGGTCCTGCGATCCCTTTAGAATCACAACAGATTTATTTCCCAATTTGGGGTTGTTTGAGCAGTTGCTGTACCAGCAGGGGTTTGGCTTGGTTTTATTTAGGGCTGTAAACGAGCTGGCTCGGGCCGAGCTGGGCCTTAGCTCAGCTCGTTTATTTTGGCCCGAGCCTGGACCGAGGGAGCTGGACCTAGGTCACCCGAGCCAAAACCCTTGGCTCAGCTTGTGACAAGCCAGCCCGAGCTAGCTCGCGAGCTGACGAGCTGGCTCGCTGGGCTTTATTGGACTGCTATTATACAAATTCAAAAATAAAAAAATAAAAAATTCCATTCAAAACATTTAAGAAATTGTCCAGCAGGCACATCTTCAAGCAACTAAATCCATATCATTTCTTCCCAAACCGAAAATACATCAATTTTGCATAATTGCACCTTTGAAAATGGGATTGAACTTAAAATTATACGGGACTAAACCCTAAATTCACTGTAGCTTAACGAGCCGAGCTGACCCCTGGCTCAGCTCGTTTATTTTGGCCCGAGCCTGAACCGAGCTGGCTCGTTAACAGCTCGGTCCACTACCGAGCGAGCTAGAGGCGAGCCACGAGCTTTTTTGACAGCCCTAGTTTTATTCATGTTTAGGGCTGGTACAAGCATTGCTGATGTTTAGTAGGCATGTACATGACGCCTATATGGTCTGTTTGATGCAATGTCAAGTTTCATGGTTACTATACTCACTATTTGTGCATGATTGGTTGATTTGTATAACATATTTTTAGTAATTTTCTCACTATTTTTGGTACCAGCAAAGAAGAAACAAAATAAAAAAGATAAAAAAAAATGTCAAGAATCATATAACCAAGATCAAATAGTACAAGTGGGATTTTCGAGTATGAAATTTTGCAAGGAGATCTCTCGTTTTTGTTTAAATCATGTTTTAGTATTCTTTAAACTATAATTAATAAAGGATTAACTTAGCACTCTTTCTTTCTCTCCCTAGACTTCTCCTTTATATCCAATATAAGAGTTTAAAAACATATATCAAAGTGACTTAAAAAAACATAAAACATGACTCCAAAAATGATCCACAAATAAGCAACATTTTCATTAGCCAAATTAAACATTGTTTTCAGGTTACATAACAAAATTCCACAAGCATATATAACTATCATACTATCATGTTTAACAAAAAATAGTTATTCTGAATAACATCACCAGAAGAAAACATGATCCATCGTTGAGAAAAATTATGTCAAACCACAACTCTTAGACAAATTAAACATTATCTTGCATTTGAGGTTGGTATTGCATAGCATTGCACGATTTTGACTTCTTGCTCCGATGTGTTTTTGAATTCTTTCCTCGTCCCCTAATTTAAAAGATACAAGAATAGTGTCAGCATTCTATATGTTAGTATTTTGTTTCTTTGCATTTTTCTAAGATGATAAACATTCTAAGGATTCGAATAATTAACAGTTTAAAATAATTGGGCAAGTAAATTAAATGTTAATAAGAACTAAAACCTGAAGAAAGTAAAACTGAACCTGAAAATCTGGAAAACATTTAGTAATTGAAGCTATAGAGAGAGATATAAAGGTAGAACATAATCACAACAAAAGAAAAATAAAGGAAAGGAGAAAACAAAGAACAATAATTGAATATCAGTAAGTCAACATCTCACATATATACTAATCATCCAATAAATGCATCTCTCTTAACATATAATAATATATTACATAGTGTAATAGGCAGCAAGCATATCATCTTATACTAAGAACTCCTGCAATTAATAGTGTAACAGGCAACAGGGCTATGGTGCTATGCATAGCGCAGATTGGTTCGTACTATGATGGTGGTCATGATCATGATGATATATAGTAATAATAATGATGATTATCATTATGATGCTTAATTTATCAGTAGAAATCTATTTTTTAGTAAATTAGGAAGAGTATGAAATGGAAGAACCTAATTTATGCTTGAATGGAAGCAATAATTAATGATCTGAGACAAGTCTATATTTTCCCTTATTACTTGCTTCCAAAGAAAGTTTTTCAAAAATACATAACAAAATCTAGAATTCAACAAGAAAAATATATTATAAGTAGAGCAAAGTGAACATTTCAACAATTAAGGTTAACGAAGTACTGTCAAAAAAATTCATTGTTCCAGTTTTAAAAAAAAAAAACAAATAATGTATGAACTATGATTAGAGCTAACCAAAAATGAAAATGTCTTGAAAATTATTACCACCCATAACGTTTAAATGAAAATATTAGGAGCACCTCCTTAAAAATTGTTTCCAGATGCAATTAAATTATAATTTATAAAATGAAAAAAACTGGTCTTAATTATTAGTATTTCTAAGTTGATATGAAAAAAAAAATTAGTGTCCTTTTCTCTTTTACTTTAAAGACTACAATTTTATGGCACATGGCCTCTATCAAATTAATAGTTTTCTATCTCTCTCGCCGGATTCAACAGTGCACTAATTTATCACAACTAGGCCAATGCACATATGTATTTGTTAATCTTACAAGTCAAATCTTTTTGCACCAATTGAATATAATTAGCAGCATATAGGAAAAAAAAAATGCTTTTGGTTGGATCCATGTAAAGCGGGACCTCGATCGGATCCAACATTTTTTTTCTCAGGCAAGGAAGAAAAAAAGATTTAGGATCGATACCTATCTGGTCTCGATTTAGTAAAATAATAGAAATTTATAAACATTATCGATTAAAATACAAGCCTGCAACCCATTAAATAAAGGGAAAATTTCTAGTGTACCATACAAATTTTTGAAATAGCCAATATCCCAAAAAAACACAATAATATCCAATATTTTCATCAAAACTTAACAATCTTTCTTCTATCCCCATTTAATTATTTAACTTTTTATTTAAATATATTGAAATTTGATTTGACCAATATACCCTTCTAATCTTTCATCTCTTTCCTGTGCTTCATGCTTAATTGCAATGAAAGAACGAGATGCATTTTAATTTCATTTTCCTTCCCTAAATTTTGATTACTATATGTCCGTATCCTCTTTTCTCATTCTCCTTCTCTCTCCAAGAGAAATGGTAGAGCCCAATGTTGGATTTAATTTTATATGCAGAACCGTATTGCATATATAAACCCTAAATTACCATGATCATCTAGTGAATCCTAATCTGAAATTTAAAGTTACCTTGATCGGTAGCCATGATCTTCCAGAGATGCACAATCACCGTTGATCACCGGAAGTCCTTAGAATTCCAAGTAATCCCTTTCAAGTCCGATGGAGAGATCGAGAGAGGCGGCAGCGGCAACGTTCTTTTCCGTACCAAGAGAAATACCCGATTCAAGTTCTGAACTGAAAATCCTCTCCTTAACCACTCTATATCAATCTCTGTTCTTTCTATCTTACTGTATATAGAGAGTAGAGAGAGAGATAAAGCCGTAATCAAATCAAGAGCATTCAGACCCATTGATAATGTATATCTATATAAAAGGAATAGGCGCCTATTGATTAGCCGTATATTAATTTCATCTTTAATCCAAAATTGAATAGGCCCGTTTCTAAAATGAATAGCCGCCTACGCCTCTTCTCATCAGACTCTTCCCATTCCTTATTTATTTAATTAATTAATCAGTCAATCTTATTGGATTCTTAGTGGGTCTGAATTCAGAACTTTGCCTTATTGGATATTTTCTTATTTAAGGAACATTGTCATATTTGATTGTGTTTCCCAGGGACCAATAGCATAATTGTATTATTTTCAAATTTTATATAATTTAGACCATCACTAAATCATAAAGTTATTAATACGCGTTCTACACATTAAAGGCCCCTCTTCTCATGACACATATTGAACCCGATAGATAATACTTAATTTGATCACTTCATAACGGATCTAATTTTCACAGTCTATTATTCAATATATATTTATATTACATATAAGCTCACATATGTTGTAATTAATTGAAATTAATTCCAACACCCAAAACAAAATGTCTCTTTCTCCTAACCACAAAATCTTCTCTGCGTCCGGTTCACAGTTCACTCGACAGCGATCTCACCGCTTTGCTCAACTTCTGTGCCATCTCAGACCATTTAGGTACGCTGTGAACCTAGAACCGCTCCGACCTGTCTCCATGTGCCACGTGGCTCGGGGTCACATGCACCGGCGGCTGGGTCATCCGCCTGGTACTTGAAGACTTTAACCTGATCAGTACAATTGGCTCTGTCCCAGCTTGAGGCCCGGCTGTTGCAAGAGATAATGTCTTCAGAACTTGGTGGTATATCATCCCATTCTCACTTTACCGTCAAGGTGGAACAATTATCGGTGATTAGTATTGTCTCTCTACGGAGAAATATATTGTCTTAAGATAGTAGAACGTTTATAAAAATCATGAGTAAACAATAAAACCTTCGACAGTTTAAGAATTAGATGGTATATCATCTCTGATTCCAATTTATCAGCACAGCGCCTCAATTGTACTTGTACAAAACACCTTATAAGGGTATATTGGTCAAATGAAATTTTAATATATTTAAATAAAAAGTTAAATAATTATATGGGGATAGAAGAAATATTGTTAAGTTTTGATGGGGATTTTGAATATTATTGTGTTTTTGTGGGGATATTGGCTATTTCAAAATTTTGCATGGGTACACCGGAAATTTTCCCTTAAATAAATTCGGCTAGAAATCGGTGAAATGTTTAGCTCATTTTTGTATATATTTAGCCGAAGTTGGTGTCCAATAACATGTCAATTATTGTTTGAGAAAATTAGATCATGATCCAGGCGGAAGGATTGCCGAAATCGGACAGATTTACAGCCAAATTGTTAGTTTACCAATTTTCATAATTTAATTTTTTTTTAATTATGTACATTAAAGTTTTATTTTATTTTTTAAAGTTTTTTATAGTTGAGCCCTCTCATAGAATACTAAATGTGTATTTGTAATTTAGTGATTAGAATTTTATTTGTTAGTTGTGAAAACTTATGTTCAAATTTTAATAATCACACCTTATACATTTTACATTTTAACTATTTTAATTTAAATTATCTACTTCCGCCATGATCGAAATTGATAGTTCTTGATATGGAATCATTTTTGTTGCACGCTTGTTTTGGATTCCATATTGGTTAGGTTGAAATTAAATCTTGGTTTGGCTTGGTTGGCTGAAGCATTTGATTCTTCACGTTGGCTGGATTAAATAAATTTTCTTTCTTATCACGTTGGCTGGACTAAATGAATTGTGCTCTCTGCAGAAAAGTTTATTTATTATATTTGGGTTAGTATTTTGGAGTGTATTGTAAGGATCAAAGAGCAAATATATATATTTTTTTAATGAAGATGGTTTTAATTTATACAACTGGATTAACATCAACAAATAACTTTTTATATCGGTTTTAAACTTATGACTTCCTAATTCCTATACACAAGAAATTATCTTTATCACTAGACGAATGATTGGTTCTCCAATTAAAGAGCTAATGTTACTATGTAAATTTCTCCATTACACCGAACGATGACATTGTATTAGGTTCTATAATGCTATAACTGAGTGTACTATAGGAATGTCTATCACATTTCTAGAAGCGTTCATCGGGTTGTTGATTCAGTTTTAAACAAAATCAAGAGAATTCGTTTAAACGGTTTGGTTTTTTGAATTAAATGGATCGATTCATTTCAATTTTTAAAACTGATTTAATATTTTGGTTTGGTTCGATTTAAATTTTTTTAAATCAATCAAATCAAATCGACCGAAACTTTTAAACCTGTCCTCCGTTCGAATCAAACATTTAAAAAATTCAAAAATTACGACACAAAATATATTGTTTTTTTTGGTTTAAATCCGGTTAGACCGAACCAAACAAAATTTTTAAATCTATCTTAAAAAAATACAAAATAATGAAATATTAATAAAAATAATTATTTTTATGATTAATCTCCTTATTTGATTCAACCGAATAAATCAAAATTTAGTTCAGTTTGTTCAGTTGTACTTTTTTAAAACCGAATAAAAATTTGGTTTGCTTAATTTATTTCGGTTTTAATCAAATCGAACTAATGAACACCCCTATACATTTTCTATGCTTCATTTGAACTAGAGCACGGCACAAATGCCTTCAATTCGATCGTATGCTTTTGTTATGCCACTATCTTTTTTTTCTAATAACATAAAATTTATATGTCAAATTAAAACCGTTAATGTGATATATATTATTTTTCTACTTACACATAAAAATTATGATTTTCTATTTTAGTTTTATATGAATCAATAAGTTGAAAAATTAATGTTTAAAATTTATCTATGTCGGTATATTTTTGTAAGCTCTTGATATTAATTTAAACAAAATTATAATGCTATGATCTTTTATGCGTACATATAGAAAATAATACTTATCATATCTAATTGTTTTATTTTAATATTTAATCTTTATATTTTAAGCTATTTCAAGTTATTGTAGATTTTATAATGGAAACATAACAAATACATACAAATAGAGATATTTGAACACTTTTCAAAACTACTGAGAAAAATATAGGAATAAAAAATATTAATGCAAGCATGACATAGTCTGACTACTCTTCAAAACTCTATTCACATTTTTTTTTTAATTACTATCCGAAAGTTCATACGAGCATTAGTGTTCAGCAACCATATATAGCTTAGAGCTCCTTAGTGCTCTAAGGAGTCTTAAGTTCACTGAACGGGTGCTCTTTTATGAAGCTTAATGCCACTTTCTTAGTGCTCTTTTTTTCTATCTTTTTTAGTTTGTCCAAATTTTTAAGTTATGGATTCACATGATTTAAGCATTTTGTCAAGTATAAAACTTTCTTAAAAAAAATTACTTTTTAATTTTATTATCGAACAAATACTCTTTAGTGCAGCTTAAAATTTAAGGTTGGTTTGATTTTCGAACACTACTATTATAAGAGATGAAGATATGAAAATAATTGAATATATATGTACATGCAATTGGATCCGTGTTTTTAGGCATAAAAACAAATTTTTATGGGCAGACACAACTGACCTAAGGACGCGTCAGATCTTGACCGTGACATTAGTTCGGATATTCTGGTCCGAATGCGACGTGTTTTTCTGTGTGGAGTGTAATTAAATAAATAAAAAGAGACGGCAAATAAGTATTAAATAAAATACAAGACACAGGATCTAGTAATATTTTTGGAATTTAAAACTGGACTAAGTTTCAACAAACTTTTGAAAATTAAATATTTAATTGTAATTATGATTCACATGTAATATTTAATGAATTCTCATTGAATGTCCGGACACTAATATAGTCTTATGTTGTATAATACATGTGTAAGGTAGAGAGAATTGACAAGTTTTGTTGCCTTTTCATCTTTTTTAAAATTTGAGGATCAGTACTAAAATTTTAAAATTTATGAAATGTCCAACAACAATTATTTATTACTCGTTACATCAAAACAATTATTTTTACCTGTTACATTTCATATTTATATAAAAGGTTTGGGCCGAGTTTCATGTAAGAGAATAAGTTTCGCTTTATCTAAACGATCTGATAAGTTTTCATACGAATTAAATTAGAACTTAATAATTTAAACAGTCGTGTAAATCTAAATTTTAAATTTGAGGGCGAAATCGGATAGAGGTTTTATCAAAACCTCTTTAAACAAAAAACTCGAATACCCGATCGACTTCTATATTATATATAATAGAATTTATAATTAATTACTCATGATTAAGGAAAGAAATGGACTCTAAATTGTCCGTTCAAATTTTAGCGCCAAATTGGATAGACGTTTTATCAAAAACTTTTTGGACAAAAACTCCACCTCTATAATAGAATTTATAATTAATGCTTACATGAACATTAGTAATATACTTTTAAGTTATAAAATAAAATATATGACATATTGACGTTGAATCTAATTTTCTCTGTACGGAGATAAAAGAAAACAAATGAGGGTAAATATGTCAAGACCTTGTTCATTGGAGATCTTTTTTTTTTTGTTTGAGTTGTTGTTTAGATTACGAGGACGTGAAATATGCATAGATTACTATGTTGTTAAGGTTCTTTTCCGGATTCCTCAATTTGCCTTAGACAATTTTAGTGCCTCAATCTTTCCAATAAAATTAATGCACTGAATAATTTATTGTTTTCACTTTTGATTTTATATAATGTGTGCTCAACAAATAAAGAAGATACAGAATAAAATGTTTGTATTGTTAAAAAATCGACATATCTATCATTTGAATTTATTTGTTGAAGTCAATTCAATAAGTTATAAAGTTAAACTCTAGATTAATGGTCTCTTTAGCTTAAGAAAAAAAATTATGTTAATTCTCTCATATTTTGGAAAGAAAACCACAGAAATATGTTTATTTAAAAATTAGGATTATTTTCTGTTTACCTCTGAAAACTTTTTTCAGTTTTTTATCTCTCGTCCTTATTAAGGAGTTTTTTTTTCGGAAGGATGCTCAGCCGTTGAATTTTCAGATCACACATAGATAAATTTTTCAAATTATGCGCTTCAACACTTAAGCATGCACTGGTCGCGTCGCATATGATCCCAGTGCCTGTAGACCACGCGCCGCACCGATGGACCGCGCCTCTGAACCACGCACGGCGCCTGTGGACCGAGGCTGTGCACCGCGCACTCTTTTTTTCTACTGAAGGCATGATTCGAACCCAGTTGGGTTCTGTTGGTGCCAAAATTCTTACCACTACACTAGAGTTCACATGTGTTATTTTGTAGATAAATATAGTATTTAACTATTTTTCTCTACAAATTTGATTTAAATTATAATTATATAAATATCATATATAAAATAATAAAAATATATATATATTAATAGCCGTATTGTATCCTTCATTTTTGAAAATTGCTGTATCGCCGTATCCGTATCGTATCATTATTATTATTGCTTTGAGATTTGTGCAGCACGTATTTGAACGGTTGATTTTCAAAAAGGTCACACAAATAATGAAATAATGAAACGCTTAATCTTCTTCATTTTATAATGAAATAATCTGTTTCCGTTGCAACGCACAGGTACAATGCTAGTTTACTCTTAAAGTCTTTAATATATCATATTTGATAAATATTTAAACTCCATTTATCTTTTTTTTTATTCAATCTACAGAGTCAATTATCTCTTGTCAAAATTTTTGTATCCTAATTCTTTCGAGTGCGTATTCTCTGAGATATCTCAATTTTCCAAAAAAATAATAATTAATTAATTAATTAAAGTTTGAGATATCTCAGAGGATGCAAATTCTATTATTTCTCTCCTTTTCCAACATATCAAATCAAGCATACTTCATGCTTTGAATCAAATCAAGCATGATACAGGCCTCTTTAGAAGACACTAAAAAGTGGTGTTCAGTGGCAAGTATGATACACCCCTTCCCCTGGAACCGAATCGTCTGCCCCCTGGGGACAGGAAATTCCTACTCTAGAGTCACTGCAGAGTGGGTCTCCATATAATCCTAAATTCAAAACCACTTTAACCTTAAATCCTTTAACAGTAACTGGACCCACCCCACAGTGACTCTGGGAGCAGGAATTTCCTGCACCCCAGGGGCAGGAGATCTAATTCTCCTTCCCCTTGACATGGACTCATATGCTTTGAACGTAGTGTATCAGTGTATATCTTAAATAAGGTATATGCTCCTAAACAATCCATTTTTTTTTAAACTGTACCATTTAAAATGAGGTGCTTACTTTAGCCAATTAGCGAATTCACATCCTCTCCAATACCTCATAATGAGAATCTTTTACAATTAGTAGATCTGAACTGTTCTTTTAAACTTGGCACAAATCTCAAAGCCTAATAAGACTGTCTCCTTTGGTGACCTCAATCCTAAACCGGTTGAGATTTAATCTCAAACAGTAAAATAAGAGTAATCCTCTGCAATACCTCAGAGGATACGAGCTCCCAATTAGCCCCGCAATCCAAATACATTGGTGTGGGTTCCACGTCTGAGTCGTGGACGCAAGTCACGCAATGACGCAACAATGTTATGAATCTGTAAGTGGGACCCGTAGGAAATATAGAATTTAGAAAGTGATTTGAGCGAATTCGTATCCTCTGAGATATCTCAAACTTTGCGTGACTTTATGAAAATCTCAACCGTTTAAATACGTATTACACGAATCTCAAAGCACACATAATACCGACCCCCTACATCGCCCCGAATAGACACCTGACACGTCGGTCACGCAAAAGTTGAGATATCTCAGAGGATGCGCACTCGATTTGAGTGAGGTGGTCAAACTGAGAGTTGATGTCTCCTGTGGCAAGACATTGTGGCTATTGGTACAGCATGTCAACTGGCACTTTTAGACTTTTTTGAAGGCAGGACACGGAAATGCTTTTGACTGGGAAAATGAAAGGAAGGGACTCAAAATTTTCAGAATTTAATCTAAAATTCATTGGAAGCCTAATTTATGTAATATATGTTCCTTATAAAAAAAAAGATTTAATATGTTTTATTGCTTATTAAGTAATTTAAAATTAACTGTCTTTGATACATTGTAAAAAAACAACTCAAGTTATATAAAATTTGATTGATACAAAAACTAATCAAATTCAGACTATTGAATTTTGTACCCATCTTAATAAATAGTAAAAAAATTTCAAAAAATGTAAAATTTGGTCTCCAAGTACATTTTATTTTAACATGACAGATCTATAAATTAAAAAAATTATTTAAATACTTTTGTTTTTCATGTCTCTATCGTGTTATTTTTTTAAAAACTAAAGTTAAAAACAATTGGACGAAAATTAAAATATTTATAATTTCTTGCACGCTTAAAAACTTGTGATTTTTTTTTTATTGACATTAGGAATTTGCAAAAAATATTAATGCAAATAATTTTTAAATGTTATGTATGAATTATTATGTTTCTACAAAACAAAAATGATATATCATAATTTTATACTTGTCGAGAAAGTACCACAGATAAAATTAATAATAATAAAAGTAATGATGAATCAATCTAATTAATAATAATAATAATGCCAGTTGTTGTTCTAGTGAAATTTTGATCTTAAATTTTATCAACCAATAATTTTATTTAGAGAGTATCTTTATATCATGTTTTTTTTATTATTCTAGAAACAATCTCTAAAATTTATCGCTATAATAAATTGGCAATCGATGTATAATTATCCCCCGCAAATCATTTAAACTTTCAATTTTCTCTAATAAGACCACTGTTTTATTTTCCATCAAATGGTTACGTCAATAAATAAACTATGTTCCCTGGCAAAATTCATCACATAGTAAAATAAAATAAAAAATGCAAATCGCAAAGCTAATCCATATTAAAAAAAATTATCTCCATGTTACTATGAACTTAATTTAACTTAATATAAAGATCGGCTTTACAATTACGAATTGTTTCCTAAATTAAATTTCAGGATAAATATAAGCAAAGTAAAAGATTACCTATAAGAGTTAATATCGCCCTATAATACAAAGAAATGGCAAGAAAAATTTTAAACCTTGGAAGAAGATCCAAATCTTTTACTGTAATAATTAAATAATATGTAGTACCTTTCAATTCCAAATTTCAGCTGAGATTTTTTTAAAATAAAAAACAAGAAGAAGATCCAAATATTTTACCATAATATTTAAATAATATGTTGTACCTTCCAATTGCCTAAATATGTTGATTGCAAATCATGAAAAAATCAAAATCTTGTACCGTAATACTTAAATATGTTGTACCTTTCAATTGCGTACATATGTTGATTATAACGACTAATGAGCGAAACCATTAATCAAGTCCAAAATTTCAGCTACGATTTATTCATATATGTTCATCTATCACAAAATTAATTTGTAAAATCAATGAAAGTTTTAATATTAAAAGTAATCAAAATTAATTTCAATTATGCCTATTCTATTTTCTTTCAACGCATATGCGTTAATAATAATCCATATCCTCCAAGGTAACATAATATTTCTGTTTAGAACCGAACCATCTAATTAGAATCTGGATAAACTTAATTCGAGATAAAATGCACAAACCTCTTTAATATTCGTGCATATTCTGATCGCACGGTCCGGATCTAAACAGAAATATTATGTTACCTTAGGCGTTATGAATTCTTAAAAATACAGAGGAACTATACGTAACTTTTGTTTCTTATTTTTATTCTTTCTTACACAAAGAACCCACCGCCGAGATTTTTATTTTTACCCAACAAAAAAAATATTTTTATTAAAAATAACCACGGTTCGGCGAAATTTTTAAAAACACTCAGATCGGAGATTTTTTCTGCGACCCGGAATTTTTATTCCGGACAGCGGAAAATATCTGCGCTCCGAATTTTTTTTTTTAGAGTTTTTTATTCCGGGGCGTGGATTTTTTCTGCGGTCCGAATTTTATTTTTTTGTTTTAGAGTTTGGAGAAAGAAAATATCCATGGTTTGATTTTTTTTTTATATAATATATGTATATATATATCAAATTTGATCTCTACTGATAAATTAGTAAGTCTGGACTAATACATGGACCAAACTGCAAAAGTGATTACACCAGCATGTAGAGCATTCAAAAATATACATAATTGACACAAATTTTAATTTATTTGGATTTTTCTACAATTAGTTATGAATTTCCAAAGTTCTACCGCAAGAAAAAACTTTAAACATCCATAATTTTAGCTAGGAAAGTCGGATTTGTGCGTATGAGCACTTTTCGGAAAGGAGAGAACGAGACGGATCCGATTTTGCCTAGGTGATACACTGAGCATCGACGCATCAGAATTTCAAAAAAACGTCGTTTAGTGCCTCAAAAACTCAGTATAAGTTTTCGTTCGACGGTAGACGTACAACGATCGATATTTTGTTTAGTATAATTCAGATTTTTGTAGTGTAATTATTAATTGTGGAATTTTTTAGTTTGCATGTAGAGTAATTTAGGTTTTTGTATAATTATATTATATTATATAATTATACAAAAACCTTAATTATATATAATTATATGTAATTATTTTATAGATACATATACATATATTATACATATATTATACAAATATTATAAAAAAAAATCAAATCATGGTATTTTCTTTCTCCAAACTCTATAAAAAAATAAATAAATAAATTTGGGCAGCGGAAAAAATTCGCACCTCCGAATAAAAAACTTTAAAAAATATATATATATATTTTTGGGGGCGCGAATTTTTTTCCGCGGCCCGGAATAAAAATTCCAGTCGCAGAAAAAATTTAAGGTCTAAGTATTTTTTTAAATTCTGCCGAACCATGATTACTTTTAATAAAAAAAAAATTTGGGTAAAAATAAAAATCTCGGAACCCACCGTATGGTGAATTAGTCATGCATAAAAAAATAAAATAAAATATTCTGTCATAATGTCATTGATTCCTCTTCTTTCTCTATATAAAGGAGGAAGGTGAGAAGCCTCTTCTTGCGCACCATTTGGACCTCTCTCTTCCTTTGACTGCTCATCCCCTAGCGATTCTTTGACCAAGCATCAAGTTTCTCAAGGTAACATCTTCCAAATTCTCCCAAATTTGTTGCGATTAGCGATGATTCTCGTCGAAATTTACTTCTGGGTCCTGTTATTTCTCTGGGAGACACAAAAGCGCGACCTTTTTATTCATAGTGTGGTTCATTGAATCATTTGGTCAGCTGTTGCGAATTAGGTTACTGATAAATTTAAGAATATTCGGATTTTATTCTGTATATTCTCTTAATATACAGCATCTTTTAGCGTATACTTGGTGAATTTTCTCCTCTTTTTTTTTTTTTGTTCAAACTCCATCTATGAGCCCTTTCTTCCTTTCCCCGTGCTGAGTTTCTCTTTGTTTTTTTCTGAAATTATTTTTGACGGGAAGTATAAGGTACTCGTAGAATACTTTCGATTTTTTGTATCATTTCTTGGTAAATCTCCTGTGTGTGCTTCTCTCTGCACGCATCTTCACCTCCCTTTCTCCCTTTTCCATAACAAAGTTCTCATTTATCTAATTTTTCTTCTTAATCAATTAATGCAGAAAATGGGGAGCACAGGAAATGACTCAGTCTACGGCGAGTACACCTATGCTGAGCTTGAGAGGGAGCCTTACTGGCCGACAGAGAAGCTACGCATCTCTATCACCGGTGCAGGTGGATTCATCGGGTCCCACATTGCCAGGAGGCTGAAGTCAGAGGGCCACTATATCATCGCCTCCGACTGGAAGAAGAATGAGCACATGAGTGAGGACATGTTCTGCCATGAATTCCACTTGGTCGATTTGCGTGTCATGGATAATTGCATGAAGGTCACCACTGGAGTTGACCATGTGTTCAATCTGGCCGCTGACATGGGCGGCATGGGTTTTATCCAGTCTAATCACTCTGTTATTATGTATAACAACACCATGATTAGTTTCAACATGCTTGAGGCTGCCAGGATTAACGGTGTTAAGAGGTTTGCACTCCTGAAAAATAAATTAATACTGCTATACATTTCATTTTGGTTAAAATTTAAAGGAAATGTCTTCGGTTAGGAAGAAGGGCATATTGGGCATTTAAAAAAGCATGATTAGCTTTAATAGTGCTTATGGCGGGAGGGATTGGCGGTTTTTTTACTTGGAATTTAGCGTGTCCGTTAAACCGCATAAATCTGTTGAAAATGACTGAAATGTCCCTCCTTCGTCAAATGAATTAATGAGCCAAAGGGTCTTCTGGAAACTCAGTTGGCCAAGTATTCCATTTGGATTTCGTTATGGCAGTGTATATGAATTAGACAAGCTCGAGGTGATATTAATGATATCAAGAAATTGGTTTACATTAGAACTTTTTAATTTTTGTTAGAAATTGACAAGAATGTCTTTCCTTGAGTCATGTAGGTGTTAGAGAGGAAGGTATTTTGGGCATTTTAGAAATATTGCCTTTTCTGGTTGATTCTTTATTTGCATTTTAGTAACAAGAGATTTGTTAGATTAAATCTTTAATTGCATCTCTTGTAGGTTTTTCTATGCCTCAAGTGCTTGCATCTACCCGGAGTTCAAGCAATTGGAAACTAATGTCAGCTTGAAGGAATCAGATGCCTGGCCTGCTGAGGTGTCTATTATTTCCATGTCTAAGTTTTATTTTCTTTTCTTTTTTAATTAAAAACTCTTAGCACCAACTTATTACCTTTTAACTCAGTATATATGTATTTTGTTTATTGCAATGTAGCCTCAAGATGCATATGGATTGGAGAAACTGGCAACCGAGGAATTGTGCAAGCACTACACTAAGGATTTCGGCATTGAATGCCGTGTCGGTCGTTTCCATAACATTTACGGCCCATTCGGCACATGGAAAGGTAAATTCAGTATTTCATGCATATTTCACAGTTGTCATTACAAGTTTCCTTTTTCTAAAATATAAATTTTCTGAAAAATCCCTCTCTTTTTCTAAAACATTGTAATTTGGGTTTGGATTATAGGTGGAAGGGAGAAGGCCCCGGCTGCATTTTGCCGAAAGACCCTTACTTCAACCGACAAATTTGAAATGTGGGGAGATGGCCTTCAGACCCGTTCCTTCACTTTCATTGACGAGTGCGTTGAGGGTGTTTTGAGGTAATAACTTTTCCTAACATAATTATGTAGTTCGTGTAATTTTACATTTATCGAATCTCTTGCAAAGTTTGTATTTGGAACTAATTTCTGCTTGAGTTCATGTTTAGGCCACCAAAAAGAAAATTTCTTCTCATAGTTTGACTCACTAATTTACTCTTATATGTTTTATGATTAGGTTGACCAAGTCTGATTTCCGTGAGCCGGTCAACATTGGAAGTGACGAAATGGTGAGCATGAATGAGATGGCTGAGATTGTACTTAGCTTCGAAGACAAGAACCTCCCAATTCAGCACATTCCTGGCCCTGAGGGAGTCCGTGGGCGTAATTCCGATAATACTCTTATCAAAGAGAAGCTTGGCTGGGCACCCACCATGAGGCTCAAGGTAAATTCTGTTCATTTACAAATCTGTTTTTATGTTCTTTTGTTTTGCTTGTTTATCATTTTATTATTTACTGGTAAATTTTATGAATTCCATTTTATTATATACTGAGTTATTTATTAATACATTTTTACAGAATGGGTTGAGATTTACATACTTCTGGATTAAGGAGCAGCTTGAGAAGGAAAAGGTTTCAGGGGCTGATTTGTCGGGTTATGGTTCATCGAAGGTGGTCGGGACCCAAGCGCCAGTTCAACTTGGTTCCCTTCGTGCTGCTGATGGGAAGGAGTAAAAATCCGTGCAATTCATCCCAATTTATTTGATTTGTGCTGCCATACTTGGAATAGAATGGAGGGATTACAGCTTAGTATAATATTGCGTTTTTGTTTCATTAGTATTCTGTTGTCCTGTGTGATGGTTTTTTACGAAAGATCTGAAATAATTGGTTTTGGGATTTAGTTGTTTGTTATATTAAAAAGTTGATGTTTATTTGTTGTAAGAGGTCTTGCTATAGTAAGAGATGAGATGACAAGACAATATATGCTTCGTACAATAAAACATTAATATTTCATATTATATATCTTTTCTTTTCAGTTTTGTTTTATTTTCATCTCATCAAGTGTAATAATTATGATTATAATTATTAAGGCCACAAGTTGATTTGTAGATAGAAAGGAACTAGGTATAATTGCTTATTTTTAACAAATAAATACTCTATTTGGAATATGAAATCGAAAGCTCTGAAAGTCAAAGCCCATACATGCAAATTGGATATCACTAGATAAATTTATGCAGAAAATTGAAAGGAAGTTAAATTTTTTTTCTGACAATGCATTATTTAAACAATTTGAACATTTGCAAAAATCTGGAAACATGTGCACGGAATTAGTAAACACATCATGCTCAACTGCACGGTACAGCTAGATATTTGTACTTTAATATCAGAAAAAAGGAAACTTCATTAATCATATGTTTATCAACATGTTATTTTCTTGATTGAGATTTGATTCTTGGTTGGACCACTTCAATAAGTAAATTCAGCATTCATGGAAAATGACAGTTGAACTATAATTATTATAATTTTATGTTATTGTAATTTGTACCCATGTGCCAATTAATGGAATTCTAATTGATCCAGTATTTCAGTACCAAATGCCGGGTACCAGTTAAAATAGTCTGTCGCGGTACCAGTCAATTTCAATCGTAGTTGGGCCGTCAATTTTGGAGCTCACAGTCAAAATTTATTTCTTGCCTAGCAAATAAAAAATTAAATCTGGTGTAAATTCACATTTTTTTTTTTATTAATTGTTCTAGGATAAAGTGCTCTTTTCTAGCGTTAGGACTTTGAATTTTCCTTTTTCCAAAGAGAGAAGGATGATATTTTTTTTCAATTTCTTTTTTAAGGCATTAATGGGCCCGGTGGTTGGACCACTGACATCAAGGCCTAAATTTCAATAAAATATGGCCACTGTTTTGTAGATAGAGAGTCAAAGAGATAAAAGAGAAATTTGAAATTTCAGAAGTGGCGACTTCTCCACCTTTAAAATAGGATAGAGCAAAATTAGCTTTCATGTGCCCCACACAATATAAATTGTAAAGTGCAGCTAATTCCTTGATAAAGCACATAGATACATCATACATCATTCATTGATAAAGAACAGGAGGTGTACGATTTTATAACCGCACAATTGTTGTTGTCGTTGTGCAAATTCATGACTCAACATTTGCGGTGAAAATACAGCCACGAGTTTACATAATAATAAAGAATGAGAGAAATAATATGGTGTTTACAGATTTACCCGATCAGTAAAATTCTTAATTTATTAATGGAATCACATGTGACTATGTGAGTCACAGTAATAAATGTTCAACTGGCTGCTTAGATTGGATCCACCTCTGTATTTAATCCACAGCCGTCTGACTATATTGTATTATTGTTGGTCTTCTTTGATTTTTTTTCAATTTTTTTTTGTCCGAATTTCATTTTTGAATCTTCTGCAACACAGACTTTGCCTGCAAATATGTCGTGAACATACTTTTGAAAATGATGTTGGCGTGTTATGCAAACCGATTTTTTTTTATTTATATCTAAAAAATAAATCAAATTTTAAAAAATATCCAAAGCCCGATAGTATTTCCAAAACTATCCAAACCGGAAATTTTTTTTCCGGTTTCAACATCAATAACTAGAAAAAATTTTCCGAAAACTCAATCCCAAAACCGGAAAAAATTTCCGGTTTTCAATTCCGGAAATTTTTTTTTCCGGTTTTTGATCCCAAAATAAGAAAAAACAATTCCGAAAATGAGATTTTCCAATTTTTTTTTTATAAACTCATTTACATATATACATATATATATATATATGAGGAGGGTTCCAATGCCTCATTATTTTCATAACTCATCATACCTCATATTTTATATTTTTGTTTTCAAAGTCCAAATTGTCGATCCGAACCGTTCAACAAAATATTTATACTAAAATATGCATGGAGAGTTCAAAAAACAGTGATTTTCTACCCATCTTGAAAAATAGTAAAAAAAATCCAAAAAATATAACATTTCATCCCTAACCATATTTTAGTATGGATATCATGTTGAACGGTTCGGATCGACAATTTAGACTTTGAATATGAAGAAAATGAAGATATAAAATATGAGGTATGATGAGGAATGAAAAAAAATGAGACATTGGAACCCTCATCTATATATATATATAGAGAGAGAGAGGAGGGTTCCAATGCCTCATTTTTTTTCATACCTCATATTTTATATTTTTATTTTCAAAGTCCAAATTGTCGATCCGAACCGTTCAACAAAATATTTATACTAAAATATGCATGGAGATGAAATTTTATATTTTTTTGAATTTTTTTGCTATTTTTTAAGATAGGTACAAAGTCACTGTTTTTGAATCGTTCAAAAAACAGTGATTTTCTACCCATCTTAAAAAATAGTAGAAAATTTTCAAAAATTATAAAATTTCATCCCTAACCATATTTTAGTATGGATATCATATTGAACGGTTCGGATCGACAATTTAGACTTTGAATATGAAGAAAATGAAGATATAAAATATGAGGTATGATGAGGTATAAAAAAAATGAGGCATTGGAACCCTCCTCATATATATATATATATATAGAGAGAGAGAGAGAGAGGTTGACTAAGATCAAAGTGGTAGTTCCTGAGTTTTGGTGCTACCAATTCGTTTTTCAATTTTTAAAGTTCAAAACGTCGATCAGAACCGTTCAAATTGAACTCCATATTAAATTGTGCTTGGAGACCAAATTTTACATTTTTCTGAATTTTTTTACTATTATTAAGCCACTTTGAAAATCGCTGATCCAACGGTGGCTTCTGATTTTACTATTTTGTTAAGCCACCGTTGGCTCAATGATTTTCAAAGTAGCTTAATAAATAGTAAAAAAATTCAGAAAAATATAAAATTTGGTCTCAAAGCACATTTTAATATAGAGATCAACTTAAACGGTTCGAATCGACGTTTTGAACTTTGAAAATTGAAAAACGAATTGGTAGTACCAAAGCTCAGGAACTACCACTTTGATCTTAGCCAACCTCTATATATATATATAGAGTAGAACTAGGGTGCTCTTAAGCTCACCAAAGTTTTGGTGAGCTTAACTCTAAAACTCATCAAATCGATTTCAAATGACGAATCCGAACCGTTGAAACCCGCCTACCTTATGTGTGATGCATCTACATGTGAAATTTTTAAACATTCGAATTAATTTAGTATAAAGTCAAGCGGTCAAAAAACGTTCAAAAATGAATGCACTAAAATTAATTTATTAACCTTCTAATTTTGACCGCTTGACTTTATACTAAATTAATTCGAATGTTTAAAAATTTCATATGTAGATGCATCACACGTAAGGTAGGCGGATTTCAACGGTTCAGATTCGTCATTTGAAATTGATTTTATGAGTTTTAGAGTTAAGCTCACCAAAACTTTGGTGAGCTTAAGAGCACCCTAGTTCTACTATATATATATATATATATATATATAGAGGAGGGTTCAAATGCACCCAAATTTTTGTGCACCCAAATGCACTCTATTTTTTAAATCCTTTTTCTCCGTTTTGAAAGTCCGAATAGTCAATCCGAACCGTTAGATGCGATCTATATATTAAGATGTGCTTGGAGACCAAATTTTACATTTTTTTGAATTTTTTTACTATTTATTAAGCCACTTTGAAAATCGCTGATTTTACATTTTCTGGACCATTGGATCAGCGATTTTCAAAGTGACTTAATAAATAGTAAAACAATTCCAAAAAATGTAAAATTTGGTTTGCAAGCACATCTTAATATGTAGATCGCATCTAACGGTTCGGATTGACATTCGGACTTTCAAAACGGAGAAAAATGATAGGGTGCATTTGGGTGCACAAAAATTTGGGTGCATTTGAACCCTCCTCATATATATATATATATATATATATATATATATTATATGAGGAGGGATCGGATGACACCGTGAATTTTTAAAGTCCAAACAGTCGATCCAAACCGTTCAACTTGATGGATATGTTAAAATGTGCTTGCAGATCAAATTTTATATTTTCTGAATTTTTTTACTATGTATTAAGATGGGTACAAAAATTCAACGGTCTGAATATAGCGATTTTGTTAAATACTTAATAAATAGTAAACAAATTCAGAAAAATGTAAAATTTGATCTGCAAGCACATTTTAACGTATCCATCAAGTTGAACGGTTTGGATCGACTGTTTGGGCTTTGAAAACTTTGAAAATGCACGATGTTATTCGATGTCACCAAAAAAGAGTGTCATCTGATTCCTCCTCATATTATATATATACATATATATACATGTATTATATTATATATGAGGAGGGATCAAGTTACAACACTTGAAAGTTACAACAAAGTTACAACATCATTTTTTTTCATTTTCAAAGTCCAAATCGTCGATCCAAACCGTTAGATATTCAATCTATATTAAAATGTGCTTACAGACCAAATTTTACATTTTTTGAAATTTTTTTGCTATTTATTAAGATGGGTACAAAATTGCTGTTTTTTAATGGTGCAGAATTTTAATAAAAACAGCGATTTTGTACCCATCTTAATAAATAGCAAAAAAATTTCAAAAAATGTAAAATTTGGTCTGCAAGCACATTTTAATATAGATTGAATATCTAACGGTTTGGATCGACGATTTGGACTTTGAAAATGAAAAAAAATGATGTTGTAACTTTCAAGTGTTGTAACTTGATCCCTCCTCATTATATATACATATACATATATTATAAAAAAATGAGTTTATAAAAAAAAAAACCAAACGACGTTTATAAGCAAAATACCGATCGTTGTATGTCTACTATTGAACGAAAACTTAAACTAAATTTTTGAGGCACTAAATTTTTGCAGTAATTGATGTTAAGATTAGAAAAAAAATTTCCGGTTTGGGTACTTTTAACCAGCCATTTTTATTAATACCTTAAAAAAAGATTTTTTTTAAAACTGTCTCGGCATTCTGTTTTTTTTTTAATCTACCCCGACCGCCAAGCCCACGGGCGTAATAGCGCGCTATAGTGGCACAAAACACCCTAGACTGACCTCTGGTATGGTACCAAGTCTAAACTCAGCAGCCAAGTACTAAACAAATGCCACTGGTATAGTGCAATGCACTAAAAACATCAAATTTAACCTCTTATGGTAAATCAGCAAGTCTGAACTGATACAGGGACCAAATTGTAAAAGTGATTACACCAGCATGTAGAGCATTCAAAAATACACATAATTGACACAAATTTAAATTTATTCGAATTTTTCTACAATTAGTTATGAATTTCCAAAGTTCGGCTTTAGAAAAAACTTTAAACAGTCATAACTTTGGTTAGGAAAGTCAGATTTGCGCGTATGACCACTTTTCAGAAAGGGAGAGACGAGACGGATCCAAATATCACCTTGGGGAACACCCTCAAATGTTCGAAGCATCATAATTTCAAAAAAACATCGTTTAGTGCCTCAAAAACTCAGTTTAAGTTTTCATTCGACGGTAGACGTACAACGATCGGTATTTTGTTTAGTCAAAAGCCTAAGAGATTATTCAATAATTATTTATATAATTATTTTAAAATACATTTACTATTTATTGTGTTCGTTTGCCTATCTCCGAGCAAATGGTAGGCATGCAACGATCGGTATTTTGTTTATAAACGTTGTTTGGTTTTTTTTTTATAAACTCATTTTTTTTATAAATTCATTTTTTTAACCTTGTATCATTGTAATCAATATAATCGATTTTTCTCCCAATTTGGGGTGGAATGGATGAAAAAAAAAATGTTGCAAATATTTTCAGATAAAATAACACAAATATCCAACTCCATATCTCACTAATATAATTCTCATACAAGTTTTTTGGCACAAACCTACAACAGCTACTGAATTTCTTATTAACCTTCTAAATTTTAATTAAATCAAATAAGAAATAAGACGAAAAGAAAAGTTAAATTCATTTTCAATCATTAATCATCCAAACAAGAAAAAGTTAAATATGTTAATCTTCCTTTTTATTCCATTCCATTCCCTTGTATTCTTCACCTCTCCTCCCTTCCTCGACTCTCACTCCAAACAAGGTGTTAAGGTAGAAGGATTTCAACGGTTTGAATTTGTCGTTTGAAGTCAATTTGATATATTTTAGAGTTGACTTCACAAAGAGATTCGGTAAACTTAAGAACACCCTAGTTCTACTCAGTCTAATAATATCAAATTGAGGTAATTTTTGTCGTAATGTTCCTCTAATTTTCCATGGAAAAATTTAAGTATAATAATAATAATTAATTTCCCCATCATATCATATGCAGAATTTGTTTCCTTTTTTTCGTTATGATTTGTACGAATAGGAATTATTTTGCTAAAAATAATAATTAATCTTTTCCACGACTGTTGTAATTTATTGCATTTTGTAAATTCAGATAAAAAATGCAAGTTTTTGTTGTTTCAATTTTGATTGCAATGATCCAATATTAAGTTATGCATAAGCATGACTTGACTTGTTATTTTTTGAGACGGCACTTTCTGTCTTTTAATTTTTTTTTTCCAAGAATTGCAATTTTTTTAGATAAAGATGAAGTTTAGTCTTTCAACTTTAAATATTTACGTGGGATTTCGATCACAGAGGATATTGTCTTAGTCACCAAATTAAAAGTTGATTCTTAAAATTTACGGATTTTAAAATATATAAATGTCTGATGAGTATATTTCCAAACATGAAAATATATTTTATTTTTTATTTATGTTGACCAAAATATTATAGAAAAAAAATAAGATGCACTTATTCTTAGAATCATTTAATAAGAGTAATGGTTTAATAGTCTTATTTATATTAAAAGCTTTTGAATAAAACAATGGACTGAGGCAATATGAAATTTCGGTCCTATTAGTTGTTAAAATTGTTAGAGTAGCTTTTAAATGAAAATGATTGCTAATCTTAGGTATTTCCTAACCCATGTGCATATTTTTTTTTGCATTTGGAGATTCATCCATTTGTGTCAGGATGCATTTTGTTGAGTGAACCCGTTTTAATGAAAGATCATTCCATGGGCTGGTTTTGGGTTTGTTATAGTTTGTATTTCTATTTTTCATGGCCATTTTAATAAGCCCAAAATTTCACTATGTAACTTACCATGGTTTATTAGGCCCGTAAACATATCTCGTTTTTTCGTGGGCTTTTTTTCCATTGGGCTTTCTCGTTCAACGATACAAAAGATTTTAATGTTTTTAATCAACTTTTGAGAAACACTCAAGAGTGGGTCCCATCAAGTCAACAAAATATATTATGATAAATTAGAGTTTGTTAGGAGGTGAGTGAAACTAGAATCAAATCTGATATTTTTCTTTTAAATAAATAGGAATATGTTTTTTGTCTTATCATTCTAACTGTTTAAATGTTTTTTTAACGGTTCAGATTTGGTGATAAAATTTACCACATCTCTTTTCTCTTCGAAATCTGAACCGTTGAAAATATTTAAATAGTTAAATTAAGACAAATATTTTTGGAGAAAAACAACAAATTCTCACCCAGAGAAACTGAGTTCACATCCTCGAGATATCTCAAAATTTGACTTGATCCGTAAACAAAAACAGTGTTCTAAATAGCTTTATAGCTTTTGCGGACCTCAAAAGTTATAACGATATTAATCGTTTTTCTCTTATAATAATTTTAAATAGCTAGCTATGGTTGCACTATAACTTTTTCGAACCTTAAAAGCTATAGTGCTATAATCGCTACTTATAACCTTGAAAAAAACTGAACCTTACATATTCTCAAGTACGAATTTTAAAGTAATTCATTTTTTTTAATACTGCTGCGTGCATTTCTGATTATAGTAGTCTATGATATCTTTATCTAAAAAATGAATAAATATATGCCCCTAAAAACTAGGGGAACATTCTGATTCGGTGGTTCGGAGCACATAGCCATCCGATATGATCATGATTCCTGATCCAACGGCTGTGATTTATGTTATAGATTAAGGTGATGTCTGTCGTTGTAAAAAAAATATATCGTTTTAGAAAGCAGCAATTGATGTAATTCTCCATAGCAACAAACAAATATGTTCCACATCAATAGCAACAAATTTTCCAGAGGAGAGGGAAAAAAAATGAGGGACTGAAGCAACAAAAATATGTTAGCAACAATTTTTCATTCAATATTCTATTACCTTTTTTCAGAACAATTAAGGAGTGTCTTGATTAATAATTTAAAAAGATAAATAAAATTTTAGTGATTATTATAATATATAAAAAATATAAGGTGTGAAGAACTTGGAAAAATCCAAGTCAAATCGGCCTAGAAGGTGCCTGAATAAACTTTAGATTTCTTATGACAAGTATATTAAGTTTTACAATAAGAAATGTACCTTCTTTTGTTTTCAATTAATTTTTGTTTGTCAACTCCAGATAGCACTGTTGAAAGCGTTTACTTGTGATTATTTTTCCTATCTGACCAACTCAACCGCAGTTCACCTGTCCTTTTATTACTAGAATTAGTTGAGACTTGTAAGTATTATTAAAAACACCAACTTGTGATTTCTGATAATATGAGCGGTCCTAATCAAACATTAGTTTTAAATTATATCAAGGAATATTGTTATCTAAACAATATCCTGATCTGGCATCTTTGCCAAGTTATCTAAACAATATTCTGTCTAGTTCAGGTACTTAGTTAACCAGTAGAAAATCATTGACAATCAATTAGTTCAACAATTTTGACAACTATAAAAAGGAACTTGTACTTCTTTTAAATTCAGCAAGCAAAATATAACATATAAATCATATATATTATATACATGAAAAAATAAATAAAATTTTATGCAAGCTTTATCATTCATCAAATAACATAAATTTTACAACAGTCTATATTTAATGGCATTTGATGGAAGTTGCTAAAATTGCGTGAAAATTGATTCGCAACCAATTTATAAGAAAAACAACATTTTTTTTATAGCATGATTTGAAAAAATATTTTCAAAATGGTTAAACTTTTGTCATAGATTTTTACTCTTAAATGAAAGAGAAATGTTTTAGTCCCCAAACCATCACACCCGAGCGTGTCCCTCAACTAGTTTAACATAAAAAGTCTTCTAATTTTGTTTAACTTTCATTTCCAGTGTCCATATTCAAGTTTTTAAAGTTTTATTTATAACATTTTAAAATGTTATTCACAAACATTTAAACCTCTGTATTCAAGCAAATAAAATTTTAAATCTGTGTAGCTTTAACTCCTACCTATTTTTGTCTTTAAGCTAAAAAAGAAAATATTATTTTTACCAACTCTTTTTTAATTTTTTTCTGATCATTCTCATACATTTTTTCGACAATCTATGATAAATTTTACGAATCTAAAAATACGAGCGTTTTCTACTCAATTTTCTCTTTCAAATGAGATTCATAAAAAAAATATTTTTGAGTTATTTTGGAATCATTTTTTTAAGTAAATCTCATGAGCACTTTAAATTTTTTAACATTTAAACCTCGCTACACAACCATTTAAACATCTGGTGTCATCATTTAAACTACAATGTTCAATCGTTTAAACATCTGATGTTGATCATGTAGTATGACACATTTAAACCTTTATATACAATCGTTAAAAGTAGTTGTGTTAAACATTTAAATAGTACTCATTGGCTTTAAAAAAAAACTCAAAATTATTTCTTCATAAATCTCATTTGAAAGAGAAAATCGAGTAAAAAATGTTTGTATTTTTATATTTGCAAAATTCATCACAGAATATCAAAAAAAATGGACAAGAATGATAAAAAAAAATAAAACTGTGGGTGAAAAGAATCTTTTCTTTTTTAGTTTGAATACAAAAGTAGTTAGAAGTTATAACTATACAGATTTATAATTTAGTTGTTTGCAGATGGAAGTTTAAATACTTGCGAGTAGCATTTTAAAATGTTAGAAACAAAACTTTAAAAGATTGAATATGAACACTGACAATGAAAGTTATACATTAAATACTTGAGAACTCATTAGGAGATTTATTTGAGGTAGAATTATTAGGCTACTAAATGAAATACTATCAACTATGTTGTTCACCATACATCATTTACCATCTATTGTAAAACCATCATTAATTTTATAGTACTAGTAGGTGTAAGTACATATAGTTAAGTCTAATTGATGTGGTACCACTTCACCTTGTCAGAAAGCAACTTTAATAAATTCCTTCTTTTAAAGTCAGAACAATGATAATACCTTGCTTCGCTTAAATGAAGGTAAATTTTGGATTAACCTTTCTCTCTCCTTGTTTTGCGGGAGAGCATATTATTGATTTGTTAATGTTACAAAATGTATGATTGTGTGGTTGTTTTGTTTTATTAATTATTATATATCTAAGCTGGTCCCTCTTTACCTTCCCATGCATCTACCATAGACGAACCAACCAAGATTGAACTCTAGCACAGTTTCTGACCCAACCAGAGTTGTTGGCCTAACTCAATTCAATTCAACTAGTCTTAAAATTTTCAACTAAAAGAAGAAGCCTTAAAATTGTGGGTATTTGTTATGTGGTCCTTAATAGATCTTTTGTGGCTTTGCTTTTTTAAGAGCTGCTTAGTTTTTTTTGTTCTGAATATGTTCTGCTTTCATTGCAGGAAAAACAGGAAATAAATCTGTTGTTATTCCACTTTGTTATTCTGATCTCAACCGTTGAGATTCATATATGAAAACATACTTTATTAAGATTGTGTTTGAAAAAATTTGAACGATTGAGATCAGAATAAATAACATCAGATTTATTCCGGAAAAACACTAATTGAGTAATGTTGGCTGAGAGTTCACTTTATTTCATTTTTTATATCCTTTTTTACATACCTTGAGTTCATGTAATATTATGTTTCTTGAGGAGGGTTCAAATGCCTCCATCATGCCTCCATTTCTCTCCATCATTTTCAAAGTTCAAACAGTTGATCCAAACCTCTCAACCTAACCTCCATACTAAAATATGTTTGGAGACCAAATTTTATATTTTTAGGAATTTTTTTACTATTTTTTTAGATAAGTACAAAAATACTGTTTTTAGATGGTTCAGATTTACTGATTTTGTATCTATCTAAAAAAATAGTAAAAAAATTCCTAAAAATATAAAATTTGGTCTCCAAACATATTTTAGTATGGATGTTAGGTTGAGCGGTTCGGATCGACTGTTTGAACTTTGAAAATGATAGAGAGAGATGGAGGCATGATGGAGGCATGATGGAGTCATCTGAACCCTCCTCATGTTTCTTTCTATAACTAACTCGACTGCGTCGCAAATAATTAATCCTCTCTGTCTCTCTCTTTCTCATTCTCTCATCATAATTTTAGGGTAGATTTAGTTCACAGAACTGTCGCAATAGATCAAATTGGACATCTCTAGACTCCAGTTCAAATGATTCACCCAGTAAAAAAAACAGAGTGAGACTATGATACTTTGTAATGAGCAAATCTTTTTTATATCTCTGTTTTTAAAAATCTAAATAGTCGATCCGAATCACTCAACATTATTATCATATGAAAATATATTTGAAAAACAAATTTTATATTTTTTAAAATATTTTTACTATTTTCTTTAGTAGGTAAAAAATTACTATTTTTGAATGGTTCAGAATTTTTAAATCAAGTATTTTTCTAATTGTCTCAAATCCAATTTGCTAATTAAATAGCGGTGACTTGAAAGCATGCAAGTCCCATTTCTTAAGCAGCACGCCCGGCAGCGAAACAGGGACTGACAGCTGGTCCACGCTAGTGGAGCATGAAGGATTTTCTGTGGATATCACAATATACTCTTTTCTGTACCGAACACAAATCATAGCAACAAGTTCAGATTCAAAAATAATATGGGGAGGTATAATTCAGGATAAGGACTAGACGCGTATAATCCATAAATTTCGTTTTTATAAAGCATATAAAATTATTACTGTAACCAAATTTTGGTGTTTTTAGAAAGAAAACAAATTTTGGCGATAATAGAAACAATTAATATCGAGACCATCATATAACTAACCAAAATTATTTAAAACTTGAGCATCTTAATAATGGTTTTATATATCTAATCAAGCAAGGATTGGTCCAGACGTCCAGCGCAATGTAATGATAAAGTTGAATTAATATAAGAGAGAGAGTGCCAAGGCTTTCGGAGAGAGATAGAAAGAATATAAACAACAATATACATATCCCATTTACAATATTAAATTTAAAACATTATTTTTTTTACTATTGATGAGATTATCAATACAATTCATTGTCAAGTTAGATATCCATATTTTGCTGTGAGAGGAGCACGATTCTTCAAGTAGAAAATGAAATTTAAATCATCAATTTTCAATAATAAAATTGAAAATAATTTTTTTATCTTATTCATTTATATGAAAAAGAAATCGAATGTACTTTTAAAAAAAACTAGTATTTTTTTTATTTGCTTCTTTAACAGCCCGTAGGCTTTAAAAAAAATAGTAATTATAAGATTGGAGAGTTGAAAATTGAATGCAGAAGAGATGGAGAGTTGTTGGCAATCCTGATGCAATTAAAATCAATTGCTTTGTGGTCAGATTTGGTAAGAAAGATTGCTTAACCAGTATCAAAGATAAATAAAAATATATATATATATATAGTAAAGAACTAAAGATATTGATATATTTTAGATGAGTCTAGAGTAGAGCTAGCTTTGATTTTCAAAAATTTAATGTTAACTTTATACCTCGTTGTTTATTAATGGTGTCAGACATTAGTGTTCTGATTCAGATTTCAGTGTACTTGTTTTTAATAGTCAGTGACATTTTCATGCGTGCCCCCCGAAATATATAAAAAAAAAAAAATCAGTTAGGCCTTAAAAGACAATTTCAGAAGAGTGAAAAGACCAATATGAATATATGCTAACATCTAACCAAGATGGATGGAGGCGTGGAGCCATTAGCCATTGTTCATGGAGAATATTTAAAAAATATTTTGAACTTGTAAGGGGTGGTGTTTACGTTCTTAAAAATATAAGCTTGTTAGAACATGGATTTAAAAATATCAGATTGTTATCGAGAATAAATAAAAAAATAAAATAAATTTTAGAAACTAAAATATTTATAATAGAAATACATTAAAGAATAAAACATGTTTATTTGGATGAATGAGTGAGGGCTTGCCTCAAAAATTCAAAATAGTAGCATAATGTACTTAATTTTAAGGGAAATGCTTTGGTCTCCCGAGCTATTATATCCGAGCGCACTCTATAGCTAGTTTAATAGAAAAAAATTTCTAATTTCATCTAACTTTCATTTTCAGGGCTCATATCCAAAATTTTAAAGTTCTATTTATAACACTTTACAATGCTACTGGCAAACACTTAAACTTCTATCTGCAAACGTTTAAATTCTAAATCTGTATAGTTTTAACTCCGAACTACTTTTATTTTCAACCCAAAAAAAAGATTCATTTCACCCACTCTTTTTTTTTCTCTAATCATTCTCGTTCATTTTTCTAACGATCCGTGATTATTTTACAAATCTAAAAATACAAAAAGTTTTATATTCGATTTTCTCTTTCAAATGAGATTCATGAAGATATACTTTTTGAGTTATTTTCAGGTCATTTTTTTAAAGTAAATTCCATTAATACTTTAAATTTTCAAGCTTTTAAACATTAGTCTACCACCATTTGACTCTATGATGTCTACCATTTAAACTACTAGGTTTAAGTGTTTAAACCTCTGATGTCGATCATATGTTATCACTCGTTTAAACCTCTATTTACATCTGTTTAAAGTAGTTGTGTGAAGTATTTTAAGTAGTTGTGTCCAACATTTTTTAAATAGTTATCATGTCAGGTTTAAAAGGTTGCAGACTGAGGTTTAAAAGTTTGAGAATTTAAAGTGCTCGTGGTAGGGCGTAAACGGATACAGATAATCCGCTCCGTATTCGGAGATTATCCGAATCCAAATTAAACAGATACAGATAATTACCGATACGGATACAGATATTTTTTGCATATGGTGAAATAATGACGGATACGAATACTAGGGGTGGCAAGAAAGCTCGTACGTCATGGAACGTTCGCGACTCGCATTTGACTCTTTCATTATTAGATCGAGCTATTAACGAGCTAGCTCATCACTAGATCGATCCAAAATTAACAAGTTTGAGCTGAGGCCTAGCTCCCTCGTGAGCTGGCGAGCCAGCTCAGTCCAAGTATGAATTTGTGAAATAGTATAAATTTATGTGAATTTAGTATGCATGAATTTATTTTGTGAACTATGCTTGCATGAATTTGGAGATTTAGTACTTTAGTGTGTATGAATTTAATTACAAACTTAATTTATGATAGTTAACTTTATATTACATTATCTAATACATTTAGGCTTTTGGCCCACGAGCTTTTGCGAGCTGCCTCGGCTCTCTCGTTGTCAAAACTGTTGGGGTTTTCGGGGTGCTGTAACCAAAAACCCGTTTAGGCTTAAGTTGTGGAATGACCGTAGAACAAAAATTTATACGGCCAACTTAACCTCAGGATTCAACGGGGTATGTCAGGAAACTTTCCAAGGCGGTCCACCTTCAGTATTCCTTTGGCATCAAAACCCAATTTAATCATTTTACAGATCTACTCCATGATTGATTTCTAAAACTTTAATCTACTTACCAATTAAATAGATTAATATAGCATATTTATACCTTGTTTCCAAATCACAGTTGGAATGCAGACCGAGCGAGTAGAGCCTCACCAGGGAAGGAATCGACTCGGAGTATCACACGTGTGATACCTCTATCGGTTATCCACCAGGACTAACCGGAGAGCGATTTATTTCTTCTGCCAGAAATACCGTAAACCGCGGAATTCTGCAAAAACACTATTCATAGGAAAAAGATGAAAACCCGTAAACACGAATTTTCGGTTGCTCAGTTTCATCAATATGCAAAACTGACATACCGCGAAATTTGATAAAACACTATTCATCGATCCCGAAAATGTACTTCACAACAACCCGCAAGATTATACGTCAACTACGTATAACTTTCTTTTCTCAACCGAAACACTATTTGGGAGAGAAACCGAGAAAGAGAGAAAATACCGATCCGTTTCGACACGAAACGGTACGAGTGAATTAGTGATTTTTCTCTCTACCCCTCCACCCCTATTTATAGGGTTTAGGGTCGGTTGCCAAAAGACCAAAATGCCCTCCAAGTTCGGCCTATTTACAAGATATGCCATTGAATGGATAAGGATGACATGTCATGTGGATAAGATCGATGACGTGTCATCTGGATAGGATCGATGACATGTCATGCGGATAAGGACGAATCTGAAAAGACCCGAATGCCCTCGGCCCGAACACAAATAATGCTCGTATAATTATTCTGAACAATTATATATATTTTTCTTGCGGTTGTTTGTTTCGGTAATTTATACAATGTGTCCTGCACATTTATAAATTAACTGGTTAACTTTTATACAACGTGTCACACACGTTTATAAATTAACCAATGTTTTTGCTTGTTATTTTTACATAACATTTATAATTTAATTATAACACGTATAATTAATTATAACCATCTTACTATTGATCATAACCAATTTATAATCAATCACAATAAGATTCTCTGATTAACTCATATATGGTGTGACCCAATAGGATCTGTGTTATGTTGGTAAATAGAGTTAAAACTGTTTTAACTTCTATAATCATGAGCGGCATCTGGCAACACATCATGACCATCCAATTACACAGATGATGCTGTACTGTACAATATCACGATCCAGTAAACAATTTACTTGTGTCTGTTCTTCTGTCTCATATCTATCAGATCAGTTTCAAGGTAGATGTGTGTCATCCTTGCTAACTGAATCTTTTCTTGATCTCGAGCAGATTATCAAATATAATTACTCTTGTAATTATACCGCTAGCAGATAATCTAACTCTACCAAGGGGCCCAGTGATGCTATAGCTCGTATAGAGATACGAGGGACAAATAGTATTCTTGGTAAACTATCACTTCCTCAGCTAAGCTATACATATGGAAAAGCTACCGTTATGACTGCTTTTTACGGACAGCGGTAGATAACAATCACACATACATATTTCTCAGTATGAACGATAAATACCTCGTACTGTAGAACCTGGCACTGAATGAAAACATAAATGACACGAACCCAATTCTATTTAATGTTTCATTCGGGGTCTGTCAAATACCATGTTCCTAGAACATGTATCTATGTGATTAAAATGACATCTCGTGTCAGGTGGTTTGTAAAACTTAACCATCTTTTAATCCACATACTAACCTTATCGCGGTAATTAGTGTTCCTGCTAATTACCTTGGTCAGTGACTTTTTAAGAGTATATATTATCTATATTATGGAGTTTCACAATTTCAGTCATGAACTCGAAATGATCCATAAATTCAATAATACTCAAGGCAACAAAATGATATATAAATAAACATTTAATTCATGAACAAAGCTTTATGATAATTTATCGTATTATTGACTTCTAGATTATTACAAACTAACAAAAACAAGCAAGCCATGAGCCACTTTTTCAGCTTGAATCCGAATGTTGGCTCTCTCATTGCTAAAAGAAGCGAGCCATGAGCTTGGACTAGCTCGGACCGAGCCGGCTCATTATCATCCGTAACGAATACGGATAATTTCATGAAGTTGAATATTCGTATCCGTATCCGCAATTATTCGAATCCAAAATTGCTCCCAACTGGCTCCGACTTTACTGCTCCGGATAGAAGTTGTTATATAATTATCCCATATTCATTTCAATCTTGGCTATGGAATAAATGATAATACGGTCTGGTTTCCAATTTAATCTCTTTTTTGCTGATGATGGTGCTACAATAGCGTTATTTTTTTTTCCCTTTTTACCTCAATTTCTTCACTCTTCATTTTTTTCCATTCAAGACTTTAGCCCGTGAATGTAGTATGTTTTTAGTCTCTGTTAAATTGGTTTTAATCATTGTTTCAAGACAACAACACTGCACTCTTTTGTATCTTAAAATGTATAACTCAATTATCCGATAATTAATCGTTTCGTATCTGTATTTGAATCCATATTCGTAGATTATTCCCTCTGTATCCGTATCCATTTAAGGCGGATTTGGTTTTAAATTTTGATATTTTTTACTATCCGCTCATTTAAAATCAAATACGGATATGGTATTAGCATTATCCGCTCCGTTTACACCCTTAGCTCATGGGGTTTTACATTAAAAAAAATAAAAACAATAATTTGAAAAAAAAAACTCAAAAGTATTTCTTCATAGAAATCATTTGAAAGAGAAAATCGAGTAGAAAACATTTATATTTTTAGATTCGCAAAATTCATTACGGATAATAAAAAAAATGAACGAAATAAATCTTTCTCTTCTTAGCTTGAAGACAAAAATAGTTATGAGTTAAAACTACACATATTTAGGATTTAAATTTTTGCAGATAGAGGTTTAAATGTTTACAAGTAGCATTGTAAATTATTATAAATAGAGCTTTAAAAACCTAGATATAAGCACTAGAAATAGAAGTAAGACATTAAATACTTTAGAGGCACGCTCATAAATTTATTTGAAGAGCAATTACCAGACTTTTATTTTTAAAGACATCTCTCTTATATGTAAAATTTGGATCCGGTGGATGTTGTTTATCTACAATATCTTTTACAATTTTTCAATGAATGGTGGGTTTTATTTTTGTCTCTCAACTTCGTAGCTCTCTCGAACTCGTAACAACTCTTCTCTTTCTGTCGCGATTTTTCAACAATTCTTTTCTTTGATGTATTTTCTCTTGAAATTGAGCTAAAAAAAAAAAACCCTTTCTGTCTTCGAAATTATCAATATCTTCCTCATTCCTATCACTCCTCCCTACGGCTTCTCTCACTCACCAGCCTTTTGTGTCTCTGAAAATTATATAAAAGACTCTGAATATCCACCATAATAATATAGAAAATAATTTATTTTTCTTTTGAAAAAAAGATATTATGAGAGAAGAAAGAACCTTTAATGTATGTTTGAATCGTCAAAAATAATATAAAATTAGCATTTTTTTTCATTATTCTACGTTTGAATCACTCTAAAAATAGAGCGCTGTCTTTTTCATATCCTAAACGATTGAGAAAATAATGATACATATAGCCTATAATACATTGTATTGAGTGGTGCTTAATAATGCTTATAATATAATCATTTAATTGAAAAGTTATGCTTTGACTAATTCAAACAGGTAAAAGAATGAGTAATGCATAATGATATTTAAATGGTATATTAAAAATGATAAGTTATTATGGTAATTACTTTAATATATTAACATAATCATTTTTATCAAACATTCCGATATGGATAATATATGATCTGTGTGTAATTCGATATGAGTCATTTTTATCAAATACAAATTATTATGCATTTTATCTAGGTGTGTAATCGGTATGGATAATATCTTATCTGTATTAGAAAAAAACTAGATGTGAATATCCGATATTCGTATATCCGTATAAATATCAATACTGATATGATTTTACATTTTAATTATTCATATCCTCGTAGTAGATATATAACATATATTATAATATATAATTATATATTATGAAAAAAATATGTTATTCACTATTATAATTAGATAAATATTATGAAATTTAATATTTTAATATTTTTTATATTCTTTTAATAAATATCCGACCAATGTAGTATCTGTATCCAGATCTATTTTATATCCGCTCCGTACCCGTAGCCAAAATATATTTGTATATAATTTTATCACTATCGCTCCATTTTCACCCATAATTTTATCTCATTTTAGATATATTTTTGTAAGGCATAAAGGAAATTATTTTCTATTGACAAGTGGCGTTTTTTATCGAGTCTACCATAGACTAAGGTTATGCTCTAGAAGGCGGTATGCAGAGGAAGGGGAGGAGAGAATCACTATGCGAAGGTAGGATTTCACCGGACTGTGTCTAACCAGTATTGTTCGCTTGCTTCAGAAAGGAGGAAATCAAAGAGAGAGCAAAGGAGAGCACAAAGCTACGTGTTGTTTTGGCGAAATCCTTCATCCTCAAATCAGGGTGGAGACGATGTGAAATGACCAGCTTCTCTTCCTTTCTCTTTCCTTTAATGGCGATTTCACTCCATTGATTGGAGCACAGCCTAAGAGTAAGAGTAAAGAAAGCGTGGATTGAAGAAAAAAAAGGCGAAAATAAAGAGACTGTAAAGACCTAAAAGTGTTGCTTCCCAATGCAAACTTCACTTTTCTTTAACCCACAAGTAGGGGTGTCAACGGGTACGGTAAGGGTCGGGTGGAAGCATTTTCATACCCATACCCATCACAAATTATCCTTCTAGGCCCTTATCCATTACAAATTTCCTTATATGTTCTCTACCCTTACCCGTTGTAGTTGTCAGATAACGAAACAGTAGTGTGTAAATAGCGGTTAATACTTGTATAATAATTATTTTTATTATTTATTAAATAAAACACTAAGACACATTTATTTGTCACATATATAATCACGTTACTAATAATGAAAATTAATTCCAACTAAATTATTTTTTTTTATCAAAACACAAATTCAAAAATATAAATATACTTTTCTTTAATTAAAAAAAAACAAGCATGCAAATAAAAGCAAAATTCAATATCTTGATTGTAACAAAAGACATACAATTTCTCATCTTATCAATTTTAATAAGTACATTACTAATTATTACTTAAAATTTAAAACATTATCATATGGAATTTCATGTAAATCAATTTCACCATCATGAAAATTCGATTCTGACATTGATGAGAGCGCTCCATCAGCTTCTCCATAAGATGCATCTGGTTAGACTTTATTGGAATTAAGTTCAGTAGGCTTTTAAACTTTATTGAAAATTTAGAATTTACTAGAAAGCGTGGAATCTATTTAAGTGCTTTGATGGTGAATTATGTTTAACACAGTTATATAGATAGTCAATTATTCAAGTTAGAAAATTTAACAAATTTTGTTTTTCAAGATCACGAGTAGTTGCCAGTTGGACTGTTGGAGATGGATAGTAATTCAATGCTCATTAAGATACATAATATATATAATTACCCGATCGGGTAACGAGTACAAAATAGGTTTTACCCGTACCCTTACCATTTTTATAACGGAAAAAATCTTCCCGTATCCATACCCGATAAGTTTATGAAAAAAAAAATCTTACCCATATCCGTCTGATCAAATACGATACGGATCGAATAAACAGATAAAAGGGTGCCATTGACACCCCTATCCACAAGAGATAAAAGACTTCATTTCTGACAATTTTTTTTTTTTATGAATACCAATTTCGCCTATGTAAAACTTATCAGTCAACAATTAATATAAAATACGTTCTTTGCTTGCACATTATTTCATTTTTCCCCTTCATTTACCATCATTTGAATTATTTAGTCCCAGAATGAATTTTAATTTAGATTTCACGGATTCAACAAATCCAACAAGGTGAATTTACTGATTATAAATTTTGAATTCGTATCATGTAAGATTCAGACAAATCCAACAAGGTAAATCCATTTTAAATACTTATTCGCATCTAATAAACTATGAGATACATTATATAAGAGTGAGGCTATGGTACTATGCTATTGGTATGTACTATTGATAAAAAAAATTTCAATTTTTAAAGTTCAAATAGTTGATCTGAACTGTTTGACATAATCACAATAAGAAAATTTACTTGTCGAATTAGATTGTACATTTATGTTTTAATTTTTTAATTTTAGGTCGAAAATCACTACTTTTAAATGGTCTAGAATAATAGTAAAAGGAATTTAGAAAACTGTAAAATTTAGTTAGCGTGTACATTTTCATATGAGATAATGTTGAACAGTTCAAATCAATTGCTTAGATATTAAAAATTAAGATATTGATCTATCGGACCAATCTGTGTTATGCATAGTACCATAGCCACACTCTATTTTATAAATGAGGAGGGTTAAAATGCACCCTCCCTTTTGTGCTTCTAGCGTGCGCCCTCCCCTTATATCTTCATTTTCAAAGTTCAACTAGTCGGTTCGAACATTCCAACGTGTTCTTCATACTAAAATGTGTTTGGAGACCAAATTTTATATTTTTTGAATTTTTTTTAACTATTTTTTCAGAATTTTTGAAAATCATCACTTTGCTGAATTTTTTATTATTGTTTATTAATAAAAAATTCTGGAGAAAATAGTAAAAAAAATTCAAAAAATATAAAATTTGGTTTCCAAGCACATTTTAATATGAAGAACAAGTTCAAAGGCTCGATTCAACTATTTGAACTTTGAAAATAAAAATATAAGAAAAGAGTGCACATTAGAAGCACAAAAAGATGATGCATTTTAACCCTCCTCTTTTATAAATTTCTCTTCAACAACGCAGTAATTTTCCACTTAAAGTACTAATTCAATTCAATTTAACACAAATTGAAATCAACTAATATTATATTTCTCCTCAACAACGCAATGAAATCCGTGCAATTAGAGTACCTGAACCATAATTTTAAGGACATTTACTGTGGTGTCATTCAATTTACAATTTACAGCAGCGGAACCATAATTTTAAGGACATTTACTACAATATCGTTCTGAATTTCTGACCAACCGACTCCACAGTTGCGTGACACTATAATAAATAAATTAATGCTATTGTACTTTCTTATTTTATTGTACTCCAGGATACTTATTTTAAAATTCCTTCAACATTGACACCGACCTTTCAAATGTACTGCTTTCAAAATTTCCTTCTCTGGATTATTTTTTATTTGAAGGGCCTGTTCGGAGAAAGCTCATATTTTATTGACTGAATTTTTTTTTTTCCAGGTGAACTTTACAGTAAAAATTAGTTTAAAAATTTTGCAATATATTTCTATCCTCATCCCCTTAGACTTCGTTGAACAGACCCTAAGAGAAATCTCTTGGTTTTCAACATATGTGACTTGTTGACCACCACATCTCAAAGACTTTATCTCTAGAAATTATTAAAGTCACATATACATGATCAAAAATAATATTTAAATTTGAACAAATTTAGAAAGATCCGGCTCAATGAGTCCGATTCAAATATATGAATCGGTCTCAATGGTACAGATCCATAGATATATTTTATTTTAAAAAATATAGACATTGATGAATTTTTTTTTGAAATATAGATGCCACAGAAAATCAAATAAGAAGTGGATCGGCTTTGGTGTGGGGGGGGGGGGGGGGGGGGGGGGGGGGGGGCTAAGCTAAAAACGTTTTTTTCCTGACCCCAGGAACAAACGACTCGTTTTTCAATTTTCAAAGTCCAAACAGCCAATCCAAACCGTTAGATGTTTAATCTATATTAAAATGTGCTTGGAGACAACATTTTATATTTTTTGGAATTTGTTTACTATTTATTAAGATGGTTTGAAAGTCATTGTTTTTTAATGGTGCAGAATTTTAATAAAAACAACGATTTTCAAACCATCTTAATAAATAGTAAAAAAATTTCAAAAAATTTAAAATTTGGTCTCCAAGCACATTTTAATATAGATTAAACATCTAATGGTTTGGATCGGCTGTTTGGACTTTGAAAATTGGAAAATCGAGTCGTTTGTTCCTGAGGCCATGAAAAAACATTTTGAGCTTAGCCATTCTCTCTCTCTTTATATATATATATATATATGGATCTGGCCTATTGAGACCCGATCCATATATTTGAATCGAACTCATTGAGTCAGATCTTTCTAAATTTATAGAAAATCAGGTACTCTTTCTGTTTTCATACGTGTAATTTTAATAATTTCTATAGATAAAAAATTTCCCAACTCAAGCATATTTTTTTAGGGATTTTATTCACTATCTTTTGCAGCTGGGCTATGTGGGAATTGCCCGGAAATTTAACTGCAATATATTTGATGCTGATTATTTGAAGAGTAAGGCTATGGTGTTTACAATGTACAATTAGATAGTGTGCTTGATACACTGATTGTTAGATGTGTTTTTATTTATTTTCCAGCATGTATGTTGACAAAAATCGGACATCTACTATGTCAAAGCACACTAGACAAGTATACATTGCAAAGCACTATGTCGTCACTCAATTTTAAAGACGTTAGATTCATTTGCTATTTAAAGACAAAAGACTGGTTTTCGAAATCTAAGTTGAAGTTTACAATTTTTAACTTGAAAAGAACATAAAAGATATATTTTGTGATTTTAAAGTTTAAACTGTGAATTTAAATCGTTCGACCTGATTTTTATATTAAATTATGTTTGAAGGTTAAATTTTATATTTTTTTTAACATTTTACTATTTTTTTAGAATTTTTTTAAACTATTTTTTGTCAATTGTTCATAATTTTCTAAAAAACAATGATTTTCAAATATTTCTAAAAAAAAATAGTATATTTTTTTCAAAAATAATAAAATTTGGCCTTCAAGTACATTTTAATATGGAGATCATATTAACCGATACCGATTGACTGTTCAAACTTTATAATTAAAAATATAAGTGTGCAATAAAACAAATAAATTACTTTATGAAGCACGATAGCCCAATTCTCTCTCCCTCTGTGTATAAATTAAGCTTCAAGTTACTTTCGTGTAAATAATTGATCACAGGAGTAATGATTTAGCCGAATAAAAGTATCTTCTGAAAAGGAAAAGAAAATTGTACCTATGGTACCTTATGGCCACGCCATGAGGATGAAAAAAAAAGAATGCAAAAAGAAAAAGAAAGATATAAGAACAAAATACAAGGAAAAGGCCGAAAGGCCGAGAGGGTCACTTCAATCATTGCAAATGCATCAGAGCGCGTGGTCGTAGACCCATTGAAACGATATGATGGATTCGGTTCGGTTCGGTTCGGTTCGGTTTGATTCGGTTCAAACAAGGCCAGACAACTTAATTTGCGTGGCGTGGACGCGTGGTACAAAATTTCAATGCAATTTGTGCGTGGAGATGCGACGTTTAGAAATGTCATGTGATTTGTATAAAGGAAAAATGGCGCAAAAAATAAAAATTAAAAAATTAAAAAGAAAGGACATATGATGTGATGTGATGTGCCTTGTTTTAATTTCAAGTAACGTACAACGGCCTGCACGAAGAACAAGGCGATAAGCTCAGTGCATTTTAGATTATGTGTACGGTGTTCTGCTAACTTGAACGGCTATTATTTTAAAAACATGAGATTCTGGGGGATTTATATTAATTGGAGGGTATTCTCGTACTTTCGTGACAGAAGACGACAAAATGTTGATGATTTTATTATGTGCTGTGAATGTGATTTGTTCTTTTTCTATTTATTTTAGAAACTAGGTTCTGTGATAAGGATGGAAGAACATGTCACCTGTCGTTTAAATGGGTTCAGCTTCAGCCCACCGATCCATGCAAAAATTGTATTTTTTTTTCTATTAAAAAACATGGATTGTTTTGCTGATATCAGTAGATTTATTTGTCTATTATGTTTCATTTTTGGGGGCATCGCGAAAACTAAGTTTGTTTTTTCATTTTATTTAGTTTTCCAGGTCATAGAAGACTTAATATACTAGATGCCAAGTATGGTTCTGCACTTCTGCTTTAGTTTATTTATTTAGTTTTTTATTGTATAGTAACAAATTAAGATATTTTATAATATTACGCATACAAAAATAAGTAGCGATTGATTAACATTATTGTAGATTTATAACTAGATTAAGAAAATTTTGAGTATGTGAAATGAAGCAAATTATGTCAAATACTATCAAAACTATTTTGCATACAAAATATATTATTTATCATACATATTTTATCTAATTTATTATGTTTCAAATTTCATATTTCAAATTTTAACAATTATAAGAAATTTATCACATCGCAGGTTAAAAAAAAAATTAGAATTAGTCAATTGAAACGATAATGTTAATTGGATTCTTAAATGAAATGATAATGTGGTCAACTGAAAATTATTGTAATTGAATGATCCGTACTTTCCATTCTTTAGTGTATTTATTTTTTATTTTTATAGACTATTTAATTTGATTTATGCTTACATGAAATTAATTAGTTCTGCTCACAAGTCTTCTTTTTTGCCTTCAAAAATTCTGAGTACAATTACAAATACTAATTGGTGATAATACAAGTTCATCTGGAATGGAAAAAAATATATATGAAATGGTGAATTGTGAACAACTCCTTCAAATAATAATGTTTTAGAATAACTAATTCAAAATATTTATACATGTTTGCTTGATCTGTTTCACTAGCGCTCACGTAATTGGTGAGATTGCTTGGTCCTTTGATGTTGTTATGTCATCCTCTTGATGATAATTTTGTAAAATGAGCAACGAGAAGAAAATGCCAATTAATTATTATAATGGTTATTTTTTCATACTTTTTAAGATTATATCATATACATAATTAGTATAGTTTAATTGACGCATAGTTACGTCACTAAATTATACTTAATTTGTGATGTGATAAAATTGTTATAATTGTGAAAAATAAAAATATAAAATTTTAAACCGAATAAATCATATAGAATGTGTTTGTTAAAAAAAAATTGCATGTTACTTAAAAAGATTTTATAAAATAATTATGACAATTTTTAAAAGGACTCATATGTTGGAAAGATTCTATGTGTAAGTTAATATTATGCTTTCTGATTTAAGCAAATAAAATTGTACACTACAATTTTTAATTCTAATTCGATATACACAAAAGTTAAAAATAATTCAAAATGTGAACGAGAGAATAGATGTAATTTTTATTTAAACAAAAAAATAAAAGAGAGTAAATAGGATGGAGTACGAGCGGCGAGCAAGGAAAAAATTGGAGCCAATAGTGGTTTTGTTAAATTTTTTGAAAGGTGACCATTTTGTTCTATGTTTAAAAAAAAATGTTATGTAAAATTTTCCGTTGATTTGGCTGTGGAGAGGTTGATGTTCTGTGGACAACAATTTCATAAACCATTACCCCGAAATAATTAGTACCCCGATCTCTATCTATAATTTACTCATCATATTGGTGTAAAGACTGGCTTGGCCGCAGAGTCCAAAGAGAGCAGTATCAGGAGAAATTACTCAATAGTACAACTCCATTTAGGGGTGGCAAAAAGACTCGTGGCTCGATCGTGACTCGCATCTGACTCGTTAACAGCTTGTTTGTTAGTGGACTAAGCTGTTAACGAGCTAGCTTGTTACTAGTTCGGTCCAAAATTAACAAGTTCAAGCTGGAGCCTAGTTTGCTCGCCAGCTCACGAGCTGGCTCGACGAGGTATCAATTTGTGAATTTGTATAAATTTGTGTACATTTTATACTGTCTACCTCGGTTCAGCTCGATCCAAGAAGTTTGTGGAATTTATTTTCTTCTTAAAACAAGATTCAGCCAAATCCAGTACTTGGACTGGCTTGTCACGATTTCAAGCTGAAGTTTTAGCTCAGATGTCTTGGGTCCAACTCGCTCGGCTGTAGCTTGATCCAGAATTAACAAGCTAAGTTAGGACCTAGCTCGGACCTAGCCAGCTTGTTGACACTCCTAATTTACTCTCTGTCTCCATCTAGTATTCTATTGGGATATTTTTTTTTAACAAGTTTAATCTCGGAGAATAATTTATTTTCTTTTTTAAAAAGGGGGCAATTTAAAATATTTTTCATTATCTACGTTTCCAAGACGACTAATTAGTAATTACCGCGCAAGCCGGAGTCAGGCTCAGGCTATAATAGTAAACTTCTATTGGAAGGATTTTATACTTTTCAAAGAAAAATTAAAGGAAAGTGGCAAAATCACAAATCTAAGAGCATCTACATCCCTGAAACTATTAGAGTTTCTAATCTGATGTGGCAGTTTTTAATTCAGTTTCAGGAATGTGGGAGAGTTTTTTATTTAGAAACTATGCAGAAAAGTTTATTATTAAGAAACTGTTTATAAACTCTATGTTGGTCAAATGATTGGCTCAAATTGTTTCTCATTTTTAATTTGTTGCTGACGTGGTTTAATAGAAGCTCTAAAATGAGTTGCAGGGATGTGAGAGTTAGAAACTTTAAAGACTATAATTTCTAAAAAGTAGTTAACAGTTATTTAGAAATCCTTTTGAGTTTTAGGAACGTAGATGCTCTAACATGACTACAATACTACACCGTGAACGTAAGATGCACCAATATGCAACCTATGTATAAAGATAAACAATGAGAAAACAACTGCAATTGTTGGGTCCACTCGATAGTTAACTGATAATTTGATATGATAGACTAAACTATTCAGACTTAAACCTGTATTCCAAATAAAATTCTGTTCATAGCACTGAAATAATAGCAGAAACATTACCCGAGATTGTTTTGAACTGATTGCAGTTTTTCACCTTTCTGGGTAATGCATATGTAAATGTCATCGACAAACTCCTTGCAATATTTTAGTTTTTAGACCATCCCCTTCTTTCATTAAAAAAAGAGAGAAAAATATTTTTGAACCCATTCTATTTCTCCTGTGTTTCGTACGAAGCAACAAAATTTGCGTCAGAAAGCGCACAGCAATATTTCAAAAAATCAATGGGAATTGCCAATTGCCATTGATTTTTCAAAAAACGTCAGAAAGCTGTGCACTCACAAGTTACACCCCGAGACAGATCGATATAATAACATCATGACGAGATAAATCAATTAATTGGCCGAATTAGCTCTCAGCAATATTTCAAAAAATCAATGGGAACTGCCATTTATTTCTATTAACGTTTTTACCTATTCCTATTTTCTCTTCACATAGCACAACATATTCAAATCTCCCTCTTCTTCGTTCAAAATCCCAAAAAGGAAAAAAAAACTCTAATCTTCCTTGCCGAATTGTAACATTTCTCGGAAGAGATCTCAATTTCCAAAAAAGAAAAGAAAAATGAAAACTTGAGCCTACACTTTCTCTCTAAGCATGAATGCCAGTCCAGTCACCTTCGGTTTATTCTGTACCACCTTAGGTTTAACTGGCGGAGGCTCCCAGCCGATCACAGCCGTTGATTTTTCATTATCCCGGAAATCCACAACAGGGATTTCTTTAATAACCTCACTAACACTTTCCGTAGAAACTACTACCCTTTCATAAGGCGAAAGCCATTTGTTACACATGTATTCAGGTTTTCTCCAAGGGGGAAAACTTAGACCTTTCTTCTTCAAGCTCTGTCGTGCCGCCTCGGAAGTTGCGGCCACGATCTGTTGTAGACGGTCCTCTTTTCCTACAAAAATTGAGGGCAGACATTGAAGCACAGCCCGGTAACTCTTCGTGGATCGAGCAATCTCGAACTGTGATCTAAGATCAACTTCTACTATAACTCTCTCTGCTCCATCAAACACCACGTCTATATACTCGTACTCTCCTGCAGGAGTTGAAGAAAATGTCAAAGAAAATTTTCGGACTTATATTTTAGTGTGTATATCAATTTAATAATGTAGTCTGTAGAATATATCTTCGCAATTTGAACTTTTCAAGTCTGCTAATTTTCACATGTTACAGTTATGGAAAAGTATAAGAAGCACAGAAACCAATATGTATTTAAAATCGTACAATAGCATTAACAGATAACATAAACAAAGGGAGCAAGTAGTGAAATTATTATTGGTAATGCAAGCTGTGAAATTACCAGCAGGAAAGGAGGCTGACTTCTCCCAGCGGGATTTGCAAACGGACGCGTTGTAGCCGTTGGATCCGAGGCCTTCAGCTACGATCTTTCTCAACTCATCAACGCGCTTGCAGCTCTTGTTCTTATCCATAAGAGTTGCCACGTCAGCAAGGAGATTCCTCTCTGACACCGTGGCGCAGACCACCAATCCCTGCTTTGCGAAAAGCAAACCTCGAGATATGAGATCAAACCATTTAATAAGTTCATTGATCATTCATCATTGCTTAATTAAAAAAGTAATGCTTATTTAATGAATAGGCGATGTAGAATTGGATCCTGTTGGGGATAAGGGAAACTGTATTAACTTTTAGCCAGATAAGATTAGGAAAAAAGAAACACCTGCATGCATTTATTGCAATTTTAAAATTGCAAATTGCCATAGATTAATTTCACACCGCTTTAAAATATTACACTATCATTTCTCCAACCGGTATGCTTGTTATTCAATATTCACTGATCAAATTAAGAAAATGGCCAAGGAAACCATAACAAATGCTTCAAAAAGATATAAACCATCCTAATTTTGTACTAATTTACCATACATAGATACTGTACTACAAAAAACCGCGATTTCAAAGATATAGATATAATTCCATTTGAGAATCGTCCTTATATTTGTGATTTCCAGTTTGCTGAGGTTTTAAGGAGTGGAAAGAGTTTTGAACTCAATTTAGCTCAAAACACGGCATCCAAAGAAAAACAAGAAAAAAAAAACCCCAGGGGCTAAAATAAAAACCACGCATAGTTCAAGGACGATCTCCGAAAAAGTATGTAAAAGCAGCTAAACCATTTGTACCTTGATGAGATCGGTGGCCTCGCTGCTGGATATTGCCAGAGGATCGCTGGAGACGGTGAAATCGTCGTCATCTGAGCTATCGCTACAATTCCCATTGAAACAGTTGCACCTACTCTTCCCACACTTCCCCTTCGAATCTCCATTTTCTTCAATGAAATTTATCACCATCTTGTCTAGGCAGATCGTCCCAACCTCCGCCTCTCCAGCACTGGCGAGTTTTTCTGACGAATTGTTGCGAAGAACACCAGGAAATTGCCTCTCAAAAAGTCGTTTCAACCTCGATTTTGGTGCTGGTTTGATTTGGACATGATCAGTGACTTTGTTAGTCGTAAAATTTGTATCAATCGGCTGAACTTTCATTGGAAACGGCATAATTGATGTTGCCCGTGAAAATTTCCGGTCTTCAATTTTCAATTTAGAGAATGAAAGGAAAGAGAAAGCTTCTTCCTTAAGAAAAGTTAGACGAAGTAACTAGGGATATTACTACTAGGACTCATTTATAGAAACCGGTGTCAATAATAACTGATGATCGCAAAATGCAAAATCGAAGCAGAAATGGGGCGATTCGGGAGGGTAAAACTGTAAATGCGAAAGATCGAATAAGGGGAAAAAATATTTAAAACTAGCGGATTTGTTGCTAGTACATCATGCTTGCATGGATTACCATGTAAAAGAAGATATTAAAGGCCACTTAATTGCGTGTTTAATGCGGGATTGGTTGTGAAGTGGTAAAGACAAAATAAAATAAAAAGTAGAAGGCGATCAGAAACTGAAACTAACAAACTGATCACGAATCGATCGCAAATTGGCGAGTGTTAAAAGAAGAGAGAGGAATGGAGTCCTTGCTTTTTAGATTAGGATCGCTTTTCTTGAGAGAGAAAGAGGGGAATCGAATTCGATCTTTGGACAGTAAATTATTGTGCTTTTTGTTTCTTTCCCTCTTTGTTTTTTCTCGATGAAGAAAGCGAAGGAAAGGGGAGACGGGAAGGAGCTTTTAAAGAGCAAAGCAGGTACTACAGTATTACAGTATTACTTGAAAGATTTCAATTTTTTTTATCTTCTTATGTAGTGAGTTATAAGCTTAAAGGTATATTGACCCGCTACGTTTATTAATAAAAAAAGTGAAACAGCGTAAACTTCGTGTATTCTTATACTGTGTACTGTCTGACATGGCAGTGCCATGTGGTTTAGATTATCCTGAACAGTGTCGTCGCTGGTACGACACGTCGCATTGTTTTCATGTAGAAGTTGGTAGTTTATAGTTTGTACATATAATAGAAGTATTTAAATATTTAATAAACATATATTTTAGAAGGTAGGTTTATCTGGTTAACAGCATTTGGGTGCCAAATCTCAATGTCAATTTTAAAATTATCCTCTATAATGTTTCTTATTACAAAAAAAAAAATCCAATTTATTATTAAGTACATAATTACAAATAATCTTTCAACGCACGCTTATGCTTATCCGGTTTTGTAGAAATTTGGTACTTAATATTTTATTTCCAAATTCTAGATGGTGACGATTAATAATAATGAATAAAATCCACAGAATTCCCTTTTTGCCTTTGTAGAAATTTGGTACTTAATATTTTGTTTAATTTGTTTTCATCAAATCAAATGATGCATGATGCATCTAGCTCTTCAACTCCTCCGTTATCAAGGGACACGACACTTTTTTATATTAAAATAATAATCGCTTTATCTTTTTGCAAATTGATGCTGTTAGCATGTTAGACAAGAGACACGACTCTCCATTGCCACAAATACGGAGATCAGGATAGTTAATGACGTGGTGTTCTAGAATTTTCTTGATAAATTAAATCTATAGAAAGTTGTAAATTATTCGAAACGAGGAACATTGTTGCGTCATAATTTAAAGAATGTGTAAAGATACGGTTGATTGGACGAATTGGAGTACCGAGTTGTAGGAATTCATAAAAAACTTAAATATATTTTGGATTTATTTGAAGTATAAGAAGCCTGCTTTAAATTTCGTGCAAACCTAAATTGAACGATCTTTATTTAACTTGATTTATGACTCTATCACGTATCTTGCTTGATTCAAATTCATTTTTTTTTTGAAATAGAAAAATGAAAGTTAAACCTATCAACATCTATTTAATTATTCATAAAATATTGTTTATTTGAATTTTGAACCTATGATCTTTCGCATTTAGAACGTTGCCCTCTGTTACTAGACGATATATTGATTCTTGATTCGAATTCATACGTTAAGCTAGTGTTTGGTAAATGCCTCCGAGGACTCAACACGGACCGGTCCGTCCGTGCCTGTGCCCGGACTGGACAGTGCCCGTGCCATGGGTATGCACAGGTATACGGGTACACGGGCACGGGTATTAAACGGGCCGGATCCGGTTTTTTGAAAAAAAACCCGTGAGAACTTGGACCCCCATACCCTTGAACCCATACTCGTGAGTCCGTGCTCGTGAACCCGTGAACCCGTGCGCCCGTGCCCGTGACCGTGTACCCGTACCTGTTTTTTTTCAAATTTCAAATTTTTTGAAAATTCCCTCCAAACCAATATATTTTCACATAAAAAACAATATTTTAAACTAATTATATTAGACATGCATAAATTTATTTTATATAAAGTGACTAAAATATATATTTTAAATGACAATTTCATTTGAAATTTAATAGATATATGATAATTTCATATATTTTAATTAAATTACTTTCAAAACGTCATATTAACAAGAATATCAATTTTTATTTGATCCATCTCATAAATTAATTTCATATATATATATTTTTTATTTTTAAACACTAAAAGCAATAAAAAAATTAAACGTCATATTTATTTTCAAAGAAAGAAAAAACAGAAAAAAAAGGAAAAAAAAAAGGAAAAAAAAAACAGAAAAAAATAGGAAAAAAAAACAGAAAAAAAAGGAGAAAAATAATCGGACCGGACCACCCGGCGCCCCTACCCGGACTGTCCTGCCCCCGAACCTGTAACAGACACGGGTATTAAACGGGCAGGGCAGGATTTTTGAAAAAAAGACCCGTGATGCCCGGCCCGTTGTACCCGTGTACCCGTGTACCCGTGATGCCCGTGACCTTGTCTACCCGTGCCCGTGCCCGGGTTTTGCCCGGACCGCCCGGCCTGGACCGTTTACCAAACACTACATTAAGCATAAAGTTTACTGAGTTTAGATTCAATGGGGACTTTACATGGTCGCATCAAATTAGTAGAAGACAATTTTAAAATATTTTAGATTTAGATGAAATATTATTTTAAAAATATACAAATTTAAATTCAACGGTCCTGATCAAACTTGATCGTTTCAAGTAACTGACCTCAATTCAAATTTTTGTGTTAGACACCTAAGATTTACTGAGTTCAGATTCATTGACAATCATTGTGGGCTTGACATGTCACATCAACTTAGTAAATAACAAGTTAAAAATAATTTAGATTTATTTGCAATATAAAAAGTTGCTTAATGAAATATACAAATTTAAATTAAACGGTCCTGATCTAATTTGATCCTGTCAAGTAACTTACCTCAATTCGAATTTGTGAGTTAGGCACCTAAGATTTACCGAGTTCAGATTCATTGTGGACTTGACATTAACATCTACTACACCGATTGTAATAGTAGAATTGTGTATTTGTGTCTTTCTAATTAAATTCGGAATGGTTCAAATTAGAAAAATGAAAGACCACCTCATATCATTAGATTGGATGAAATTTATTATAAATTGAAATTAGATGGTACCAGATAAGGTATTGTATTAATTAATACCAGCACATATTGATAACATAAACGATTTATTGAGAATCATTTATAGATTAGTGGTCAAATGGTGAGTTGTGTATGTATGAAATCAAATACTTACACTAAGAATGAGGTACTATATACTCTTTTTTTTTTATCATTATCTCATGTTTAGAAAATTATATATATGACCTCATTTCATTTGTATATAAATTCTCTGTATAACTTATCAAATATTAACAACTAATAGTCAACTAATTTTTTTTGTTGTTGATAAAAGTGGGTAACCCCCACCCGTTTCTTATTGAAACAAAGACAGTTATTTTACAATAATTAATGGAACGGCAATTCCATTGTACAAAAAGAATAGGAGTAGAGTTCTTACAACAAAACATAAGCAACTAGATAACAGCAAAATAAAAGACATTAGATGGCTAAGTAAAGGCAAAACAGTAGCTAAGTAATACAATGATAATAATACAGAGGTGTACAACACGTTTATGTCACAATAAGAGACCGTAAAACTTAGAGCATCTACGTCAATAAATTTAATAAGAATTTTAAAATAATTGTCAAGCATTAAATACAAATTTAATTTAATTTTTTAAACTTCTATAATCGTGCAATTAACTTTTAATTACTTTTAGCATCCATACTAGCAAGAGACAGGAATGAGAGCAAACAAGATTTAAAAATATTATTTTTAAATAATTAGAAATATCAGTAGATGCTTTATAATTAGGGGGAATTTCACGTATACCCCTCAAAAACTTCAAAATTACGTATTCCCCCCTCTAAAGTTTGAAATTACATATTTCCCCTCTAAACTTCAAAAACTCACAAATTTACCAATTTTATTGTATTTTATATTAAAACTCATTCAAAAATCTTAAAATACCCATTTTACCCTTTATTAAAAGCATATAAACCCCATCAAACTCAAATTTAAATCTAAAGGGTTCCTCTACCGTTTGATCCGTGTGCATCGCATTAAAATTTGTGCATAGTGCTTCAATTTCGTGTTGATCTAGCATGCACGGATCTTAAAGCAATATTGATTGGTGCGCATCGCATTAAGATCTGTGCACGGCACATCAATATACGTGTGTGTTCGCATCAAGATTCGTGCTGATCTTGCGCACGCATATTTAAAAGCAGTTTGGACGGTAGAAAAATTGTTCAGATTCAATTTTGAGTTTGATGGGCTTTATATGTTTTTAATAAAAGGGTAAAATGAGTATTTTATAAATTTAGAATGATTTTTAATATAAAAGACAATAAAATGGGTAAATTTGTGAGTATTTGAAGTTTAGAGGGGGGAATATGTAATTTTAAACTTTAGAGGGGGAAATATGTAATTTTGAAGTTTTTGAGGGGTATACGTGAAATTCCCCCTTATAATTATAAATCAAGGAGGATTAAGTGACTCGCTACACGGTAAGGCAGACCACTCAACAGGGGATTGGAACTTATGAGCAAAACTTGTAGTAGGCGTAACCAAGAGCTCCAATTATGGCGAATGCTTTATGCTTCCACTCAAGTGTTGCTTGGAATGAAAAGCCGGGCATTTGCAACACAAAAAAGGATCAAATGGTCCAAATCAAATCCTTCAAGCAAAATTTTAAAAAATGGACTAGGCTTAAGTCACATTTGCAAAATGCCAAATTTTTAAATGCTTGTCCTTATTTTCAGTTCACAGTACCTGTATTATTTGCTTTGATTAGGTCCTTGATTCTTCACGCAACATTTATACGGATCAGACGTCAAAATTGTTTGTATGTAATATAATATTCGTTTTAATTTTGTAATTTTTATTAAAAAGATAAAATTGATAATATATAAATTTAAAATGAGTATTATTAGAAAAGTCAACAAATAAGATATATTTGTGATTTTTTAAAATTTTAGATGGATAAATATGATATTATGAATTTTAGAAGAAAAAATACATAAATTTTTAAAAAATTGGGGTATACACGCACTAGTAATGAGTAATGACCAAATTACTGACAAGTAGAAGTAGAAGAATATAGAGTATATAGTTTGGTCGCATCTAATTAATCTTCTTTTGTTATTTACTTTCTGAAAATAAATATAGATTAAAACTAAAATAATATAATTTTTGTAGAAAAAAACTTAAAATTTCAACAAATTTAGATGAGAACAAATATCTTTGAAAATATTGAAAGTATGCATAATAATAAACGATACGATTAATCTGACAATCATTCAATAGTAAAATAGTAGAATATTATATTACTGAATACTGAGTATGGCTAATATAACATCAGTGTTATTTCAGTCTATATAACACCAACTCCAAAACTTATCAAATCAAGTTCAAATAGTGAATCCAAAACGTTTAAACCGATCTACTTCATTAGTTATGCGTTTACATGTAAAATTTATAAGTTTTTGAGTTTATTTGGTATCAACTCAAACGGTTAAATGTGTGAGTTTTTAAGTTAATTTTAATACATTCATTTTTTAATTTTTTTGCCACTTAATTTGATACTAAAATAACTCGAAAATATAAAAAGTTTGCATGTAAACGCATCACTCATAAAATAAATTAGTTTGAACGGTTTGGATTCACCATTTGAATTCGATTTGATAAGTTTCAGAGTTGATGTTATATAGAGTCATAGACTGAAATGACACTGATATTATATTAGTCATACTCTATATTACTTTAGTAGCTATAGTACATCTCAAGTGCATCAAACACATCACTTCCCGACATTTTTATTTTTACCCCATTAAAAAATTATTTTAATAATAATAACCAAATTTTAGCACAATTTTAAAAATACCCCACCCTGGAATTTTTTCACGGGCTGGAATTTTAATTTCATTTTTTTAAAAACAGAAATTTGTTTTTATTTTTTATTTTTTGTATTGAAATATTAGAAATGTTGGATATATTTCTTTGAAAATAGATGGAATACAATATAATTTGATTTATTAGAAAGACTGTAACAAATAACCCGGATCAATATTTTTCAGGCCGGATTTTTCACGGCTGTAAGAAAAATTAATATATTTCTTTATGTGTTATTGGAAAAAAAATAAAAATGCTTAGATTCTGAGTTATTGATCCCGGTTCAAAAGTCACTTCTATGTAATCTAGAAAATATTGTGATCCTTCTAAGACATTTAATTTATAAAAAAGTTGTATCTATTTGGTTATTATTATTAAAATGGAATTAAAATTCCAGCCCGTGGAAAAATGGAACGGGTAGGGTATTTTTAAAATTGTTGCTAAAATTTGGTTATTATTTTTAAAATAATTTTTTAATGGGGTAAAAATAAAATGTCGGCATCACTTCGCTCCTTAAAAAAAGGAGAAAAGAAAAAACATCACTTCCCATTAATTTCATATAACGAGAGAGGAAAAGACGTGATATAAGAATCCCCCGATCAATATAAATAATGACAAAACAAGAAAATTAAATAGATTGAAGTGGTAGATATTATGGGAAAATAAATTTTTTGGAAGCTTAGTGAAAGTATCATTTTTTTAAGAAATTAGGGGTATCTATTTGTATTTTGAATGCTGACTGAGGCTCCAGTACTATACATAAAGCACATTGGCTAGTATTATGAATTTATATCTTAATTTTTAAAATTTAAATAGTCAATTTGAAATGCTCAGCATAATATTTATAGGAAAATGTATTTCGAAGCCAAATTTTATATTTTTTAAAAACTTTTTACTATTTTTAAACAGATAGAAAATTACTACTTTTAAATTGTGCAAAATTTTTAAACAAGTGATTTTTCTATCTATTTAAAAAATAGTAAAAAAAAATATAAAATTTAATCTTCAAGTACATTTTCATATCGAGAGCAGTTTGAAATTTCGGATCAATTATTTGAACTTTTCATATGACTAATGCGTGCTATGCATAGTACCCTAGCCTCAATCTTGAATGTTGATTGTGATATGAAGTTTGCATTTAAAATTTGTAAGTTGTAATTTGGTTTTATATTAAAAGGAATAATGATGACGCTTTATCAGTTGTGATATAAAGAAATAAATAAACCCCGTATTTAAAAAGGTTATATTGTGCAGGGAAAAGGGTTTGACCGATGAGTTCCTTGGCATAATATGTCTTTTGACTCGTATAATTAATTTTTATAACTAAGTTTATTATTTTTTCCTTGACATATCCTTTTCTAGTACAACATGTTTTTAAATTGGATACAGCTAGGGGTGGCAACGAATCGAATTGAACCGAACTTAGCTTAGGTTTGAGTTTGGTTTGAATTAATTTCGAACCGAACTTAGCCTAGGTTTGAGTTTGGTTTGAATTAATTTCGAACCGAACCTGGTTTGATTCGTTTCGAACCGAACCCATTTCGAATCGAAGTAATTGCGAATTACACATTTTTCTAATCGAACTCGAATCGAATCATGAACTAAATTATTTTTTAGCAGCCTTAGTTATATCGGTAGTTTATCCATTAATTTTTTCTCGCGGGACAAAATTCACATGGCTTCCTTTTACCGGTATGAACTATGAAATGAGTGTTTTTAAGTTGAAAAATTGTTCATGAAAAAATATATCAGAAACGGTTTTCTTGGTATGAACTATGAGAGACGACCGAAGAGAGAGAGGCCGGAGAGAGGAGTGACAGCCGAAGAGACAGCCAGTCGCCAAAAGCGTCGGCTAGATTTTAGAGCTAGAGGGAGAGTGAGTTAGGGAGAGGTGGAGAGAGAACTAGGTTATTGAGATTTGAGAGCGAGGGAGTGTCGGCTAAGTTAAATTATGACTCTCTATCTTGGATTTTAATTTCATCAGGTAAATGAACGGCCGATGTTATTATGAGATTCGAACCATAAAAGTAATCGAATCCATTTCAATCGAACCAGACTAGGTTTGAGTTTGATTTGAATTAATTTCGAACCGAACCTGGTTTGGTTCGTTTCAATTCGAACCCATTTCGAATCGAATTAAACTCGAATCAAACCCGAATCGAATCACGAACTATGAATTTTTTGCCAGTCCTAGATACAGCTGTACCATTTTTAAAAAAAAAATTTACAAACGCATTTATCGACGAGGCGTCGAGGCTCCTTATTGATGGAAAGTTTTGCAATTATTTTTTGTTATCACTTAGTCAAAAAGTCAAAACAGGGGCAGCTGATATGAGACTTGACCGAGCAGCAATTTATGAATACCGCTTTTTAGTCTGTTTCTACTTTCTACACGACATGTAAAAATTTATTTATTTTTATATTAAAAAACAAATAATTGTTTCTTAGGAATAAACTCAAAAGTGAATAAAAATATTGCTTATTGTTCCGGTTTCCATCCATTTTTGTGAAATAAATTTAGTCATTTTTCTACTACGACGCCATTAGAGACGGAACTAGGAAATTGAGATAGAGGGAGCTGGATGAATAAGCATCATGTAATTTTATTTTATGAAGGAGATTAATAGTGATATTTTTTGTAAAATTTAAAATTTTTAAGGTAAAAAATATAAAATTTTCGAAGGATAGGGAGCTTAACCCCCTTTTCTTACCATGTAGTTTCGTCACTGGACGCCATTGTAGCAAAAATTTGAACAAATAGGATATTCTACACAATGTGAGAATCAAGCAGGTATACGTATATTTTTAGATTATGATAAGGCTTACGGTGCTAATAATTTTTAAGGCAAAATTCCCAAAATAATATGATTGCTAGTTTGCTAACAAATTGTTTGATTAGTTAATATTTTTTTCTGACTAGATAACACTATGAATAATTATCTATCTATTTTGCATAACATCAAGTAAATTTGAGGTTTGGTAAATTTCAATGATTGTTTGCTCTATTATTCAGTTTGTTAGTCCAGCATTTATTTTATTATTTTTAATATTTAATTTATTGGCTTGGTATTTAATTTGTTTGACTTAAGACTTATAAATTAAGGAAAATTTCTAGTGTACCCATCTAATATTTCAACATAGTCAATTTCCCCATCAGAACACTAAAATATCCAATTTTCCCATCATAACATTACAAACTTTCTTATATCCCCTATTATTTATTTTATTCTTTATTTACTCAATTTAAAAATAAAAATGACTAATGTACCCTCCTCTTTCTCTTTCCTTCTTCTCCTAAGTGATTAAATGTCATCTAAACCGTTCCTTATCCTAATTACTTGCCTCCTCTTTTCTTCATTACCATTGATAGCCCCATGGGCGGAGCTACAGTGTCACAGGGGTAGGCAGCTGTCTACCCCTGAAATATATATATATTTTTTGGATTAGGTTTTTCAATGAGGTTTGCCTACCTCTGGATTTGATTTTACCTACCCCTATATTCAATTAAGAGTAGTGATTGTTAGTTCAGACTTCAGAGATGGATGTGTGAGTTGTTTAATTTAATTAGGGAAGAAATATATTTTTAAATCTTTGTTCATTTCGGAGTAGTGATTTCCCTCTGACCATATTTACAGCCATAATTGTATTCACTCCATATCCACGTAAATTGTGTGAATATGGTTATGAATTTAGTCTTGATTTGTCAAAATAATACAGATATTTATGGCATGTGGGTAATTCTACTAGGAAAAAATATTCTTTGGTTGCATGGAATGCAGTATGTAAGAGTAAAGACCAAGGTGGTCTTGGTATCTTAGATCTGAACATTATGAATAAGGCTCTTCTAGCCAAGTGGTGGATAAGATTCCATGACAATTCCATTACTGGTATATGGAAAGATATTCTTTACTGTAAATATGGTTTTAGAACTACCCCTTTTGTATGTTCTCCTTTTTGGAGATCTATTCTCAAAGATCATGCGGTAATTAATTTAGGCCTTAATAAAGAAATATGTAATGGTAGAACAACTGCATTTTGGTTAGACAGATGGTTTACTGAACATGCTTTGCAACATTTATATCCCAATTTGTTTTCAATTGTTTATAATAGGTTTATTTCAGTGGCAGATGTTTTTGCTAACTCCTTCTTACAATTGTCTTTCAAGGGACAACTTACGGGTATTTACTTAGTAGAATGATGCTTTGCAATTTCTTTTTCAACATTTTACTTTATCTGATCAGCTAGAGGATAAGCTTATATGGCGTTGGACGATAATTTTACTGTTCATTCTTTTTATAAGTGGTTGGAATATGGGAGAATACCAAATAAAGAGTATTCAACCATTTGGAAATCTCATATGCCTTTGAAAATAATTTTTTTTTATGGTTGGTTAGAAGGGACAAAATACTTACCAAACTCAATTTAGCCGCTAAAGGGTGGCAAGGGGATACTACGTGTGTTTTTTGTGATCAACCAGAGAGCACTGATCATTTGTTCACTCAATGCTCTTTTATTAGATTAATTTAGATCTGGATTGCAAATCATAATAATTTTGTTTATAATTGTTATACTTTAGATGAATTATGGCTGATTGTTTTATGGATCATTTGGTTGGAACGAAATAAATTATGCTTTAATGATAGTTCTCCATGTTCTATTAGGGTTATTGGTACTAAGATTATTTCTCTTACTCAATTTTGGTGTAAATCTAGAGGGGACAATTATTTCTTTAAATTAAATCTCATAATGCCTTTTGATGTTAAGGATCTCCCAGATCTCATTTTGTTGGAGGAAGAAAGACGTCCCGATACGATCCAAGTGATGGACCTTCTGTTGTCCCTGTCCCAGGAAACACCAGTGGGAGATATGTAGGGTTTTGGCAATGACAACCCTCCATCTCCAATGTTTGAAGAAGAGAAGGAGGATGAAGACCTTTTAGATATGTAGTACTTAGTTTTTTGTATGCATGTTATGCTGTTTAGATATTTTCTTAGGTTGCTGCCTTCTGTTTTGTGCATGTTATTATGTTTTTGCTACTTTCTCATGTTGCTACTTTTGTTTTGACCTGTTGTAAAGACTTGCCACATTTGATTTTGGTACCAATTTTAGGTACCAGATCGATTGTGCTAAGGATTCTGATTTCAATGAAATCGGTGGTATATACCACTAATTTTTTTTTTAGAATATAAGCAGATGTTATAACTCTAGACCATGCTATATCAGTATAGACCAATAGAATGTCTTTTCAAATTTTAGATCAGTCGACTCTTTTGGGTATACAGTATGTGAAGAAGAAAAAGAAGTGACTATTTTGAATGGGTACACTAGAAATTTTCCCTATAAATTATAATACAAAATTTAGGTTGTATTTTTATATTACAATTCAGCTTATAGACCTTAGTATTCATTTGATTAGAAATACTAGATTGGGCTCTGTATTTTGTCGTATATAATTAACTATAAAATTCAAATATAATAATTTTTTTGTCAGAGCATTGTTGAACTTCCATCGAAGTTCGTCGAGCACGCCAAAGTTCACCGGAGTATGGTGTCAACGGTACGAAACTGATCGGATACAAGTATTTGCATACATTGATTATATTAACGGAATTTTTTTTATCTTTATCTAACGAAAAAAAACTTTACCATATTTATTTTATTGAATACGGTATAGTACGGATAAATGGATAAAAAATGCTATTAAATGGATATATACGAGTTATGAATAAAAATATAACAAATCATTCATCTTCTGTATATTAATATAAATTTATATATAATTTTTTATTTTTTATTTATTATTTATTACCATACTGGATAATAGTAATGAATAATTTTTATTTGTATCTTTGTCAGTTGTGTCAACGAACTTTTTTTTTATCCTGATCATATCTGATAAACTAAATTAAACGAAAAATCTTATCAATACTCGTCTTGTCAAATATCAAATTAACGGTTAAAGGGTGTCATTGACAGTTTGACACCCCCTACATCGGAGTCTGTTGGATGTTTTGTAGATAAGTGGATTAAAAATAATTTGATTATTTAAATTATTAATTAGTCAAAATATTATTATTGACCGGTCAAAATAGTCGGAAGCATGATATTGATTGTTTAAGTTCCCTCCGAAATTATAAAAAAAAAGGAACAAAATTTCAGAATTTTCATTTGCTCCCAATTATAGTCGTTGCATGATTATTTCCAAGTATATTATACTTATTATTTACATTGTCACCTCCCAATTATTCCTAATAATTTTGGCCAACTTTAAATATGGATTATACAATAATTAAATGTGTATTATGCAACAATTAAGTTTTTATTTTGATGTGGTGTAGACAATGATTATGGAAGTTTACAATTATGTATTATGTAACAACTAATTGTACATTAAGCAACAATCGAATGTACAATATGAAATAATCAAGTGTGTATATTGAGTGTTGTGATAACGAGTTCAAATATTTTAATAATTATTGACAAATGTCAAAACATATTTTGACCAACTAAAAAACGCATAACAATTGTTAACAGTTACACATTATGCAATATGCATGTACACTGAGCAATAACTGAGTGTGAATTAGATAAATCTAAATGTGTATTCTTAGATTGAAGAACTGAAGGATGTGCTCCATAATCGATTTATTAAAGGAAATAAAAGGGAGAGGAGGGAAACAACACAATGATCACAGTTGATTGACGCGAGTTGCTTCAGAATTAGAAATTTTGAGAGGTGAACGAGAGGAAACAAAGGTGAGTATTGTGTGTATTTTTGGCGAAATTGTTAACCCCAAATTGTCGCACACGTCTCCTTCGATCTCTTCCCACCCATTTCTCTACGCATGCGATTCTGGAGCACATCCTAAGTAGGAGATGTATTGGAGACATATATTATTATATCGTGGTGTGTACACATTTGGAGATAGATAGCTTTGTATTGGAGATATATAGGATTGTATTGTGATGTGTATACATTTGGAGATAGATAGCTTTTCTTTAGCTTGGTCAAAGGCTGTTTAGAGATAATCATATATGTTTATGATAGCTATATCAAGCAAATGTATGCTATAATGGCACAAAATTCTTGATGTCGGCCTGAACAGTTAGCATGAAAATTCTTGAATTTTACCTACTAAGCTTTTAATCAAATATAAATCTTTCGATCATAATAAAGAACAACGAAATATATGGAATCATTAAAATCACGACAGCAATTTGCCAATCTCAAAAGATGTGATCTAGATGTCAGTTCATTTACAAGTCATGTTGCATTGTTGCTTAATTATAGTCACTTTTAAACTTCATTCGAAGCACGCGCTTTAAAATTTGGCAATTCAGTGCCAATTGCGCCCGATTGTGACTTGAAAATACCCTTTATCTTAGAAGGAAGCAAGCGAATTTAGCAAATTTGTTAACGGCTGCACTAAATTTTAGAATCAATATCAGCGAATTCAGTGCAAGAGATCAGATCAACAATTTTTGCTTTTTTTCAGAAGAAGATAAGAGGTCAAGTCAAGCCCATAACTTGTTTTAATACAATCCAAACTATTTTTTGATATAATCTGATCTAAGCTATTAAATGCTATTTGGTACAACATCTATCTTTAGATCAGAAGTCACATATAAACTTATTAAAATTGAAGGGTCCTATCAACACAAATCAGAGCCTTTACAAGTCGGTTCTGTTTCCATCCAAAATCGGATAGAACCATCTTGATGATATATATTCATTTACATCATTCAATGCCTCAAGTCCCGTCTCTTTCAAACCCCATTTTGTTTCACAATTTTACATTTTTACAGTTTAATTAGGCGGGTAAAAATAATATAAGCAAATGATATGATAGTGGGCCCCACGGATTAGATGGTATGTCCTACTCAAAAGTGTGGTCCCCTCCCTTACAGAGGCAGTATTCAGTACTCAATGCATGGCCTTGCTTTTCACGATACCACATGATCATGTTCCCGTGCAGAAAGCCGAAAGTGCAGCAAATGCATTGCTCGTGTAATGGATTACAAAATGTTGTAACTGCAGTTGCAACTGCATACGGTTAATGGTTTGGTCATGAGCATGCAAGGTCCCCATTGAGGAATCTCTGGATTTGCTGATGTTGGAATGGATGCGTCTAACCGTGTGGCGAGTTCCCGACAATCAACCGTGTTTGTAGTTGTTGTATGGGTCCCGCGTGTTAATGACTTGTTTACATTGTGATGGTTTGTGTATCTGATGCAGAGGAATTCATGCCTCCTTGATTGTAGTTTGTTCACGCTTGTGTCTTTGTATCAGTTTTGTGGATTCTTTTTCATTATTATTTATTTATATATATAATGTATCTTCAAAGATTGATTGATGAGTAATTGAGTAGGCTTTAGCATATGTGTAGATTCATGTATGTTATGGAGAAGGAAAAAATTATGTTGGGGACATGATACTGGTGCGCTGTTATAATTTCAAGTATTGAGTTTGGTGCGTTTGATTTTATTTTAGCTTTATATTATGATTAGAAGAGAAATAAAATAGTAATAAGAGTACTTCATATATCTCTATTTATTTCTCTTAAAGATAATGCTTTCAAAATAAAAATAACTGGTATAAACATCAAAACTTCTTCTCAACTCGGAGCTTCCTTTTCAATAATTTTTTTAAACCCATCGATGCATGTCATAATAAGTTTCTGATTTAATTGAGCTTCTTAGAAATCTCACAATTTGTAAAGCACTGCACAATTTTTTTTAACATCAACTCAATTAGTAAGATTCAAGAATAAGCTCAACCCTGATTTAGCTAACAATCGTATATAAGTCTTGTTAGTGATCCATTTTAATTGATTAAAATTTTAAAATTAAATTTTTAGAAACAGATAAAACAATATTATTGATGAATTTGTTGAAGCGCCATTAATATTTAAATTAACTATCAATTGAAAAAGAGAAGCATTATCTGCTGAACAGATATTGAAATTTCAGTAGTTTAGATGCAAGATTGAACCACACAACGTACCACAAAAGTCAAGACCAAATAAGAACGAAAATATAATACTAGGATAAAAAATAGGAAGCTCATATGAGTATCTGCGCTACAGTACTCGCATTTAAACTGCCATAACTATTTGTGGGAACCAAACTGCCATAACTACACTTCAGATCTGTAACTTTTTTTTAATATTAATAGTCAAATCTTGAAGTATGTAGTCCAAAGAAGACAAGTATTTATATCTATATAGTAAACAATGTAAATGATAAATTAATTATTTTTAAATAATTGTACCCGCACTTTTTTGAAATTTATGATGTTGTACACGCACCTAAACTGCTATAATTAATTATGGGGACCACAACTGTTCCAGATCTGTAACTTTATTTTAAAATATTAATAGTCAAATCTTGAAGTATATAGTTCAAAGAACACAAGTATTTATATCTATATAGTAAACAATGTAAATGATAAATTAATTATCTTTAAATAATCGTACCCGCACCTTTTTTTTTTAATTTCTGACGTCGTACTCGCACCTAAACTGTCATAATTGCTTGTGGGGACCGCAATCGTTCCAGATCTATAACTTTTTTTTAATATTAATAGTCAAATCTTGAAGTATATAGTTCAAAGAACACAGGTATTTATATCTATATAGTAAATAATGTTGTAATTTTTACATAACTGCTTGTGGGGACCTAAACTGCCATAATGTTGTAATTGGATCCCTCCTCTTTTTACATATGACATTGAAATTATTAATATCTAAGTATTGAAAGTATTTATATCTATGCACTGAAATATTTATTTTTATGAGGTCAACTATTTTTGTTAGAGAAATGTTGACGCGGAATTAGTGCCGAGGCTTTGAAAGGGTGCTGCTGAGATTTTAGAATAATAATTAGTGGGGATCATAATATATTATTCCTCTAAATGCAGTTACTGTAGCACGGGTACTGTGCGGATACGCGTGTACATAAATGATTATTCTAAAAAATAATACAGAATAAAAATGGTCCCAAAAGGTAGGTGGTACTGGTACGCCTGTTTACAGGGCCTCACCAAAATACCGGAGTCAAGTTCACAGTTTCACACCTTTATAAATGCCAATAAAGAAACATTAGATTGTTTTTCTTGTTTTTCAGTGGTACAATTTTCTTTTTTGAATTCAAAATCCAAAGCCAAAACCAGACACTTGGTCTGATTGCAATGTCAAAATTTTAGTTCGTCGAAATTGAGAAGTGCATGATTTAATTGCATGAGACTAACCTGAAGATCTCTTCCCGCGATAACCGGAACTCTATCTATGATTACACCGTGTGCATTTTAATTTTTCATATATACATTTTATTTATACCGTTGCATTTTGGGATGAACCCCCCTGATTATAAAGCCATCCTGTGCATTTTAATTTCTCCTGTACCTTTTCTGACATCTCTGTTGTTGCAACCAACTATGAAAAAAAGAATTGTTTAGTTTTCTCGTGTTCAGAATAACTTTTTAACTTTTTGTATATAGTACAGAATTTAAAGTTCAAACTAAGACATTCAACATTTTGTCAATCTGGTATGCATTACATTTTTTTTTTTCATTTAAAGAAACCAGCCTCTACTGGTAAAGGGCATGAAACACCAAAGTTGTTCAAAGTACAAGTTTATTCTATAGGTTCTATGCATAGTTTTCCTCATACTATTTTTTTATTATTTTTAACTCATATTGCGGATTATGCATTCTAAATTTTTTCTCGAACATACACATTATTACTTTGGTGTTAGCAAACATGTTCAAATCAGCATAATAAATTGAATAACACTTTCAAAATTTGATAATATATTAATATTCATACAAAGACGAAAGTTTGTTTTGTCATAAAAAGGCTACAATTATTTTTTAGCATCAGCATCACAATAAGGATCTGCACCAAATTATTCTACATTTCTGCTTTCTGATAAATCTGGACAACTTCTTTTGGTGGCCTAATTGAACAGACTGCTAAAATAATCTTTGTGCAATTATTATGATAGTACCAGAATTCGAAAAAACGGGACCAGATATGTCTTGAGAGGGGTGGCAATACATTGACAGCAAGTGGGCCCCTGGTACAGCACAACTATGTGAAGAATGGAAATAGAAACAGAAGCCAAACTATGGCTGTATACAAGGTTGATTATTATTGAATTCTTGCATTAATTTGGCTCTATTTTTTTACATTATTATTACATGGTATTAGATAGTGCTGCTTCAATCAATCATCATTTTATTTGCACACTGCAAGCTAGGCCCTTTTTAGTGTTTTTAAGCTTCAAAATTGAATAAAAAAAATATACATTATTTAAAGTTATATGCGTTAATTTTTTTTTTAAAACTTGGCAGTAGAAGTTATATGCGTTAATTAGAGCTATCTTTCTTGAGGAACATTATTTTTTTCTTGTAAATTTGCCATCTCAATCAACATAATTTTTTTCTTGTTTGTGAGAAACATTTGCTTTGCTTGTGTATCAGGGTAATTTTTCAAAACTGAGTTGTGCTTGTTTATCCGATGTTTTCGCAAAAATATCAATTAACAATGCCTGTTGAAGTTAGTCAAACCAAATAAAAGAAATAAGGCTCATTGAAAAAAACAAAATACTTCCAGAGTTAGATTCATACTTGTATTAATACATACATTTTGTGCCGAATTGAATACGCTTAAGTTCATAGGATTTGTGATTCCTGGATTATATAATACATGTTATACAGTATTACATCAGCACAAAAGATACCAAAAGATCTGCAAACGTTGTACCTCTTTGTATTCCCCCTTTGGATAATATATAGACACATTGTTAGGTAATTAGGTTTGTTAAGCACAACAGATTATCTCAAACCTCAAACTGCTGTTCTGGTCCAGAATTTTAGCATCCCCGTTTTATTATTCTTTTTTTGGGAAATAAATCTGGCGCCCTTGATGTCAACAGGAAAGTCGAAAACCATTGAAGTGCAATTTTAAAAAAATAATAATTTTTAGTCATTTTCAGAGAACCGATAGCAACAGATTCTGTCCTGATCAAGGTGTTTGAAAAGAAATTCGCGAGATAATTCTGTAAGGCTTGCCGAATAATTTATAATAAATTTTACTAAATGCAGATATATGCCAAAAACCCTAGTCGAATGTGTCTGTTGAGGAATTACAGTTTTCCATAATTTTCAATTCAATCACAAATATTGAAGAATATTCTGGTTAAGAAAGACAGTTAAAAAAAATTTGGCAAACATATTTGTAGAACGGTTTTCACAGATAAAAAGGAACAATTGCTCTAGTCTCAAGACATCAGATTTCCCAGGAGAATTAGAGTTACAAACTTTCTGACATAAACCCTGATAAACAAAGCTAATGCTGATCTAGTCTATGTTTTTATTAATAGGCTGATATTTTTGTGTCACTATCAGGTCCCAATCAGTAATAATGAAGTAGGAGGTTAGGTGTGAATTACTTATCTTTTATGGTTGGTCACTTAAGAGGGAATCAACCAATTTAGGTTAGACTAATCACCCGTTCATTTTTGTCTTAATCTCTCTCTCTGTACCTCTTCTTAATTATTTGATCTGGAGTGTGCTACGTCTGTGAAGTACTGTCCAAGCTTTGTAGCATCATTGCCATGGAAGGTTTGTTTTATATATCTGGTTTGTTTGACTTGCTTCAATTGTAGAGTTAATTAATGAAGCATTAATGATTAGTTGCTCACAATAAATTATAGTATTATACCTTCCCACTTGGTACACTGAGTGATGAGGTAACCATCTTATTAGGTAAAAGGATAAAAGTTTAAATAATAATAATAATAATAATAATAATAATAGTGAAAATGAAAAAGAAAGCAACCTGTAAGCACACAGAAAAGGTTGCACCGTGGTCGTCAAAAAGAGAAAATGACAAAATACGGTAAGGTGGTCCCTTGTTTAATTCATTTCGTCTTCTGGGGTAAAAAATGATTACCAGTTTCATTACTCAACTGAGGCAAAATTATATGTCATACGTACCAGACTAATGTTTAAAATTTGGAAAATCAAAATATAGGTAATAATTAAGCGAGTGTTGAAAGCAACTTTGCTGATATTAAAAATGAAACGCATGATTGAAGAATATACAACTCCGAGCATATCTTTTTGCCATCATACCAAACAGCATTATAGCAATATGTTATCACTATACGAAAAGATAAACAAAAAGCAATTACTGGTACTGTCCTTCCTTTAAATATAATTCGGTACCGGGAACTGATATACCTCACTTGGCAGTTGACAGCACCTCATATAGCATTGTGTTTTAATTTTTCAATGTTTTTAAATGCGGTGTTGTTCATGTATGTGAAAGAATATTGTACATAGTATGTGGTATATTGGTATGTGACTGTATATGTGGATTTTAATGCGATAGTACATATGCAGAGTTTTTTATACGTAAATTAACACAATTCAAAATTAAGAAAATATATATAAATGAATAAATATGGACTATTCAAATTATGCGTGCAACGTTGAATTTTTTATTTAAATTTAATTTAAATTAAGTATTGGAAGAGAGTTGTCACTGTCTTGACTTAGCCTATTATAGGCAACGAATAAAAGGCACAATGAATGGTAGCGACAAATCCCGGACTCTTGAATCAATATTAGTCCCCACATATAAAAATAAAAATAAGTTTGAATGATTTATATACATCTCTAACCGGATATCCGTGGGGGCGATACAAAGACCAATACGCGTATATGGGCTGAATACGCTTGGGCCTCATGGTAGATTTCTATTCGTTACTGGGCCACAAATTCTGAATCCGCATATTGGGCCGCATGTTAAAAATATTAACAGAGCAATTTTAACTTAATATGATCCACAATCAATAAAGACAAAAAATCGTATGGATATGTTTACACTAACCCATTAATTTTGAATCTAATTGAGAAATAGAGAATTATGAGACAAAAAAACAAATTCACTTTCTATTGTTAATTTGTTATTAATTTTTCAATTAAGCAAGGTGACCTTTTTATCTACGATCTGAGATTAAAAATATTTCAGGGTTCTTGCGGATAATTTCACAGTAGATATATCTGTAATGGATAGTCAAATTTTCAAATTTTCATTGTCAAACTAAAACATTTTTTGGAGTGAGTCAATGTTACTTTGCATAGTATGAATTAGTTTGTAATACGAATTAATATTTTTGTTTTCAAAATTCTAATGGTCGATCTGAATCTTTTAGCATAATCTTCATTTAAATATGTATTTGCATACCAAATTTTAACTTTTTTGAATTTTTTTGCTATTTTGTACGATAGGTAGAAAAACCAATTAATCTGAATAACTTCACGATAGATATATCTGTAATTGGTAGTCAAGTTTTCAAATTTTCATTGTCAAACTAAATCATGTACTACATATGCATTGTTATTAGTTTTTGAGTGAGTCTACGGTACCATGCATAGTATAGATTGGTCCATAATACAAATTAATATTTTTGTTTTTAAAATTCTAAAGATCAGTCCGAACTGTTCAATATAAATTCCATATGAATATGTATTTTGTAGACTGAATTTTATATTTTTATAATGTTTTTACTATTTTTTAAGATAGGTAGAAAATCACATTTTTTGGATGGTTCGGAATTTTTAAATTAAGTGTTTTTTTCTACCTATCTTAAAAAAATAGTAAAAAAAATAGTAAAATAATAAAATTTGTTCTACAATTATATATTCATATGAGAATCGTGTTAAGCAGTTTAAATCTACTATTAAAATTTTGAAAACAAAAATATTGATATATATTATGAACCAATCCGTGCTATGCTTAGTACCATAAACTCACTCTTATTTTTTTTCTATACTTTCGGTAAAATTGAATACGAAGGGAGGCCTTTGGATTCATCACCGGTTGAGTTCTAGTCAGAATTAAATTTTGATAAATTAATTGTGATAGGAATCATGTTGAACAGTTCGGAGCAACAACTAAAATTTTCAAAACAAAAATATTAATCTGCATTATTAACCAATCTATACTATGAATAGTACCATAGACTCACAATTATTTTTTTATGTACTTTCGGTAAAATTGAATATGCAGGGGGGGGGCTTTGGAGTTTGGATTCATCACCGGTTGAGTTCTAGTCAGAATTATATGCTGTGCAACAGTGCAACTAACATACAATTAGATATGCAATTGTACGGTATTTTAAAACCAATTAGAGTTTAAAATATGTGATTTTTTATACAAAACATATAAGAGATTTTTTGATAATGCAACACAACAAACATTACATTACAACTATAAACTGTGTGTTTGGGAAAATCCAGGCTCCTGCCAACTGCAGCTTCAGTCAAGTTGCAACCAATTACTTGTAATGCCTGTTTAAATAAAATTACTCTGAAAATACTAGTTTTGAATGTGTAATAATATAGAGTTTGTACCATATTTGTAATTTCCTACTCTATTTTTTGAAAATAGCTCGTAATATGCTTCGCATTACAATTTGAGATTAATTTTGATGTTTTTATCGACCCCCGTTTACACATCTTATTGGCATTCATTAATTGCAAAACTCTAGCTAAATGACCAAAATTTTTGAAAATACCATAATAAAAAAAAAAAACCAAATAACCATCGATTTTTTGAAATTCTAAAATTGCTAGCATAGCGGACCCCTCAGACTGGGGACCTCAACTAGGGGCTGACCCCCCCCCCCCCCAGATGTTATTAGTAATTTGATTTCGTTATATTCGGTTTAGAAGTTTTTTTTTTTTTTTTTTTTTTTTTTTCTGAGAAGTTATAAGAAGTTTGATTTAGAAAAAATGTCGTTATGTGTCAAAGGATTCCAATGTAGCTGGATTTACCACATAATAGAAGGAGAGGATACCAAACTGGCTGAGATACACAGGGAAGACAAAACAGAGCTGCTCGAGATGCACGAGGTGGTTAATTCATCTTTTTAAATTCAATTCCAACTTTAAAAAAAAATATTGAGACTTAATAATAACAATATATTTTTGTTTGTCAATTTTCAGCTTGAGATGCAAGCAATGGATATTTATTTAGTAGTCAATTTTATGTTATGATTGCATTACTTGTTTTTTTGTAGTATTTCCAAGAATATTATTTAGCTTGTAATGAATATTTATTTCATGTTTGTTAAGCGTACCTTAAGTTAATTAAGCATAATATGGTTCTATTTATTGCTTCTTCATTTTTTAATCCAATGTAACAACATTTTTCTAAATCAAACTACTTATAATTTCTCAGAAAAAAAAACTTCTTAGAACTACTTCAAACTTTTAAATCTAATATAATGAAATCAAGCTACTAATAACATCTTGGGGGGGAGGCTCAGCCCTTAGATGAGGTCCCAGGGACCTCAGCTAGTGTTACGTTACAAAATTTTTACAATTAAATTGAAATGATTTAAAAGGAAGAACCGATAAATTGTGTTAATAAAATGGAAGTTTAAACCTTAATTAAGGTTTCCCTAAATAAGTAAGTTAATTGTGAATTGAAACCGCGTCGAAATTTCGAGATTTCGGAACCTTATGGGCTCAGTGCGGATTAGATTGACCGCAGTGCGGATCAACCTCATCCGCAGTGGCTCAGGATTTTTCTGGAATTTTGACAAAAATATGACTAAGTAGTGAGTGCGGGTGAGGGATCCGCAGTGCGGATTAGTTTAGCCGCACTCATGAATTTCTGTATTGCACTGAATTTTCCTGAAATCGGCTAAGTAGTGAGTGCGGATGAGGTTGAACCGCAGTGCGGATCAGGTTCATCCGCAGTAGGCTCGGACTTTTCCTGGATTCGGCTGACAACCGACTAAGTCTCGAGTGCGGATTAGGTAACCCGCAGTGCGGATTGGCTAATCCGCATTCAGGGTAATTTTAACCCTAAAACCCAAATTAAACCTTCTCTCTCTCTCACTTCACCATTATCCCCATTTCTAAGTTATTTTCGGTTAAGAGAGAAGGAAAAGATCCCGTGAGTTTCCGGTTCTTCCAGACTCCCGATTGTTGCGAGAAATCGAGTTTGAAACCGAGAAAGCAGCCGAGGATCTCTCAGAACCCTTCTATTTGGTATTTCTTTCTCTCCTTTTTACTTTCGAAACCTCGAATTTTCTCGATTTCTCGGATTCTCGTTTTAAACCCGAGATTTGTGCTCGAATTGCTCGAGGACTAGTTCCTCTACACTTCTTACTAGTTTGTTTGTCATTCTTTTTCCCGATTTCTTCCGATTTATGAAATCTGATTTCTAGGGTTTCGTGCCAAAATTGAAAGTTGGCCTAATCGTGATTTGATTTGCTTAACCCGACCAATTAGACTTGTAATCGGTAGGGTTGCCTCCTGATCGTGAATTTCTAGAACATTTAACGACTGATTTGAGATTTTGACCAAATTAGGGTTAACCAAACGGTAAATTGAAATGAACCGAGAACCAAAGTAGTAAAGCGGTGATTGATGGTTACCAAAGTGACATAGTATAAGGCTAGAGGGCCTAGAAGGAATTGTGTACCGTTTGGTGAGATTTTGGTAAGAAAGAAGGAACCGAAAAGAATCGATACCAAACCATGAGAACTGATTTAGGACTGTACAAGCCCTAAGTAAACGTATAGACCACTGAACCCGAATTAAACCAAGTATACGTATGATATAGGTGTAGGCTCGGTCGAGCAAGAACTTGCGAGACCATACGAGACGTCCGATCCTTAGCTTAAGCTGTACGCTCGTCAAACAGGTGCGGGATTCTTGGACTTGTTTGATACTTTATTTTCAGGAATTAAACTGTTTATTCGTTTGTCATGTTGAATGATTAATTGTTGCATACTTTGGAATTCATACTGCATATTGATTCTTGCATAAATGAGAATGATTGAATTGTTTTAGTTAAGGTTGATTTGCATGTTGGTACGGTTATTAATTGTTTAGTTCTATGACTTGTGCTTGTTGTGAATGAATCTGCCAGGCCGACCTGTTTAGGTGGCTGGATAAGGTAACGGTGACCTATCCGTTGACCTGTGTTTATGAATTTGCCAGGCCGACCTGTTTAGGTGGCTGGATAAGGTGACGCTGCTGACTTATGCGTTGACCTGTGAGAATTTGCCAGACCGACCTGTTTAGGTGGCTGGATAAGGTGACGCTGCTGACTTATGCGTTGACCTGTTAGAATTTGCCAGACCGACCTGTTTAGGTGGCTGGATAAGGTGACGCTGCTGACTTATGCGTTGACCTGTTATGATTTTGCGAGACTGACCTATATGTGTGGCTTTGATAAATATATTTGTTGAGATTAAGCAAAGTTGACCTGTATAGGTAACTTTGATTTCCGTGTGTTGCATTGTGTCAAGTTGACCTGTATTGGTGACTTGTAACCGGACCTTAGGAAATGGTTAAGCCAAACAGCAATTGCAGATGGGTGTCTGATAAAGGGTCCAGCGGTTGGCCATCTGTAGGCGTCTGTAACCCTACAGATGTGGGTTTGATAACGGTTCAGCTCGAGAGAACATTTGTAATTGCTACAAGCCCAATTGAACTGAGTTAGGAATCGAGTTAAGCCAAAATATATGTTGTGTTTGAAATCCATATTGTAAATTCCGTAAACTGTGTTTCAGGTTGATTAACTGTTGTCGAGTAGTGGCATTCTGTTATTTATGTTTCTTATATAACTGTTGCATTGTTATTGTTTGGGTTTCATCTTTGAATATAGAGTTTGATTGCAAGTCCAATAATCTAAACTGTGGCAAATTTTCGCACTGAGAATTTATTCTCACCCCCACCTTCCCCGTTATGTTACAGGTACTGGTGCGACGGATTCCGGAGAGGCACGAGAGTAGTAGGCCTTAGTAGCTTACCAGTATATGACCCTAGATATCTTTTGTTGTATAGATTTAGGGTAGGCCTCGTGGTTGGTATCCGGATGAGATACTTTTGTTGTATTATATGCTGACCAGACTGTGTACTCTGATATATATATTAGAAACTTGTTTGAATTGCTTGTTGTTTGGTTTGAAATGTGAGTAGCCTTGTAAGCATACACGGCGTTGTATGCTTACGGCGGGGGACTGTTACGACCCGTGGCCGCGGGGTGTGACAGCTAGGGACCATTTTGAGGTCGCATCTAGGGGCTGAGGTATCCAGTCTGGGGGTCCGCTACGGCTAGCTAAGATCAGGATAATTTAAGAATTTTTAGAAATCGATAGTTAATTAAACCAGCCCCTAAATGAGGCCGCATCTAGGGGCTGAGGTCTCCAGTCTAGGGGTCCGCTATGGCTAGATAAGATCAGGGTGATTTTAGAATTTTCAGAAATCAATAGTTATTTGGTTTAATTTTTTTTATTATGGTATATTTTTAAAAATTTCGGCCTAAATGATGCACTAGTTTGTTTCGTATCTAGCCCATAGTCCATATTGTATATTTGAAAAAAAAAGAGCTTATCATACAAAATTAATGATGACTTTCTTTTGTACTCCATAATATATAACATATCTCATTTATATTTTAGTGAAAAGTTACCTTTGTTATTTCAAATATTAAGTTTGCCGAACACAATTAGAATAGAGAGAAAGAGTAATCAATTCTCAATTCTACAATTTCTCTATTCCTCCACTCATTCTTCTTATTGCCATGCTTCTTGTTACTATTTTCAGTTTATTTTATTTCTAAGTGGGTTTGGGCCTTGTGCCATAGAGGGGATAAATCATTTTATATCATTTTCTGAGATACTGAAATTAAAGTGATATTTATAGATATAACTTCTAAAATGATGATCCAAAAATCAAATGAACCATTTTTTTTATACATTTACATCTCCCGTGACTTGAATTGTTTGGGCAAATCTTCTATGTGAATCAAATACTTACCTTTTCTTTTTCTTTTTTCTAAATTTACAAGTTCATTTTCATTACATTTTTTTTTTCCTCTGAATTTGATTCGGATCTTGGAGGATATGATTCTGACATCAAGGAAGAAAATGTGGATATATTCGGGGTGAATCTGCCGACAGCAAAAAAGAAGATGTAGTGGTGAAACAACAACAACTGAAAAATAAACATAGTTAAATTGAAGCTAACAATTCTCCTATGCAAGGGCAGATCTACACCCCCCCTCTGGATTTTGAGTTTTAATGGTGTTCAGAATTATTCGATCGACTTTGTTCTTGTTTGAATTTTTTTTCACCCCTCTTTGAATGTTTGAATTGTGATTCGGGTTAAGTTTAGAGTTAAAATTAAAATAAATTTATTAAATTATGATTGATAATTAGAATTATAGGTCAGAGAATTAAAAATTACAAGTCAGAGTATTGAAAAGTAAAAGTTAAAGCAATGTTTTTTATTGAATACCTTATTAGTTAATGGATATAAATTTGATTAGTTATTTAAATCCGGTTCGATTTTTTTTTGCCCCCCCCCCGACAAAAATCCTGGGTCCGCCCCTGCTCCTACGATACAGATATGTAGCCTTAGCACAGTAGCGCAAGTTGTATCTCTCTGAAAAACACTGAAATGTATCTGATTCCTTTAATATTAAAAAAAAAAAAAAATTTCTATGATCGTTTCCTTTCTCTTCTTCTTTGTTTTTTTTTTCTTTTTTTTCTAGAAAATGCATCTTATTTCTGGTACACTACTACATTAAAAAACTAATATATATGGTTTAAAAAAGTTAATGACATACGGTTTCATAGCTGTATCAGCGCATTGCGTATGAAAGTATCAATAAAGTTGTATACAGTTGCAGAACTATATACAATACTTTTTACATACGCGGTTACCATAGTGAAACCCTGTCAGATTTCAAAAAGCGCTAAAATATAATATTTACACACGATCAGAATAATTGCTATTATTTGCAAGGATCGATTATATACTCGGTTCCACACAAAAACTTTATATGATTAAGGGGAATCATACACAGTTGGTTTATATCAACCGTATATGTTATCATTCGTATACAACTTTTATTTTAAAGAATTGCTTATGATTTTTTTATATGATTTATAAGGGACTAGCATCCGTATTTGTTAGTCATTAAACATACATTGTTATTAGAGGTAAAAACAGTACGTATAATATGATTAATATCCGATTTGTATTCAAAAACTTAGATGTAGATATCCGATATTCAAATATCCGTGTGGTGGTTTTACATTTTAATTATCTGTATCCGAATAATAGATATACACCATATATTTTAATATATATTATGAAAAAATTTATGTTATTCACCATTATAATTAGACAAATATTACGAACTTCAATATTTTTATATTATTTTCATAAATATTCGATCTGATCTGGACCCGTATCCATTTCCGTCTGATATTCACTCCTTATTCGTATCCGAAACATGAAAAAAATGACATAAATATAATTTTACCACTATCCACTTCGTTTTCACCCTATTTATCATACATCCATATACATTCATAATTAAAAAAAAAAAGAGCTTGAATGTCTATTGCTTTCATGTTCTAATCATATCCCACATTTTTATATCTGATTTTAAAGTCCAAATAGACGATCCGAGCTGCTCAACATGATATTCATATTAAAATGTGCTTGGATACGAAATTTTATATTATTTTTTAAGATAGATACAAAATCATTGTTTTTAGATGACCCAAAAATTTTCGAAAAAAATATTAATTTTGTATCTATCTTAAGGAATAGTAGACAATTTTCAAAAAAAATATAAAATCTGGTATTCAAACACATTTTAATGTAGATATCATGTTGAGCAATTCGGTTCGTCTATCTAAACTTGAAAATCAGAGATAAAGTTGTAGAGTATAATTGGGGTATGAAAACAATGAGGCATTTGAGCCCTCATCTTAAAAAAATATTGAACATTTACAAAATATAGAAAACGATATTAAATACTGAACATTCAATAATCAATATACATAAAACAATATTCAAAAGTCAACATCCAATATACATATACATCCATATATGATTTAACAAATATCCATATATAATTTAACAAATATGCACGGACTGTGTTTGAAAGATTTGCTACTTTAGAATTATGAAATTGCGGGTGTTCTATGATTTTATTATTTGTTTAATGAAAATAGGCTGCTAAACAACTATTGCTTTCGTAAGAAATATATATTTGAAATTCCATAGCCCCTTTATTACAACGATTAAAATTTCCTCAGCAAAAAACTTCGAAATAAATATCATGCTTGTGTTTCTGTATTAAATAATATTAAAGGAAAATTCAAAAATATTTACAATTATTTCATTGTGTTTCATGATTTTAATATCATCTATTCATCTGTACATCCAAACATATGCAGAGTTGAATTGGACTTGTTTGAGCGAGTAATTTCTCTTCCAAATCTTTCATATTATTTGATATGAACTATCTAATTTTCGTATTTCAAGATGTACATATGTTAAAGTCGTCCATAAATTAAAACATATGCAAAGTTTACAACGCTTTCAAGATAAATACATGGGTCCGTTTTGTTTCCAAAAAAAATTACTCGGTTATGGAATCCCACGTGAAGAGAGATGTTGGAAAAAAAAAAAAGGCAGAAGATTAAAAAATCCATGATTTTTCTGTGTATTTAGTATTTCTCAGTTATTACCATGATAAATTTTATCCGGCAATAAGAACAAACAAACATTTTTTGGAAGATGCATTCCAGCGAGCAGAGTTCCAATGCATTGCTTCGGCTTTTATGTAAACCGAACGGGCCAAGTCCAAGTTCAGTAACTGGGTTCTAAATAAATTGCACTGTATCTTATATTTTAAATTAATGGGCCGATTAAACCCAAAGCAGCCCGAACCAAATTTTGATTAGAACCAAGAACCCAATAGGTCAAGATATCTTGCAACTTACAAGTTACCCACTCGGCGACTCCGTGCAAAATATAACTTTTCTCATTCCCATTATGCCATCCATGGACATTTATCTATTGCATCAATCCGAAGGGTTATTTTGTCATTCGAGATATTCCATTATTCCTCCCCAAAATTTTCAGATCTCCCTCCGTCTCCCACCAAAACGAAACCCTTTCCCCCAAAATTAGATTCACAGTTCGAGTCGATTTCGGTTTCGATTTCAGTTTCCCGCCCAAATATTTCGATCCCTCCCAGAAAGCCAAGCCAACTTGGGTTTAAATTAGAACCCCGCGTTCAATTTTCTCTCCTGTCATTTCAGATCTAGGTTTAAACGCGACCGAGGTGAAAAGATCGGAAAATTAGTAGAGATCAAGAAGAGAAATGGCAGGAAAAGGAGGTAAAGGTCTTCTCGCAGCCAAGACAACAGCGGCGAACAAGGACAAGGATAAGAAGAAGCAACCTGTCTCTCGCTCCTCCCGTGCTGGGCTCCAGGTTGGCTTCCTTCCTTTCTCTCTTTTGTTGCGCAAACTGTTTCCTTTTCTATTATATTTCTTTAATTTGGTATTATTCGTAACTTATTTCTTGCCATATAGTTTTAATATCTTTGAAGTATAAGACAAATAATCCTCTTCTATTTATGGAAGAATTATATGTGAAGTATCAGTAATTTAGATGTCTTGCTTAGAACAAAGAAATCTGGGTTGAGTTAGGCTCTGAACCTTTGTGAAGAGTATGTGATATTCTTTAAGTACTTTGGGGTGGGGGGGGGGGGGGGGGTGAAGGATTAAATCTAGTTTCACAGGAGTATGTACAAAATTACGCCTTAAATTATTCTCTTGCAGTAAGCTATACCCTCCTAAAAGTTCACTAACCAAAAAGAAAGAGAAGCACATGTAGGTTATTTACAGGGGACATGATGGGCAAGAAGAAACATGTCATGAAAAATTAGATATAAAAGAATTTTCTATTCTTAAAGCATCAATATTTTCTCTGTAATTCACCCCTCTACAATACCACAGTTCCCAGTAGGCCGTATCCACAGGCAGCTCAAGCAGAGAGTCTCAGCCCATGGCCGTGTTGGGGCTACAGCTGCAGTCTATTCTGCAGCAATTCTAGAGTACCTCACTGCAGAGGTGCTGGAGTTGGCCGGCAACGCCAGCAAGGATCTGAAGGTGAAGCGTATCACGCCTCGTCATCTCCAGTTGGCCATTCGTGGAGATGAGGAACTGGACACTCTCATTAAGGGCACCATAGCCGGTGGAGGTGTCATACCTCACATTCACAAGTCCCTCATTAACAAATCCTCCAAGGAGTGAAATGTCAAATTCGTAGCAGTAAATTTTTAGGTCTGTGTTAGGGTTTGTGTTTAAGCTGTCAGAATTAACTTTTAGTTATATTGCTTGTGTTATGGCTAAATTTGGAGCATAAGCCTACTTGGTAATGTTGTTTGTTAGACTTTTGTTTGGCTTTGTTGTGGTAAGTTATGCTTAGTTTGAGATGACTTTGGTTAAGTTACTTTTGAAGCATGTATCTAGGTGGACCTCTTCAATGCATTGCTTGATTCTGTGATGTTTTGCCTTTTGGTTTGTGTTTTTTCTGACAAAATTTGTGTTGTTGCTTTGGTTCTTTGATTTTGTTGGTGATGATGAATGCTTTATTTGCACATAAATATTGGCTCTTTATGTGGATTAGGAGCTAATGGATCTGTTACAATTGTGATTTCACATGAAATTTCTTCAACCGTTATAATCTCACAAGCAAGAATGTGTGAAGGAATTTGTCAAATTTTGATTGTAACACCTTCCCGATGGATTTAACATTGTTTGATTTTGTCATAACTTAGCCTACCCCAACTTGTTTGGGACTAAAGGCTTGGTAGTTGTTATTTTTATTATCCTGTAAGAATTGTGAGAATTCTTCTTGTTGTCACATGCCTCTTGTAATTGGTGGATACAATAGCAGTGACATGTGTGTGGGAGGCTGGGAGCCTCTATAGTATGCAGAGATGGCACGCACAGGTTTCTTTTTGGGTGCACAAAGGTGGTGTCATATGCCATGCAGCGGAATATTTATGTGATTATCAGTTATTTGATTAAACCTCTGAGAATTCTTGAGATGACAATCAGTTTGCTTTGAGGTTCTTCTTGACTGAGGGTTCTTTTTTGTTAATGAAATAGTGCATTGTACCATTCCTTTAATTGATGTGTTGGTTTATTCTATTTTGTCCCTGCAAGGTACCATAAAATGTAGGGGTTGTCAGTATCTAACAAATGCCCTCTACTTACTGGTAATAAGATAATTAAAAAATGATGTTAGCTTATAAGTTAAAACATAAAGATGAATACCAATTCCGGCAGTGTTTTTGTGCCCTGGATTCTTAGAGGGATGAAGTGGGGTAACAATGAGATGGTATTTCTAATTAATTAATACCAGCTTAAGAAATTAACTGAGGCAGGCACAAACAGATAAAATTAGACTTCCTGTTATGAGAAAAAAACAGTAAGGATGTTAAGGTTAATAAAAGATAGCACTGGTCAACTTTGGACGTGCTGGAGGTGAGGGGCATAAGTGCCACTGCCGAAATTTTGTAGGTCAAAATTCTGGTAATGTCATGAGTAAGGTCGGCTGAGCAAGAGAAGACCCTTGTCACCTTTTTCTCCTTTCATTTGCCCTTCTGATTGGTCTATGCGAATATTTCAATAGACCAAACAACTCTGGTGCGGATCTATTTACATAACCTTTCATTTGTTTTGCTCAAACAGTTGTTTTACCGTACTGGTAGTACGTACCATCTTCATGTATTTCATTATTGACCTTGATTTTTTTAAGTCCATTTTTGAAGTTTGATATGGGGCTTAGGAACTCAGTACCTGTCCTGTACAAGCCTAGGTGATATTGGTACAGATTGGTGTGGCACATCAGTAGTGCCAGCGCTTAAACTGCCGTTGCCCATGTCGAGTGTCAGACTTACTTTTTCTTATTGCTAAAATCCTGGTTGAAACTTTGGCCGTCTGCCCATAACACTATTCGTGTTTCATAAACCTGGTGCAAAATGTGTACACGACCATATCCGTGTTTCATAATTCAAGCGGTCTTTACTTTGTTGTCTGTAATCTCACTTGTGATATAATGTGTTTTTTTTGTTCTGTAATCACACCGATTTGTGGTATGCTTGTCTTATAAATTTCTGAAGGCAACATCTTGCACAAGCTTAACATGTCAAATTTTCTTGCACTGTTTTTATGGGATCTTGCCCATTTCTTTTGTTCTCATTAACTCTTCAATGAAAATATTATTACTGTACATTTGGTACTTTAAATTTCAAAGTCTCAGCAACCATTAAATTTCTTTATCTCAAGTAAAACAGCTTCAAACTAAAAAAATGATTTGCGTTATCGAATTATGTCTTAAACAATTTGGATTTCCATTTTTACTATCTAAACTCTAAAGCACCATTTCACTGAGCCTGAGCACAGTGGATTGTTTTTTTTTTTTTACAACATTATACTTGTTTAAAATCGAAGCCAATTGGTTGTGCTGTGAAAATTATTTTATTGGTTTTTATCTAAGGGGGAATTTCATGTATCCCCTTAAAAACTTCAATATTACGTATCTCTCCCTCAAAAGTTTATAATATCATATTTGCCCTTCAAAATTGCAAAAACTCATATATTTACCCATTAATAACTCTACAATATATTAAATATATCTGAAATTAATTAAATGACAATATTTGACTATTATACCCTTCCCTTTCTCATTCTCTGTTTGATACTTTCTCTTTGTCCGATGCCCGCCAAACGCTCCACTCTCCTGCCAAATTTTCTTCTCCCCGCACTCACCCCTCTCCATTTGTAATGTGCAGTATCTATCAATTTAAAAACCAGTCTCTGGATGTGCTTTTTCCTGTCGAGACTTGGACAGAAAATTAAAGAACATGACTGTAAAATTCTTCCCCGTCTCTTTATCTTTCAAACTGAATCATAATTCAGTACAATATATATTAGCATGATCATATTTCATTAGAACAAACATTCAATTATTTGGTTCTTGCCAGAACTAAATGATCTTATCATTTTGACTCGGCTTTTCCTTTGAGCTGCTAATTCTTGTTGATACTGGTGAATGGGACCATATCGGTGTTATCTACAGAAAGAAATATCACATCAAATAAACTCTAAAACTCTTCTAATTTGAGTTTCGATTTATTATTGAAAATTGTCAATTTCAAGCACATTCGGTGTTACTTTTTGGTTTGATTCCTTGATAGGTTATGTTTTGCAATAGAAATCAGGTTTTTGTCTGGCTTTGAAGCAAAGACTTCGTCTGAATTAACCTCAATTCATTCTCAGCCATTTCCTGCATAAATAAATGTAAAATGTAAATGTTCCAAATAATTAGTTTGAGAAATAACATCATCACTTAAGAAATTGTATACATGTCGACCGGAGATGAATTATCTGATGTGGTCCCATTCACCAGTATCAACAAGAACTAGCAGCTTAAAAGAAAAGCCTAGTCAAAATGATAAGACCATTGTTTAATTCTGGCAAGAACCAGATAATTGTATCTTTTATCTAATGAAATATGATCCTACTAATATATATTGTACTAAATTGTGAATCAGTCTGAAAGAAAAAGAGACGGATAAGATTTGTACAGTCATGTTCTTTATTTTTCTGTCAAAGTCTCGACAGGAAAGAACACATGCAGAGACTGGTTTTACACATTACAAATGGAGAGGAGCGACAATGCCATATCGGAGAAGGGCGAGCGCATGGAGAAGAAAATTTGGTGGGACAGCAGGTGGCGGGCATGAGACGAAAAGAATGTATTGGGGAGAGAATGAGAAAGGGAAGGGTATAATGGATTAATGGTCAAATATTATTATTTAATTATTTTTAGATATATTTAATATACTGTAGAGTTATAATAAGTAAATATGCGAGTTTTTGTAATTTTGAATGTAAATATGGTATTATAAACTTTTGAGGGGGAATACGTGATATTAAATTTTTTTGAGGGGATACATGAAATTTCCCCTTCATCTAAATCCTGCTGAAATCCTTTATGCTCCCCATTTTGCCTTTGGAATTTGGAAATCCTTTGTACAAATAAAGGGCCGAATTGGGTTACATCTCGTGTTGGCTATTTTATTGGGTTTATCAGATAATTTGTAGATGCTAATTTTGGGCTTTGATCATTTTAATCTGTAGAGTTTAGTTAAAAGTAGAGTTGGGTTTCCTGGTCCGGCTGTAAATCATTTTTTCTCTTCGCCTATTTCCCAAGTTAAATTAAAAGAGGAAAGAGCAAAAATAACTGCGCTTTGTGTAAAGGTTATGAGAGGTGGAAGTATCTATGACGAGTATCTCTGTGATTGACTGTGGTATTGTGTTCACTTTACACAATTCCAGTCAAGCGGTCTTTATTTCAAGGTTGCCTTAGATGCATGAGAGTATTTAAGATTCATGATAGATTAAAATGGACGGTGTAAATTTCTCATTCTACACGGTAGGAGGACCCACTGGATCTGAATTCAAGTATCTGCTGGTATCTAAGCAAAATGAACTTGTATCCTGTGAGTTAACTCAAATTTTGAGTTAAGATCTGGACTGTCTGATTTAAATCCACACTAATACTAAAGAGCTTCTTACATTATAGACGTGGGCTAGATTAGTTTGAATTCTAATTGCACGGTTGAAAAAATTAACTCAAACGTAAGTTAACGCAACGTTAACACACAGGATGTCACGATGTGGATTCAACTCATTCAAGCAAAATATATATAGAGGTTGTGCCTCTGTCAGTTTATTTATATTGATTTAATTTTTAGCATCTGTCCGTAGAGAGAGTTGTTTACTATTCAGCCACCTTTGCAATCTCATGTCTTTGGCATTGGGTCTTGTCATCTATTCAATTTGTTTTTTGTTTCATGAATAAAGATTGGAGATCAAACTATTCAACTATTTAATATTCACAAAAAAATATTATTTTCAGATTTTAAACATGCTGACTTCTCATATATTGTATTTGTAGTAATATATAGCAAACACTGATTCTCGTACATTCAATTTGTTGCATCCTACTAGTTAAATTTTAAGGAAGGATCAGAATATATCCAATTATCCATTGCATTGGAATCTCCTCTGTATACTAAAATAATACATTATGGACAAAGTGCTGAGTTAGTTATTATTTGCTCTGCCTTTATTCACTGACCTATATAATATCCCCGGCCAATCGTTTCTTCTGCACGAATTTTAAAGGAAATAATGTATACACAAGTGAATTAATTAATAAAAATTACAGCGCGTTTGCACCATAAGCAAGAAATTCCCTTAGTATGTCGGCGCTCCCTTTTTCTTTACTTTTCTATTTAAAAATGATCCGCGGGATTAGAAGAGAAGACAAAAAAGACAAATAGGTGTCAGTGTTTTTTATTGGTTAAAGGCAGAGGCGGATTCAAGATTTCTGTTAGAGTAGGGCACTAATCGGATTTAAATAGCTGATTGAGTTCAAATCCATTAACTTATTAGGTACACAATTACAACTCAATTCCTGTAACTATGTTTATTATAAAATATGTTATAATCATAAAATCGATTGACACAATATTGAAAATATTTTTAGTAAGCTAATTAATAAATCATTTGACACAATTTAAAGTGGGATTGTTCTTAGCCAATTAGAAAATTGAAGTCAAAGTTTAGATAAAAATTTAACCGAAATATAAGTGTTAAATAATAAAAGGCACAAAAAGTTCGGCCAACTCATTTTTTAGAATTGTAATAATAAGTCCCACTATCAAATCTTTCTTATTCTCTTTTATTCTCTTTCATTATATTTATGAAATAGGGTATCACATATCTGAAAAAAAAAAATACACAGAATTAACCAAAACTCAGAAGGAATCGATTCAAGAATCGAACTAACTTGAACCAGGAGTAGGCACTATATCAGATCAGGAATAGACACATTGAACAATTAGTATTGAATCGAAATAAAAAATTCAAATTCGGATCGAAATAAAAAATTCAAATTCAGAAGTAGACACACTTGCCTACTCTAATTTGTGTTAGAAATTTATTTTAAAACTCAAAATTTAAATAATATTTATTTTAATATTAATGGTTTTTAACTTTATGAATTATGGAGCTATTTGTGAATTAGTTGTATGATTCAATTTTCATACAAAAGCTCTCTATTCCATTGCCACAGAAAATCAAATCATATAAATATGGTAGAGAGCAAGCTGTGGATGCAATTTCTAAATCTTAGCATTTACTCATAATCAATTGAATTAATTGACAATAACTTGCACCAGAGCTTGCGCAGGAAATAAAATCCATTTGAGTTTCTGTATGTGCATGATTACCATTTATTCAATGAGACCGTTTCATTTCCATTCATATTTTCATATTCAATTTCTTTTAATAACGAATGAAACGGTAATATATTGAATATAATTTTTATAATAGTCATGAATGCACAAATTGATTGATATCTATGGTTTTGCCTATAAATAGCACATACCATTTGGAGAGCAATGATCCAATAATGGATATACTCTCTTCTTTCTGTTAGCTCCATATTTCATAAATTCAATTTCTATTCTCCCACAAACAAATATTTTCTTTATAGAAAACATATTATCCTGCTATCATTGTTAAAAGAAGCTACATCAACCTCTACTACGGTTGCGCCCGAAGGTCGAGGAATACCGGTGTAACTTGGGGCAAGCTTAACCGATTATTCCTGCACTTAGGAAGGGAAGTTGTCTTAGGACCGCATTTTGCAGCTCCGGGTAATAAAGTTTTAATTATATTTTTAATATATATAATTGTTATTTATTTTATTGATCAAAATTCAAATTTCAAATTAGTTGGTTAGTTCATATTTTCCAACAATTTGAACATGCATCCGTCAATGATTACAGGTTACAACCTAAGATGGTCTTTCCTGATTCCTTATTTTTGCTCTTGCCAGTTGCCACTTATTTTGCTGTTGTATAATGTACGGTAATTCTTGAATCCGTTTTGAAGGTGTCCCTCGAGAGATCCTATTTCTCTTGCATATATGCATGCGTTTTCTATCTTGATTTACAATACTGGAACCAGAGGCTACTATAGGCTGTTTCAATACCAGCACAACATTTGCTTTTGATAGACTGCGGTTTTTTATTGTGTTTTTTCATTGGTTCTTCCTTTTAGTTAGGTCCCAACTCAATAGCCGGTACGGTTATCATTTTTCATTCTGATTTTTTTTTTTTGTTTCCTCTATCTAATCAGCTGAGCCTGCAACAGTTTGGAATTATTATCTGCACCCGGTACGGGAAGGCACATGAGGCACTGGACGGTACGGTAATTGTTACTAGTTTGTAGGAGCTATTACATGTGGACATTGTTTTTAGGCTGAGTTGTGATCCACTGATACACTTTGGCGGTGTGAAAGGTGTCTTTGTTGGGACTTTGGTGTATACAATTTGTATCTTTTTAATTTGCAAAAATCAGTCTTTGTTAAATGTAAATTCGTTAAAACTTTATATTTATATATATATATATATATAGGATTTGGCTAATATGCTATGGGTAGCTAAGAGGCCTCCCGTGCTACGGCTCAATATTCGACTTTTCAAAATTATAACGGTCGATCCGAACCGTTCATCTTGTTCTCCATATTAATATGTGTTTGGAGACCAAATTTTACATTTTTTGGAAATTGTTTACTATTTTTTTAGATTTATTGAATATCACTGTTTTTTATGGTCCAGATTTGTCTGAAAAACAGAGATTTTCAATAAATCTAAAAAAAATAGTAAAAAATTTCCAAAAAATGTAAAATTTGGTCTCCAAGCACATATTAATATGGAGAACAAGATGAACGGTTCGGATCGACCGTTAGAATTTTAAAAAGTCGAATATTGAGCCGTAGCACGGGAGGCCTCTTAGCTACCCATAGCACCGTAGCCAAGTCCTATATATATATATATGTATAGTTACACTTTTAACTATATTGTACATTAAACTTTACACCGGTGAATGTATGACGAAAAATGCTACGGACGAACTACAAATATCCTGTCATCCGGATATTAATTAAAATAGTATTTTTGCTCCCATTAAAAAAGCAAAATGGATTTCCTTTTTGGCTTCCATGGAAGGTGCATAGAATCATGAAAAGTAGCATTTCTGCCTCAATCAAGATCCTTTTTAATCCAATTCAAAATTTAGATGGATGCAATGAACTAACCTAGTCTCTCTTGTTAACCATATCCTTTTGTCCGTTTGTGTTCACCTCTGATTCAAAGAAAGGCATATGTAATCTTTAGTACCACACACAGTAGCTAGCACTATGCTAGCATATTATCATGTTTTAATGTCTGTAATATCGACTGTTTGCTTTGTTTCTTTTCCTCTGCGCCTCTATAAAGAAGATTCTCTTTCCCCCTCTCATTAACTAACTATGAAGTGCGTCTCACTTGCACATGGTAATAATGGGGCTTGGGGCATCTATCATGTAAAGATCCATATATCAGATCCCCTTTACCGTCTTTTCACCATTTGATACATTCATTCACATTTTGACTCTCATTAGTCCCATACCTATTCCTCTTTTCTTTTCTTTTTAAGTTTTATGGGTACCATATGTGAAAAGATTGAGAAATTATTGATTTGATAATTTCGAAAATATTTTTAATAGTAAATAAAATTTCAAATAAAATATAGATATGTTCTTAATTGTATATTTAAGTGTAGTTCTATACATATATAAAAAAACACACACACACACACACAAACCGGATGAGTACATTGATTCAACCCGAATTCGTTTGGATCGGCTTATTGGAAAATTCCTGTAAATTATGATTCATCTACTTCAAAATTAGATAGTCCGGATTAAGTCTAATTTTAGAGTAAAGCTAGGGTGTGACATGCTCACCAATAAAGTTTGGTGAGCATAACTCTAAAAGTATATCGGATCGACGTCAAATGTCAAATCCAAACCGTCGAAATCCATGTACTTCATGAGTGATGCATATACATGCAAAATTTTAAAAGTTTCGAGTTTATTTGCTACACGGTCAAGTGGTCAAAGAAATAATAAAAATTGAATATATAAAATAACTTATAATGAAATGTGCATTTCTTTGACCACTTGACCGTGTATCAAATAAACTTGAAACTTTCAAAATTTTGCATGTATATGCATCACTCATGAAGTATATGGATTTCAACGGTCTGGATTTGGCATTTGACGTCGATCTGATATACTTTTGGAGTTATGCTCCCCAAACTTTATTGGTGAGCATGTCACACCCTAGCTTTACTCCTAATTTTATATTAATAAACTTGATTCCAACAAGCACTCAAAGTAGATAAGGATTAAATTTATGATTAGAGTTTATTTGGACCGTCTAATTTGAACTGAATTTCCCAAATTTATAGAAAATTATGTGATGAAATACTTTCAATTGGAAAAGAAAACCAACTTAGAACCAGATTGACTTACACCTCATTCAGATCAGATCTACTGTCAAGTCAGAAACATTTAGTAATCTCTATGATTTTTAAAAAATATAAACACATGTATTGAAAATTAATCGAATTTATTTTTAAAAAAAATATAGTTTTAATTCTTTATAAAATATTTAATGCGTACTTATACCTTAGTGTGGTTGAAATTCTATTTTTTAGTCAAATTTTAGTGACCACGCATTATATATTTTACAATTCAATTTTTCCATCTAAATTTTCTAATTCCTACTCTTATCTCCTCATGATTTTACATTCCGTCATGCATGAAATTGAAGAATGGGAACCATCAAAAAAAGAAATTGAAGAATGGGGAACATGTATTAGATTAGAGCAGTTAGGTTTATTTAATTACGAGAATTTGGTGTTTGTTAGATGCTCACCACGAGAAATCTAACCCTAGCTAGAGGCCTAGATTTACCTCATACATGAATTAATAAAACGGTAGCGTTGCTAGGTGTAATCATATATGGAAAGAATGTTTGCGCTTAGTCCAAAGATTAGGTGATTGATTGCCTTCGTAGTTTCGTACCAAAATGCCTAGCTAGATATATGGTTATGTTTTTACTTTTTAATAACCTAATGACCACATTATATTGTAAAGGTACATAAAAGCCGTTTTTTTTTTTCCTACCACCCTCAAAAATCAGAATTAAATGAATACCATTCAAATAATCATATTTCAGATTCCGCCACGTTCGCACCGTAGATCTGCGAACGGATCGCCAATCCGTTCGCGAAATGGATCTGCGGACTGACCCGCTCGCGCCCTGATCCGTTCGCACTGTGGATCTGCGCACCGACCCGCTCGCTTTGACCCGCTCGCGTCATGACCCGCTCAAGTGACCCGTTATCACTGTGGATCTGCGCACCGACCCGTTCGCACCGTGGATCTGCGGACGGGTCAACCCGTTCGCAAATCCACGGTGCGAACGTGGCGGAATCTGAATTCCGATTTTTCGGATGGTATTCATTTAATTTTGATTTTTTAGGGTGGTAGGAAAAAAAAACGGTATAAAAGTTGTTTTTTATGCACGAATCTCAAAACAAATATAAGGTTGGATTTGGAATCGTAGGACCCTACAATCCCTGTTAGGATCGTAGCAGATTTATTTCCTTTCATAAAAAGACTTGCACCACGCACATGTGATTTGTGAAACGATGATTTTTCTTTGTGCTTGATTCTTTTATGCTTCAAGGTCGAGTACAATTGACCAATTCCATAAGTATTTTAAATTTAAGACATTATATTTCTAATGTTGTTGCTACATTAATTTGTTTTATTCATGAGGATGATATATAATTATTGCTAATATGGCATAAATTGTTATTCTAAAAAATATCGTTATTACCGACACGAGTATTCGCGACAATACCGACATTGTTAATCACTTTTACTCTCGCAAATAAAACAGATTCTTGTAGCTTTGTATTCTTATTAGTTTACATGTTAATATAAAGTACTAGAATAATTTGATCTCTGCTTATTCAAAAGAAGAGTTTCAATATCAAAAGTTTTTTTTTCAGTGCCACAGCATATCACGGCTTTATTTTTATTTATATTATAAAACTTAAAATTTGTTGTTAGTGTTATAGATGGGATGTTGATATGTTTGTTCTCATCAGTCAAATAATCAAAGTTTTTTTTTTTTTTTTCCTTTTGCATTGTAGTTTTTCACACATCATGCCACCTCAAAAGTAATACAACAAAAAAATTTATTGAAAAATATGAATTATTAAGAACTTATTCTTGTTCGTCAAAACATGGAATTGTAAGTCGGGACTGTAAGTACCACAACTGGACGAGAAATAAGTAAGATTTCAACATAATTAAGGGGCGGAATGTAAATATGAAATGGTCCACGATATAATAAAAAGAGAAAATTAGTCATTTGCCACTCCAAAATCTAAAATTGAAAAATGTCATCCTAAAATTTGAAATTGTAATAATGTCATTCTAAACTTCATTAATTTTTTATTTTGCCACTCCAAATAATTAATAATTAAAATACTTTCCCTTCTTCTCCTCTTCTTCTTCTCCTGCCATGGTTGATTTTTTTTTGTTTTTGTCTGAAGCCCGTAGCCACTGTCATTGAATCAAATCCTTTAATACAGCATTGTCAGTAGGGTATCAAAAGCAGAAAGAAAAAAAAAAGACAAGAAAAAAATTAGATAGAAAAAAAGGAAAAATAGTCACAGGGGCCAAAAACAAAAAAAAAAACAAAAAAATCCAACTGACAGATAGCTAGTGGGATTGCTTGTTGTAAAGATAAATTTGCTAATTATAAGTTTTGGAGGGTTAACTTAGAAATCTAAACTGAAATCAATCAAATCAGCAAATGTTAAATTTAAAACTTACAAAATGGGTAATTCCTACCTTTCGTCATGGCAGGAGAAGAAGAGAAGGCAGGAGAAGAAGAAGGATATTTTAGTAATTAATGAAGTTTAAAGTGACATTATTACAATTTCAAATTTCGGGATGACATTTTTCAAATTCGAAGGTTTTGGAGTGGCAAATAACCAATTTTTCCTAATAAAAATTGGTCAAGCTTTGGTAGCAATGGGGCATGTATTGTAGGGGTGCAAACGGATCAGATAGTGCTCAACCCATATCCGTATCCGTATTTTTTTTCGGATACGGATACGGATCGGATATTAAACGGATACAGATACGGATCGGATAGTAATCGGATATTAAACGGATACAGATAAGGATCGGATATTTTCGGATACGAATACATATACGGATATAATTTGGATTCTAATTCAAAATATATATCTAATTAACTTGTTACACCATTACAAAATATATATCTAATTAACTAAAATTCACCAACATAAATATAACTTTAATTAAAAATACCAACACAAAAGATCATCTTTAAAAATATTCTAATACAAAAGATAAATAGACAAAAAAAAATTCTCTCAAGTCTTAATATATCCGGATCCGGATAATTATCCGTATCCGTATCCAATTCCGAAACTCAACTCGTATCTGTATCCGAATCCGCATAAAAAAATCTGTATCCGTATCCGAATCCGCAACTATCCGTATCCGAATATCCAAATCCGCAACTATCCGTATCCGAATATCTGAATCCGCAAAAATTCGGATACGGATCCAGATTCGGACGGGTAATATCCGACCCGTTTGCACCCCTAATGTATTGTGTTGTGAGTAAAACTAGGGTGTTCTTAAGCTCACCAAAGTGTTTGGTGAGCTTAACTCTAAATTATAGTATATCGGTTTCAAACGACAAATCTATGCCGTTGAAATCCATCTACTTCACAAATGATGAATTTACATGCAAAGATTTTAAGTTTTCAAATTATTTAGTATAAAATTAAGCGATCAAAATTAGAAGGTTTATATATTAATTTTAGTCTATTCATTTTTAACACTTTTTGACCACGTCACTTTATACAAAATTAATTCAAAATTGTAAAAACTTTACATATAAATTCATCACTCGTGTAGTAAATCGGTTTTAATGGTTTGAATTTATTGTTTGAAGTTAATTTAATAAATTTTAGAGTTAAGCTCACCAAACACTTTGGTGAGCTTAAGAACACCCTAGTTTATTACTTTTTAAATTTGTAGAAAAATGATGGCATAAATGTCACTTCTTATAATAAAATTGAATGCCAACATCAGCATATGTCAAGTGGTAGATTTTATTGTTTGTTTTTTCATGGAACATTAACTTACTATTAATGGGTTATCGGATTTGTCCATCTTGCCTACCAAAGAAATGAGTATTCTAAATTTCATTTTATTGCATTTCCTTATTCTTCATCTCTTGTCTGTTTGTTTGAACAGTACAAAGGTAGTGGGGGGTAGTACCGTAACAGGAGACAGCAATCTGCAAGGAATTGCACTAGGTGAGACAAATAATAAAAAAAAAGATAAAAAAAAGAAAAGAAAAAAGAGAGATAAATGACCATGAACATGGTTGCTGTCTTGTGTGTTGTGTCAAGGGGGGCAACCGTGCACTCTCCATCCCTTACCAGTCAGGCAGTCACCACTCAGTGGGTACCAATGAAAGACTACCTGTCTTTAACTCTTCTATTATCCTTTTGTTGGATCTACTATGTACAACTTTGGATAAACAGAAATATTACTAATTCGAATGCAATATTATTACTTTCAAGAGTAAGGTAAAAACACACTATTAGTTTTGGAAATTGTATCCTCTGGATTAACTCAAATTTTGAGTCAAGATTTGAACTGTCCGATATAAATTCGTACTAATATTAAAGGCTCCATGCATTATAGACTTGGACCGAATTCTAATCACACGGTCGAAAAAATCAACTGAAACAGTGCTTTAATCCAAAGGATATGGATTCTTGGTTTTGGGCTCCACATCTTTATCTATGTTTTTAAAGTTTGAATAGTGGATCTGAACTACTCGACATGATCTTCAAATTCAAAATATATTTGGAGGTCCAATTTTATATTTTTTTTGAAATTTTTATACTATTATTTTAGATAGGTACAAAATAACATTTGGATGGTCCAAAATCTCATGAAAATGGTGATTCTTTACCTATCTAAAAAAACAGTAAAAAAAATTCAAAAAATATAAAAATTGTTCTCCAAGCACATTTTAATATAGGCATCGTGTTAGACGATTCAGATCAACTATTTAGACTTTGAAATCAAGATAAGGATGTGAAACATGATTTGAGTACAAAAGTAATAGTGTATTTTAAGTTTTAATTCTACCCTACTTGTATACAACAATAGTACATTCATTGGTTTTATGTAGTGCTGGGTCAATATTATTAGTTTTATTATTATTATTATTATTATTATTATTATTATTATTATTATTATTATTATTATTATTATTATTATTATTATTATTATTATTATTATTATTATTATTATTATTATTATTATTATTATTATTATTATTATTATTATTATTATTATTATTATTATTATTATTATTATTAGTTTTATTAGTTTTGAAAGAGTATTTGAATGACATATTAGCACCTTTTGAATAAATATTGGAAGTTAAGCACCAATTCACATAATACAAAATTAGCATTATTCACTTATTACTAGAATTAACATTCTTGTTAAACTAATAAACATATAATTTATTTATGTTTTGAAAATTGCAAAGAGGGTCAAGTCCTCAGTCATAGTTATACGCTTATTTAAATAACACTATTTTTGCACTCGTTTGTATTTGTTTCGTTCGTTATATTCTGAATGATAATATAAAGCGTACTATATTCTAGAAAATTTTCTGAGAGAGTGAAGGGAACTCAAGAATGGGTCAAATTTCTTGATATTCTGGGTTTGATGCTTACCAAGGTGTTTTCATCAAACTGGAATTCAGACTTCCAAACTATAAAATTAAATATGAATAAATGTCAATCATATAAAATTTTAATACTGTGTATTATGTATTGAAAATAAATAAGAGTTGATTGACTTCTTATATTGAATCGGCATACACCTCTGCATCAAACTTCATAACAAAAACAATTTCGAAACTTCTTAATTTAGAGTCTAAAACTTTTCGTCAGCTGAATCGTCATTTATACAGACTATTTTTTTTTCTTTGACTTGAGCCAATTTATATGATCAGTAAAAAAAAAATAGCAAGTTATGATGCCACAAACTTTTTAATAGAAAATCTTTCTACTGCAATAGTTTCTAAGCTAAACCTAACTACGAGTTCAAACGTTAAATTACTAGAATAATTTCTTCCAGATTTTTGAGTCAAAGTTGTTATCAATATAACATGGTAAATAATTTGTGTCCTTTATGCCATTAGAATTGGAGCCATAAAATTGAAATTGGAATAGAAAAATAAAATAACAAAGTACAATTTTATTTTATTAAAGAAAAAAAATAGTACTCACAAAAATGACAAAATCTAAAGAGTAATAAAAAAACAAATTATAAGACGAGCCCTAATATATCACTAAAACAAATATTACACCTTTTAAAATTTCATGCGGTCTTTACAGATAAACCTCATTTTAATTGTATACGGCGTCAGGAATTTTTTTTTATTATAAAGAATCTCAAAATTCAATTTTGAAGTACACGAATCATTAAGATGAACGATTTATATTCCTTGTTTAAAGGAGGCTGCAAATACAACCTAAGGCCCTGTTCCACGGTACGAGAGGAAGGCCCTGTTCGGTTGCACCAGTGGAAATAGGAATGGGCACGAGAATGAAAAATTTTGAACTGAAAATTACTGTTCACGTGGGAAAAAAAATTTCAGTCCGAGTGAATTTTCATTTTCCCACGTGAGCAGTGATTTTCACGGTGCAGCCGAACCGGCCCGAAAGGAAATGAGAATAGGATTTGAAAATTTTTGAACTAATTTTTACTGTTCATGTAGGAAAAAAAAATTTAATACAATTGATTTTTTTTTCCACGTGAACAGTACTTTTGCTACAGCAGCCGAACAGGTCCTAAACGAGCAAGTCCGAATCTCAAAACACAAATAATAATACCCCTGTGCTAGCCTGAATCTCAAAGCGGTTGTGAGTAAATCTCAGACTGTAAAATGCAGGAAATGTTTTACATATATTGGAGTGGAGAGGATACTCTTCCGGCTTAATTCGGCTCAAACAGGAACTTAACAAAACAGGCCTAGAGAGAGGAATTCGCATCCTCTGAGATATCTCATCGCGTGCATTATTCACAACCGTTGAAATACGTTCTGCACGAATCTCAAAGCGTAAATAATACTGGCCCCTGCGCTATAGCCGAATAGGCACCGTACACGTCAGCCACGCACGCGGTGGGATATCTCAGAGGATACGCACTCGAGAGAGAGCGCGCAAGAGCAAGGCAGGCAATGCATGTTGCATTACTGCTTTTTTTTTTTTTTTTGGAGGAAGTTGCATTACTGCTGTAGTTCGCATGTGACGAGGACAGGAGGTTCAATTCAATGGATTGAAAGAAAAACAAGAAAGGGAAAAAAAAGGAAGATGGAAAGCAGGAAAAGAATGAAAAAGCTGATGCACATATGTATTATAAAGAGTTAAAAGTCACTGCTATGATGCTTTTGCCCAAGTCCGTATTGGGAATTGTGGCACTGCACATGCATTATTGCATTAGCATATGAGTACGATCATACTTTTTTTAATTTTTATTTTCTTTCAATTATTATTTTTTATATATTTTAGGAATAAAAAATGTTTTACATGTAAAGATGTACTGGTACAGCTGGCGGAGCCAGTGATTTCTAATCTTAAATTAATTTTACTAAGTGTTCACAAAAACCTTTATAATTATAAGAGATCTTAAATTTTCAAAATATTTTTAGATATCTTTTATTTGACACTACTGTTCAAAGTTATTTTTGGCTCCGCCACTCTCTGCACTTCACTGGTATTTTGACAAATACAAATACAAACACCTATTACTTCATTTGCCGTTCCAAGTAACACTACAAAAAGAAAATCATATTTAAGACATGTTCAAATGCCAGGTGGGAACATGAATGAACTTGGATTCGGGTTTAATTTGAATGGCCGAAGTGTCTGTGCGAAAAAAAAAATTCACTCTGAGTGGATTCTTTTTTTCCCACAGACAGAGTGGCAGTCGAACAAGTTCTTAGTGGCGCATTCAGATCAATTCAATGTAGCTTGAATTTGACTTGCTTGATTAGAATTTTTTTTGTCAGTTTGAACTCGAAATTATTTTAATTTACTCGCTCAAATTTGACTCATGTATTTTTTAAAATGTTATTACAAAATTAACAAAATTGGTAACTATATATTTCGAACTAGAAAGTAATGAATCTGAATTTTTTACAATTTTATTATCCAAGATTGTATGAAAATAAATATGAAAAATTACTAGTATCTGAGATTATTTGAAGCTCAAACTAGATTCTAGTTAGAATTGATCCAAATTTGTTAATTTAATTTATTAATCAAATTAGAACTGGAACCTGCTTGCTCCAATTGGAGTCATATGCCGCCGAATTTTTTTTTAGTTACCACCTAAATAATTCAAAATTAAACAACTACCACCCTTTAATTTAAATTCATATTGTACCACGCACGTTCTCTAAAGATACACACCAATTTTTTTTTATGCGCATTCTGAAGGTGTGCACCAACTTTTTTTTTTTAATTTTCTGTAATGCAATTTGTAGTATAAAACGTTGATCAGATTGTGCGCATAATTTGTAATAATTTGTGCATCAACTTAGTACAAAATACTACTCAGATTGTGCGTATAATTTGTTATAGTAAATTTTAGTTCAAATTTAGTACAACATTTTTTGTATTAAACAAATGCGTTATATTTTCTACAATTTCAGCATCAAGTTTAATGCGTACATATAATTATAAATACTACAGACCAAATAGAATAGAATAGAAAATCAACTTAGTCCAAAATTTTAAATTAATCAGAACATAACTAAAAGAAAAATTGTGTGATTAAAACAAAAAAATAATTTGGTGTACGTCCCAAAGTTAGCGCACCAAAAAAATTGGTGCGCATTCTGAGAATGTGTGTTGGGTAAAATTGAATTTGAAGTGGTGATTGATTAATTTTGAAATAACGAGGTGGTTACTGAAAAAAATCTTCGCATGTGCATAGTAACAACACATGCGAATAATCATAATTAATTCGTGTTGTATTCGTTTTTTGACGTTTTCGAATCAAACTCCGAATAAAACACGCAAAAATGTGTAATACATTTTATTCGCGAATAAAACGCGAGTCACGAATTATTCATCAGAGTAAAAAATGAAAAAAAGCAATTTTTTTTGTTTCCTTGTTGTACCTAATAATTTCTGAACTATACTTAAATTATAATTGGATCACGAAATTTTGATTTCGTCAATCGGGATTATTCATTTGTTACTATGTGCATATGCATTTTATTGTTTTTCCTCTTTTTTCATAAAAGTCTTCCGATTTTCAGCAGAAACCAATGTAGCGGGTTGATAAGAAAGCAGAAAGTGACCCGCAGCGCAGTAATACCACAGAATCAAGAACCACAGAAAGTTGTACAGTTTTGACTATGAGAGGATGGATGGCTGTGATACCGATACGGCTGGATATAGGATGATGCATCGGTAGATTTGATCATGAGTAAGTTGTGCCATATCTTTGACTTCTACTATGTTTCTTCAGTATATGACAAGATGTGCCGTATTTTTTATGATTTTTTACAACCATTTAAGATTGTCATACTTACGTCTTACCAGTTACCACCATCCTCCATTCCGCTCAGCTTTCGTCACAGTTGTGTCTTATTTTTCCATATTTTATTTATGATTTAAAAAGAGTTACAGATCCCACAATTCATCAGTCATTGGAATTGTTGCGTTTAGGCTGTACAGAACAGAACATGGCTAGCAGACTGAATCCACATCCTCTCCAATACCTGATAAGGGAATCTTTTACAATTACTAGATCTAAACCGTTATTTTTAACTTGGCACGAATCTCAAAGCCCAAAAATAATGCCTCCTTATTGCAGCCCGAATACCAAACCTGTTGAAATTGAATCTCAAACCGTAAAGTGAGGGTCATCCTCTGCAATACCGGAGAGGATATGGATTCTAGCAGACTAGCAGTTGCCAGTTGCGAGCTGGGTATTATTACTCGTTATTGCAGGTGCAGCAGGTGGACTTGCAGGATTTGGACCGCCGTTGTAAATTGTCCGCTAAATAAGTCTACTTTTTAGATTGATGTTAGGTAGAAACGGATTAAGAAACATACTTCTTTTTAAAGATTAAGAAGCTAGAGGCTTAATTTTAGAAAATGGTGCTTAAGAATTCAGATAAAAGAAAGAAAAGTTAATCCTCCGTAAGGAAATGATGTTTGAACAGATTAAATTTTAAAGTCTAAAGAAAATTTAAAGAATATTATATATTGATTGCATTTCCGAATCCATTCACTAAGACTTAGCTCCAAAGGGGAGAAGACAGCAGCAAAGGTTTGACCAAATCTGATCAAAGTTAGTTATTTGTTTCAAAATCGTAAATTTTGAAGGAGAACAGACAAAAGATAAGAAAAGAGAAGGTAAGTTTCACATAAAAACCAAGTTCAATTTTAACGATTTTGTAACTAAAATTTGAGTACATTGATGTTGAACTCGCCATCTTCTTTCGGAATTCAGATCTACTGCACTGCCTGACTGAGTAGAATGAGAAATGAGTCGTAAGTTTAATTTGACACGAATAAAACGGATCTTTTATAGCTAAATAGATACTGAATTTCAATCGCTTGACTAGTATTTTTTCCTCTCCTTTTATATCTTTTATTTTATTTAATGAAATAATTTAAAAAAACAGTCTGAAGTGCAAACGTTTACCACTCCTTTGAAAAAATTATAGCTGTGGCCCCGTTTCTGTTCACAAGAACTTGGTTTTCAAATGCTATCGGTATTACTTCTTTTAGCAACATCGGATGAATAGGATAAGTAAAAAAAATGCTCGCAAATAATTCATCAGATATTTGTATTTTTTTTCCAAATTTGATGTATCATATGAATAATAAGAGATTTATATTTATATATGGAGAAAGATGAGGGTTGAAATGCTTTCATTTTTTATGCCTCCACCATGCTTTCATTTTTAAAAACTTCAATAATTCAAAATTTAAAACTTAAAAGTCAAAATAAAACAATTGGATATGATCTATGTTATTTTATCTATGCACTTGTAAAAAATTATGACATTTTAATTTTATTTTAGTTGTCACCAAGAGCTTTTAAAAAATGTACTAATGTGGATAATTTATAGACGTTGATTTTTTAACTTATTGATTCACACAAAAACAAAATTGAAATGTGATAATTTTTTATGAGCAAAGAGAGAAAATAACATAGATCACATCTAACGATTTTATTTTGATTTTAAAATTTTAAATTTTTGAATTATTAAAGTTTTAAAAAACAGAAACACGATGGATGCAAAAAAAATGAAGTCATTTGAACCCTCCTCGTGGAGAAATATAAAGCTTTCTGTTTCCTTCCGAAAAACTCAATACTTAATATATTACTTATATCATAATTAGTGAATCGTTCTCAAACTATATCATTATAATATACAAATCACTTATAACGAATATAGTCATATTATCCTTGAATTTTTAATTTACTCTGTATGTGCATTCATACGTAAGACAATTTTTTAGATTAGTTACTGTAGGTTTATTAATAAATTATGGAGTATGGCTAATATAACATCAGTGTCATTTCAGTATATATAACACAAACTCCAAAACCTATCAAATCGAGTTCAAATGGTGAATCCAAACCGTTCAAACCGATCTACTTCATTAGTTGTGCGTTTACATGTAAAATTTATAAGTTTTTGAATTTATTTTGTATCAAGTCAAGCGGTCAAATATGTGAGTTTTTAAGTTAATTTTAATACATTCATTTTTCAATTTTTTTGCCGCTTGATTTGATACTAAAATAACTCAAAAATATAAAAAGTTTGCATGTAAACGCATCACTCATAAAGTAAATTGGTTTGAATGGTTTGGATTCACCATTTGAACTCGATTTGATAGGTTTTGGAGTTGGTGTTATATAGACTGAAATGACAGTGATGTTATATTAGCTATACTCTAAATTCTGTACATAGGCTAGAAACAATTCTCACAACGGAACAATAGTTTGAGACGGGAGAAGATCCAAACCCGCTAACCACTTCTCGTGGAAAACTGAAACAAAGCTGCAAGGCACGTGAGCGCGCGAATCTCGAAGCTCATGAGCGTCGAAAGATGCACCAGCAGCACCAGTGAGCAAACGGGCCAAATCCGCAGCGCCCGTACTCTCTTCCCCAAAGCCCAAATCTGGAGGTCGTAGGTCCCAATTCCCACTTTAGCCCTACACCTGTCGAGATAAGTTAACAGTCTAATTGTCTTCGCATAAGTGCAAAACTGTCATTCCACCAGTAGCAGTTGCGTTAAAAGCACCTTTCTTCTTACATCTCCACTAAAGCGAAACAAAAAAAGAACCAACCCACTCAGCACAAAAAACTCTGCATGCAAAACAGAGGCGAGCGAAAAAGGGACAAAAGAGAGATGACCGCCGATGAACCGAGTCTGGAGAGACAAATTGGTTGTATGGCTGGTTTCTTCCACCTCTTTGACCGCAACTACATTCCGTCAAAGCGCTACGTGTCTCCCAAAAGCCTTCTTCTCACCTCATCTGTAACTCTCATTTGCTTTCGAACATTTCTCTTTTTCATTATGAAAAATGGTAATTGTTGTGTTTTCTCCTTTTCATTCTTACTGAATGTTTAATGTTATTTTCAGGATACAGAGTCTATATCGCCTTCAGAGAAATCCGATTCTTCACGTACATTTCTTCCTGCACCAAGTCCCGATCTAACACCTTCACTCAAAGAGACACCATGGAAGGTTTTGGAAGCTTCCAGACTTTCCCTTGACAGCCGTGCTGTTACTGACGCTAAAGGAAAGCTCCACCGACGCTCCCCTGGCGCTGTGGCTCGGTTAATGGGTCTAGATGCATTGCCAAATCAAGACACACAACCGAAACCCACTATACTTCGCCGGTCCTCGTCAGAGTCACGGGCCCGCACTGATCCATCGTTTTACCAGTTCGTAGATGCTACTGCATTTGAGAAGGTGCATTTTACAGAGAAGTCAAGAAAACAGAAGAACAATTCCTTTATACAAAGAAAGAGTATTGAGTTATTTCCAACGGAACAGAAACGGGTTGGTATGCAACCTGTACCTGTTTCCTTGTATTGTGAGATCGAGAGGAGGCTGAGAATAAGGGGGATTGAAGAACCAGCAAAGGATTTAGAAACGCTGAAGCAAGTGCTGGAGGCGGTTCAACTGAGAGGCCTTCTTCACTCTAAACCGTTGGATGTACCTGATCAAAGAATTGACGGCTATGATTACTGCACTTCTCCTGTTGTGCTATTGAAATCCGCCTCGAAGCCTTCACGAGTTCTGAGGAGAGATCCAAGATCCGGAAAGCAGGCCCCGCAAGCAGTGAGAGGTACTGATAGGAGAGTGGCAAAGAGCGAGATGAGAAGGGGAACGGAGAGAAAGTTGTCACCCGTTGGATCTCCTGTGGGAAGTCCGAGGAAGGTGGGTCCGGGGACCGTACGGTCAGGAGTGAATAATCGGAGAAGAGATGCGAATATGGTACAATGGGGGATATCTACTGGTACTGGTACCGGTACTGGATCTGACAAGCGAATCAAAAATCCACCGCAGTACGACTGGGAGGCAAGTATTTTCAACACAATTTCCTCTTCGAAAAGAAAGTCAATTTTGTAAATTTATTAAGTTGGTTATCCACATAATATTTTATCAGGAAAGCTCGTAAATGATGTATATTTATTGCAAATGACTTAAATATACGTGCATCAAATGCTGATATTAATCAATGGTTTGGTTGAACAGGAGGAGAGAACTGGACGAAATATACTGGAGAGGTGCGACCAATTACTGTACAGCATTGCTGCTATAACGGCCACTGGTCAGATATCAAGCGAAGATCTACAACCGAGTCCTGTTTCCGTACTGGACTCTGTTTTTCATGGCGATGAATGCTCTCCCTCTCCTAAAACCAAACGGAATCTCCATTTCCAAGGTCAGATTCAGATTTAACACAAACCTAAGTGTAAGCTGCGATAAACTGTCATCACATGCTGGTACACCAAGGAATATTTGCTGAATGCTAAATCATATATTAAATCATAATTTGCAGATCAGCTGTTTGACCGGGCCCGTGATCAGTCAACTGATGAAATTGCTTCCATCGGATCTGAATGTTCTGATCCAGATTATATCTTTGTGGCTGAGATAATGCGATATTCAGACCAGTGCTATGACTCATCCAAACTCTTTTCATCACTTGAGAAGCACCACAGATTGTGTGGCGGCAGTGCCACTTTGCATCATCGGCGCCTAGTAATTGATTTGGTCTGCGAGATACTAAACCGACACCGACACTTGTCATCCTGGGAGGCATTTAAACATGCCAAATCAACTTGTTCGACGCAATACTCACAAATGCCGGATACAGGAATTGTCTGGCAACAGATTCAGCAAATGAGAGAGCCGATAATCATCTCAAATGAAGTCGCAGATGTCACATCAAGTGCCGTTTCAAAAGACATGGCTACGGATCATACTTGGGCGTACCAGTCAGCCGAATTATCAGAGGCGGTGCTTCAGATTGAGCGGATGATATTCAAGGATCTCATTGCTGACACAATACATGAGCTTGCTGTGTCCTATCACCTCCCTAGGAGGAAGCTGATTTTCTAGTTTGTAACTTTGTAAAGGATTATTAATTATTAATTGTACGATTAATTATTATTGGGTGAGTGCGGGCCCAACCCAATGTGGGCTGTGCCTCCGGCTTAGGCCCACAAAAAGTCTGTAATCAGTTATTCAGTATATGGCAGAGAGAGTTGTCTCTACTGCTGATTTTGATAAACTAGCAAATCAAAAATTGGATACTGCAGATAGGGGTCCACGGTTCAGTATTGCAGTGTAATTGCCATGACAGAGGGGTGCAAGGCCCATGCTGGTTGCTTGGAAGCTAGCCCAATTAAGGTCAGGTTGTGGGCCCACTTCTCGTTGAAATGCATACATGTAACATGAGTTTGTCAAAGCTCACTGGAGTTGGGTCAAATTAAGACTGCAACAGATTAGGCGGGTCCCCGTAATGAGTTGACAGTGGTGGGGTTGATTGTGTACTGGGAATTTAATTCAAGTTTGGTTTGGTGCATTAAAAGGGTGTATATGATTCCAAGAGTTCCCTGATATTCCAGGTGGGAACGGGAACTGAATTTGATTGAAAGTTCTTTTTACTTGCCTTCTAGTTTTCAAAATGAAATTTCGTTTATTTGGTTGAGACTGCTTTTACGCGTCTTGGGTTTTCCAGAATGTACATTTATTTTCATTAAATGAAGAAAAACTAACAGTCAACACTAACTAGTAATATCAAATGAAGCTCTTTTTTTGTTTATTATATTCATATGGTATTCAGTACGAATATATTCATATGGTATTCCGAATCATTCAACATGGTCTCAAATAGCATGGTGAAGCCGGCTTTGTTACGGAACGACACAGTTACGGCATGGAACGGGACTACACGTGTTACTGTTCCGTGCCGTGGCCAGTTTTTGAAAATTTGGCATGGCACGATATGTCACACGAAAGATTCGGTCACGGCACGTAATCACGGGAGTCACGTGTAATTAGAACCAAGGTTCTAAATAGCGATTATAGCGGCATAGCGGGGAGAGAAAAAAAAAAAGCTATTGTGAATAGCGTAGCTATAGCGGAAGCTATCACATATAGCGATTTTCCCTTTTCAAACTTTATATTCTATATTTCTACTAATTATCAACATAATCAATATTAGAGAATTGATGTACCAACTAAATGATAACCAATCTAAGTCTATACTTTTTATTAATTACGCAAATAAGAAGGAAAAAAAATCTAAAAAGTAACATTATTTAATAGTTTATACTTCATGGTATTACATATTATAATAGACAAAGAGCAATTAATTTTATAAGGTAAATGAAGTCAATATACATATTTAAATATTTTATAATTATAATAATAATCAAAATCAGCTTTCAATTGAAAGGAACAATAATAATTTTATAAATGAATACTATAAAAAGAGTAATCAAAATGAAGAATTAGTATTTGAATATTTCTCGATATAGAATGATAGAATAAATCACAAATAAAAACAAAAACATATAGTTTGGTTTAGTATACTTATCATAGAAGACCATGTAGCATTAGAAATAAGAATAGAAGTACATAAGTCCATATAAATTGCAAAAAAAAAACCATGTAGCATAGCGGTAGCTATATCGGGTCTCATATAGCGGTAATAGCGGTCATAGCTGAGTTAGCGCAATTTTATCTCATAGCTTAGCGTTTATGGTCCGGAAAAGCTATAGCGTAGCTATAGCGCCGCTATAGCTAGCTATTTAGAACCTTGATTAGAACCGTTAGGTCTTAATCAAATGGTGAATTTTGAATAAACTAACTTAAATTATGAAAAAAATAGTTAAACATGGGAAACGTAATCAGTTACGTCTGGACATAGCACGCAAGTCATGGCCATGACCATTTGCGTGTCGTGGTCACCCCTTAACATTTTGGTCACGGCACGACACATGTCACTGTTCACTTGATCACGGCACGAGACCAAAATCACGGTGTGTTAACGGCACATTTTTTTCACTCTATCTCCAATACAATATGGTATTTCGAACCATTCAACATGATATTCAATACGAGTATATTCACAATCATAAGCTAAACTTTTTTACTATTTTTTGGATGAGGAGGGTTCAAATGCCTCCATTTTTGGTGCCTCCATCATGCCTCTAATTTTAAAAACTTAAATAACTAAAAATTTAAAACTTAAAAGTCAAAATAAAACTATTAGATATGATCTACATCATTTTTATCTATGCATATGTGAAATATTACGACATTTCAACTTTATTTTGGTTGTCATCAAGAGATTGTAAAAGAATATACTAATGTGGATAATTTTTAGACGTTGATTTTCAACTTATTAATTTACATAAAAACAAAATTGAAATGTGATAATATTTTATGAGCATATAGAGAAAATAACATATATCACATCTAATGGTTTTATTTTGACATTTATAATTTAAATTTTGAATTATTTAAGTTTTTAAAAATTGAGGTATGATGTAGGCACAAATGAAGACATTTGAACCCTCCTCTTTTTGGATAGATAGAAAATTACCGCTTTGGCCATAATTTCCAATTGTTGGAAATTTGAACTCTTTATCTTATTTGTTGAATAAATTTGAATAGCTTACAACAAGTTAATATGCTCAAGAACTAAATCAAATCAATTGGTACAATAATAATAGAACAATAGAAGTAAGTCAAAGTAACAAAATGTGTACTGACCAATACATATCCATCAAATAAATAGAGGTTTAAAGAAAGCTGATAAGCTAGATTTTCACCTTTTATTATTTAAAAAAAAAAATGTATTCATCAAGTCAACTGAAAACAAGTATTCAAACAACGTTGTAATCCAATAAGCCATATATTAGAGTTTACTCATGGACATCAACCGTCGCATTCAGGTTTTTTATTTTTATTTTTTATGTAAATTATTTCGAAGGAAAAAAAAAATATTTTAGACATGATCACCATAGTCTATGGAGTTCTGCCTACTAAACGAGATTTTCGAATTTTGATCCTATTTCTTTTAATGAATTTATTTTAATTCCTATTAATAAAAAAAACCGTCTTATTCGTTATTCCTCAGTAAAGTATATGAACCCATATTATTATATTTTTTGTGAAAATTAATTTTTTGACATAATAATAAAAGGAGTAGGATTAAAATGCACTATTGGTTTTGTGCTCCAACCATACTTCACATCTACATCTCCGTTTACAAAGTTCAAACAGTTGATCCGAACCGCTCAACGTGATCTCCATATTAAAATGTGCTTAGAGACCAAATTTTATATTTTTTGGAATTTGTTTACTATTTTCTTAGATAGGTACAAAATCACTGTTTTTGGATGGTCCAGATGCAGTGAAATTTTTGTTTTGTTTTTAGGGTATTAAGGTTTAATCAATTAGTTGATGCAGAGTAGTAAGGTTTAATCAAAAGTTCAGATGAATTTTATAGCAATTATTGGTTCAGATAATAAAAGAAAGAACGGTGATACAACTTTAATTGAAATTGAGAGGTTTAATTGAAATCAATTGGGTTGAGTACAGCTTTCGCATTACTTAGGTTGTTTTAGAAATTATATAATTGGAAAAATCAGTAACTTAATTTTTGAATTTTAAATGGTTTATCTTGTAATATTGCTTTGTTGGCTCTGCTGACCAGGTTCTTGCAAGATTAAGAGGGGCTCTCTCTTCAGGTACCACTAATCTTTTATTTAATCCAAAAATGTTATCATACATGTTTATTGCAGTAATAAAGTTTTCCTTGCAATTTATTGTATTAAGCCAGCATTGTTAGCTTTTCAGGAATATTGGTGATTATATGCAAATATGGTATTTCATGGGGTTAATTTGAAAGAAGTCTTAGTAACAGTAATAAGGTTTCTACTAGGCATTGCAAACGGGGCAATAACCTTCTATCACAGTGAAATGATAAAGGATGCTCAATAATATCAGTTACAATTAGGTAGCATTTCCATTATTTGTTAATTATAAGGTGGCATTTCCATTATTCGTTAATTATATAATGTGATCTGCCTCATGAAAAAATGGTTCTGCTCAAAATGAAAAGCTAATTTGGAAGTATTATTATTTTTTGTAGATAAATGGATAACTTAGATAAAATGGAAGAGGACATGTTTTGATGTATTATATAATTATATTCAATTGTGCAACTCTTGAAATTTTGATATAGATTACATTTGCAATTTGTTTCTTTGACATAATTTATTCATTGTTGTACTTTTTAATTCTTCATGTATGTTTTGATGTGTCATATTCAATTGTGAAACTCAAATTTGTTGATTAGAAGATGAGAAAGTCTCAATGTGTGTAGTGATCAGGGGACTAAACAGCATTGCCAGTGGTTTCTGGTATTACAAAGGAAGGGCGGCAAAGATGGAAAAGTGTAAACGTGTAGTTTGTTTAATTTTTCTAGTCCCATTTTTTAAAATTTTTAATTGTCGGTTTTAGTATATTTAAAGCATTACTTGAGATTGTGGGGTTAATTGTATGAATTGCATCTTATGATTTTCAGTTTTTCTTGAAGTCAAGTTCATCCTTTCTGAAATGAGAATACCTTGATTCATGAACATCGAAAAGACTAATCTGAGTTCTAACTCCACAAATATTCTATGATTTTTGAGTGATTATTATCTACAGTAAGCTATTTCTAAAAGAAAAATAAAATAATGTAAAGTGTAGGGACTTAACTGCAGTTTTTGTGCATTTTGTTCTGACATCACTGTATTGAACTAGTAATGTACCCTAACATCAAATTGTATGTATTCAGATACAAAAACAAAATAGATCCACTATAATTATTCTTCAGTAGTAATGATTTCTCTTAGTATTTAGTGTTTAGTGTTTAGTGCTGGATTTTATGGAAACATCTGGACAGGAGGAGCTAAAAAGAAGGCTAAGATGGCAGCTGAAGACTGGATGTCCATCATTGAAGATGCCATTCCCCCTGGAAGGGAGCTGGTGGTGTATCATGAGCCTCCCTGTGTTCCTAACAATGATATATGAGACCTTATGAATCCTACTTACTTTTTGTTATTAGTAGTAAATCCAGCCCATTGTGTTGCGGCTTAATTATCTCAAACTTAGAATATTTCTGGTATTTAGCTAATTATGTATGCTGACTTATCTGTTGCCAGTTAGACTGCACCTCTTTTTGGTTTTTTGATGTCAGCAACATTCAGGATTAAAAATCTTGATGAGCTGAACAAACAATACCTGGCTTGTAATTAACAGTTCCTTTAATGGAATGGACTTTTTAGCCTCTTTTAAGAATAATAAAAATTCTTCAGTAGTAGTTAAGTAGTAGAAAAATATCTCTTAAAAAAAAAAATACATTTCTTAATTTAGGCGGAGGAGACAACGAGAGACAGAGAGAGAGAGAGGTGAGGAAAAGAAAGGCGGGGGGAGACGGGAGAAAAGAAAAAAAAAAAATAACGGAGAGCTATTTTAATTTTCCGTTCCGTTCCGTTCCGTTCCGTTCCGTTCCGTTCCGTTCCGTTCCGTTGCGTTTTTTTTTTTTCATCAGCAATTGATCTGATCTGAAGAAGCGCAAATTTAAAAACCAATCCAACGATTCTGGACTTATTTGGATACGTTTCTCTGTCCAAACGTTTTGACGCTAGTTGGACTCTATATATATATATATGAGGAGGGTTGAAATGCCTCCATGTTTTTGTGCCTCCATCATGCCTCCATCTCTCTCCATCATTTTCAAAGTTCAAATAGTCGATCCGAACCGCTCAATCTAACCTCCATACTAAAATATGTTTGGAGACCAAATTTTATATTTTTAGGAATTTTTTTACTATTTTTTTAGATAGGTACAAAAATACTGTTTTTAGATGGTTCAGATTTACTGATTTTGTACCTATCTAAAAAAATAGTAAAAAAATTCCTAAAAATATAAAATTTGGTCTCCAAACATATTTTAGTATGGAAGTTAGATTGAGCGGTTCGGATCGACTATTTGAACTTTGAAAATGATAGAGAGAGATGGAGGCATGATGGAGGCACAAAAACATGGAGGCATTTGAACCCTCCTCTATATATATATCAATTTCTACTATTAGTGTGTAACATTAATTAGGTCAGTGTTTTAAAATGCGGCTACATGGCCCGCATATGCTTATGCAATAGTCTTCTGCATACAGAAACTCGTGCAGTCAAGATCGTGCGGTTTTGATTATATAGACATATGCAGCCCATGCGAATCTGAAAAAAACCTAAAAACTATTTTGCAATGGAGAAAATTAGAATCTATATCTTTTATAATATGGTAAAGAGCACAAACCACTATACAAAACAAGTCTTTAGATATAAATTAGTTTTATTTTATCTATATTTAGGGTAAATTTCGCTGTAGGTCACTAAACTTTGTTATTTGTCACAAATTGGTCACTCAAGTTTGATTTGTCCCTTTTGAGTCACTCAACTTTGTTGTTTGTCCCAATCAAGTCCCTCTATATTTTTTCATCCAAAATTTTAACGGAATATGCTAATTCTGTTAGTATTTTGAATGGAATATGCTCATTCCGTTAATATTTTGGATGGAATGAGTATATTCCGTTAATTTTTTGGACGGAATAGGAATATTCCGTAAAATTTTTGAATGAAAAAGTATAGAGGGACTTGATTGAGACAAATAACAAAGTTGAGTGACTCAAAAAGGACAAATCAAACTTGAGTGACCAATTCGTGACAAATAACAAAGTTTAGTGACCTACAACAAAATTTACCCCTATGTTTATTTAAAAAAACACAGTAAAATCACATATATACTTCCGCATATGAAAAAAACCATATTATAAAACACTAAATTAAATAGAGACTTAACACGTAGAAAATTGAATTTTAACTTCATTCCTTTATATATATTGAACTTTCTTTTTTAGTTTACAGTTATTTATAAATTTTTACCTTGTTGGTTCTATCTCTTAAATTAAATAGTCATCGTATTACAAATAAAAGCAAAAGTCTAATTAATTTATAAATCATAACAAAATATAAATTAAGCCATAAACTCTAATTAAATATGAAATAGATTGTCTAAATTAGAATATCCAACTTAAACATCCAAATCTTTAGACTTCGACGAAACACCACCATAGAGTTTCTTTATTCGATATAGTAATGCTTACTTTTTATTTATTGTTGTGGAGTAAGTATACACATATTCTTACATACTAATTGCATTAATTTGCCTTGTTTTTCTGATGGAATATAATTTTTTTTTTAAACTTTAGTAGCAGCTATCAAATTACAATTAGATCTGCTTAATACATTAAAACACAATCTCCTACAGAAAGAAAAAAAAACCTCAGTAGCCTACATAATAGAGCCTACTACATTCCGACCTCGCTTACAACTAGATAACCACGATTTCGTTTCTGCTCGAATTCTAGCTGCAAGTACCACTGGATGCACCTTCTTACCTCCGAATATGGTATAATTCCTTTACTTCCAAATATTCCACAACACCGCCATAACCCTTGTCATCTAAATCCTCTTCCCCTCTTTGACCACCCTTTTATATGCAGCCCATGATTTAGACCATGTATCAGCCAAATAATCAACATGAGAAATAAGTAATCCCATACAGCTCCAAACACTAGACACATACCTGCATTGGAATAGAACATGGAATGCCGTTTTCAAGGAATAATTTTGACACACTGCACACTTTAATTGACAGTTCATTCCTCTTATACTCATGGTATCATGGGTTAATAGTTTCTGATGGAGGCATAAAAAGGTAAAGAATTTAACCTTGGGAGGTGCATAGCTACGCCAAATCTCGACGTATCTCCATCTAATCAATCGACCTGTTGCCATAACCTTGTATACCGAGTTAGAAGAATATATACCATCTTGGCTCCAGCACCATATTAGTCGATCCACTTGATCAGTAAATTCCGGTATTTCATGGTTTGGAAATGGGAATACTCTAGGCCATACTGTGATCATATCTCGTAATGAGATTGATTGAAGCAAAAGGTCGAGGTCCATCATTTTTTTATTGCTCTAATTGGTGACCCATTCCATGAATCAAACCAGAAAGACACTAACCTTCCATCACCCACCTCCCACCTCCCATCAAGCACAAAAGAGAAACAATAGTTTTATTTTTACTAATTGGTTCCAAAAAAATGATCCGTTTGACCTCCATAACGCAGAATCTTCAGAAGAATGGCTTAGTCCTCTCAC